>NC_138733.1:2128195-2135695 GCF_965113295.1 Leuciscus leuciscus | reverse complement strand
CTACACACACTCATCAAACAGTTGCAGCAGGTTTGAGTTCAGATTAAATCAAGTGCATTACTGTGAAAATGATTTTTTTTTTTTTACACACTTCCGGGTCAAAAATGACCGGCCTACAAAAATGCTTTTGGATTTTAAGGAACAGCAAATATTATTAGCTGAACATGAAAACCATTGTGTCTATGAGAGATCTTCAGTTAAACTGGCTGAAGTGTGGGTGTGAGTGTGTGTGTGTGTGTGTGAGTGTGTGTGTGTGTTTTTCCACTGAGAGTGTGTGTGTGTGTGTGTGTGTGTGTGTGTGTGTGTGTGTGTGTGTGTGTGTGTGTGTGTGTGTGAGTGTGTTTTTGATGAGACCTATTTAAGCTTTCACCAGCTCCAGCTGAAATTATCCTGGGAGTCGACAGGCCTTTTCTGTCTGTGGTCTCACACACACACACACACACACACACACACACACACACACACACACACACACACACACACACACACACACACACACACACACACACACACACACACACACACACACACACACACACACACATGGGGATATTTTGGGGATATTTAATTTAATTTAATTTTATCAATCCATAAATTCCTCTTGAAACAAAATTTGTTGTATTATTTTAATTTAATACTGTGAAGCTGCTTTGATACAATCTGTATTGTGAAAAGCGCTATACAAATAAACTTGACACACACACACACACACACACACACACACACACACACACACACACACACACACACACACACACACACACACACACACTTCAGTTTGGTGTGTTTCCTCACGTTCTTTTCTGTCTGTTCATCTCATCTGTCAGTGTGTGTGTCTATAAAAGCACGCAGTAGAACAGGGAAGTGTGGCGAGAGTCTGGACTCGTGATTCTCAAGGAGAATTGATTTGTTTAGTGCTTTTCATCGTTTCAAAGCGTTTACAGAAAATCATGATGATAATGCTTATAGTATCTTAATATCTTAATGCCTTATGTTGCATGTAGAAGATTAGAGCTGTGCAATAATGTAGATTTCAATAATGTATTAGTAAATGTTGAGGTGAACATTAAATAAGATTGATAAATGCTTTAGAAGTATTTTGATCAGTAAGTCAACTAATATTTTGACAATAACAAAATAATAACTCAGAACTTTCCCCTAACGTTAATATTTTGCAAACTATAACTATAAACTATAGGGTGATAATTAAAAATGTAGTGTATATTTTATTAAGAAATTTGTGGTTCAGTGTTGTAGAGAAAATATTGAGAACATTTCACTAATAAAACCAAGAGATACATTTTCCTAATTTTTTATGGAAACACACACAGTTTTGAGGCTTGAATTGAGGAACCGATTAAGCTGATAAAATTAAGGCTACTATTTATTTTAAGATAATTCTCAATTATGCGGTTTTATTTAGAGACACCATTGTTAGTTCCCAGCATGCTTTGCTCATGGCTGGAAATGGAAGAGTAAATATTGAAATGAACTGTTTTTGAGTAAAGGGAAACATCTGTTAATGTTTAATGTTCAGTTATGTTAGTAGTTTTAGTTAACAATATTATGTTTTATCTTAAATTATGTAAAGTTTTATTATGTTTAAGTTATATTATAAGTTTTAAGTTTTAGCTAACGATATTGTGTTTTATCTTAAATTATGTTAAGTTTTATTGTTTAAGTTATATTATGTTAAGTTTTAGCTAACGATATTATGTTTTATCTTAAATTATGTTAAGTTTTATTATGTTTAAGTTATATTATGTTAAGTTTTAGCTAACGATATTGTTTTATCTTAAATTATGTTAAGTTTTATTATGTGTAAGTTATATTATGTTAAGTTTTAGCTAGCGATATTATGTTTTATCTTAAATTGTTAAGTTTTATTATGTTAAGTTATATTATGTTAAGTTTTAAGTTTTAGCTAACGATTTTATGTTTTATCTTAAATTATGTTAACTTAAGTTTTATTTTGTTTGTTATATTATTTTAAGTTTTAGCTAACGATATTATGTTTTATCTTAAATTATGTTAAGTTTTATTATGTTTAAGTTATATTATGTTAAGTTTTAGCTAACGATATTATGTTTTATCTTAAATTATATTAAGTTTTTATGTTTAAGTTATATTATGTTAAGTTTTAGCTAACGATATTATGTTTTATCTTGAATTATGTTAAGTTTTATTATGTTTAAGTTATATTATGTTAAGTTTTAGCTAACGATATTATGTTTTATCTTAAATTATATTACGTTTTTATGTTTAAGTTATATTATGTTAAGTTTTAGCTAACGATATTATGTTAAGTTTTAGCTAACGATATTATGTTTTATCTTAAATTATGTTAAGTTTTATTATGTTTGTTATATTATTTTAAGTTTTAGCTAACAATATTATTTTATCTTAAATTATGTTAAGTTTTATTATGTTTGTTATAATATTTTAAGTTTTAGCTAACAATATGTTTTATCTTAAATTATGTTAAGATTTATTATGTTAAATTTATATTCTATGCTAAGTTTTATTATGTTTAAGTTATAGAATAACATTAGAATAACATTCTGCAACCCAAAAACTAACATTGTTTTTCTGAAGAAAACTTTCCTTGCTAACCAAAAACAAACCTTGAAAAAGAAGGTTGTGAGAACCACAAATTGTTAACTGATGAAGATAACGACTGAAGTTGAGAAAACTCATAAATGCTTTTCAGGCCTTATTTTTTTAAGTTAAATCAGCTCTTTTTTTTTTTTTTTTTTTTTTTTTACAGTGTTGAGTCTCTGTGTATATATGTGTGTTTATGGATGTTTTTCTCTTTTATTAAAGTGACCTTTTAAAACACACACACACACTGCTGTAGTGGTTGTCATAGCGACGTGGCTCTTGGCACACACTGATGATGACTTAGAGACGCCACACAGCTGGCACAGTGTGTGTGTGTGTGTGTGTCTCTGGGTCAAATATGAGACAGGAAGAGATTAAACATAGAGAGAGTAGTCCAGAAAACACACACACACACACACACACACACACACACATGTATGCGGTTTTAATGATGTGTAGGCCAAACACACACTGTGAGAGCGTCTGGTGTCACGCACAATAACACGACTGACATGCACACACACACACACACACACACATGTGGAGGAGCTACACGTCCACACGCTTCATTACACACATTACACACTCTGTTTCTGTTCGTCTCACTTTCCCTATTCATTTCACTCTCTCTGTTCTGCTTCCTGTTCCTAGAGACAAACACACACACACACACACACACACACACACACACACACACACACACACACACACACACACACACACACACACACACACACACACACACACACACACACACACACAGGCACACAGGCACACAGATTGATGCTTTTATTGTGTATTTGTAAACATGCTTAAATAATTTGCTGCTGAGTTGTGTTGCACACACACATGCACAGTTTGTTTATCAAATGATGTGGGTTTTCAGATTTCTGTTCGTGTTTCTGGATCTACGAACAGAAAGACACACACACACACACACACACACACACACACACACACACACACACACACACACACACACACACACACACACACACACACACACACACACACACACACACACACACACACACACACACACACACACACACTTGCTCATGGATTTGTTAGTCAAAACAACATGAGTGTGAGTGTGTGTGTGTGTGTGTGTGTTAACCATAAATTAAGAACAAAATTCTCTTATCATAGTATAGTTTTTTATGAATATTTTGAATTAGATTTTATTTTAATTTAGTTTTAGTTAAAATTTTGTAAAATGTTTAGTCATGTTGCTACTGTTAGTTTTTATTTATTTCCAGTGAGTTATTTAAGTGTTGGTTGTTACATTTTAGTTATAGTAATAACCTTTTTTATCTAACACCTATATTTTATTTTATTTCAGCTTTATTTCAATTAACTGTCCAAAATGTTTTATTAGTTTTAGTCAAGTTTTAAGTTATAGTTAATGATATTAGTTATATTATGTTAAAGTCCCCCTGTAGTCAATAATTTCTATCCCTTAAAACAACTTTTATCACCAAAATTACACATTTAAACGTTTTTCCCTTGAAAAAAAAATCTTTAAAATCTCTTGAATGTAACTCGACACCCTTTCCTCATTTAGTATACGCAGTTCTATGAATATGCAAATTCACCCCGCCTCCACTCACTCACTCAGCTCAGAGATCCACTGGTTGACGATCACACGTTGATCTGATTGGTTACAAGGTAGTTTGTGACGTCAGAAACACCAGCGATTTCAAAGCGTGTGTTTGAGACTGTCTTTGGTTCACTGCAGTTTTAAGGAGGAAATACTCAGCAATGCTGTCGACTTATGAACTTACACATGGTTTGTCTTAAAGCGTATTAAAAACACCACATACACACATAAACTACATTAACAACTTGAATTTCACCACAGAGGGACTTTAAGTTTTAAGCATTAGTTAACAATATTGTTTTCAGTTGTTATGTTAAGTTTTATTGTTTATGTTCAATTTTAAGTTTTAGTTAAGTTTGAAGCTATATTATTTTAAGTTTTATTGTTTATTTATTTTTATTTAACAATATAATGTTTTAAGTTATACTATGTTAAGTTTTATTCTTTATTAAGTTATATAGTTAAATTTTAAGTTTTAGTTAATGATATTATGTTAAGTTTTATTTAAGTTTTAGTTAATTATATAATGTTTTAAGTTATATTATCTTAAGTTTATGTTTAAGTTATTATTTTAAATTAAGTATTAGTTAATAATATTATGTTTTAAGTTAGGCCTAATCCTGGCTTAATCTAAGCACTGTCTGTGAAACCAGGCCATAAAGTGTATTAAGTTTTATAATGTTGAGTTTTAGTGAAGAATATGAACCCTGGTCCTCAGTCTGTCAAACCTGTTTATATTGTTAGTAAAAACAATATTTGAATGAAGTAATTGTTTTGTTTTTTAAATGGTTTGTGTGTGGGTTAATCTGTAGTATTTACCATTAACAAATGTGTGTGTGGGTGTGTGTGTGTGTGTGTGTGTGTGCACTCATGAGCAGGCTGTGTGTTTGACTGACATTGACAGGTTTATAGTACACACACACACACACACACGCTTTTGACAAAGTGATCATTTGAGCCCAGTGTGAAAGTCTGGTGTGTGTGTGTGTGTGTGTGTGAGTGAGTGTGTGTGTGAGTGAGTGTGTGTGTGTGTTTAATGCAGTTGAACATTCTGTCAAACCGCTGACCTGGTTTCATTTCTTCCACATGATAAATCTGTCTCTGTGTGTGTCTCTGTCTAGGTTTCAGAAACACGTTCACACATACAGGATCCTGCCTGACGAGGAGAACTTTCTGGCGGTGCAGGTACAGTGTGTGTGTGTGTGTGTGTGTGTGTGTGTGTGTGTGTGTCGAACCAGCTGTTGAGTTCAGTGCACAAGGAGTCTCCTATCTCTATCTGTCTCTCTCTCTCTCTCTCTCTCTCTCTCTCACTCTCTCTCTCTCTCTCTCTCTCTCTCTCTCTCTCTCTCTCTCTCTCTCTCTCTCTCTCTCTCTCTCGCTCTCCTCTCTCTCTCTCACTCTCTCTCTTCTCTCTCTCTCTCTCTCTCTCTCTCTCTCTCTCTCTCCTCTCTCTCTCTCTCTCTCTCTCTCTCTCTCTCTCTCTCTCTCACACAGAGAAACACACACTCACAGAAACACACACACACTAACACAAACACACACAGTCATTTGCTCTTCCTCCATCAGTCTTGTTTGTGGAAGTGAAAATCCTGTTCATTTTCACAGAAGCGAGTGTTTCGAACCAGTTCAATCGCAACATCACAGGGATCAGAAATGTTAAATGTTTAAACACATTTTTTTTTAAATAAAAGTTTGTTTTACATTTAAAAATGAAGAAATTACGACTAATATATAGTCATATTTAATGGTTTTTATAAAAACAACAGTGTGAATGATGCCTGAGACTCTGTTTAATGATAATAAAGTCTAAGGCGGGGTTTTCCCTCATGTTAAAGCCACATCTAAAGCTTTTAATTTCACCCTATAAACACAGAAATATTACAGACACACGAGCTGCTGTTCCCATGATTCATAGCATGTGATGTCACTGAATCGTTCTGTTTTAATGTATTATTAATGTATTTTCTCATCACAGCACTACAGCTTAACTGACACATCACTCTATGTCAACATTTAATGTGTAACTCAGTGTGTTACTCGCTGTTATTTTGTAATTATTTGTGAAGTTTATTAGCAATTTCTGAATTAAAATAGTTTAAAAGCAAATCCTACACCAACATTGTTTTTAATGTAATTCTGTTTTGCTAATCTCATGTGTGTTTAACAGCATATCATATTCATCCAGGCCTGTTTTTAGGACAAAGGTTAAAACAGGCTGATATCTGAAAGTGTGTGTGTGTGTGTGTGTGTGTGTGTGTGTGTGTGTGTTTCAGACGTCTCAGGGCGTTCAGCCGAAGCGGTTTAAGACTCTTCCTGAGTTGGTTCAGTTGTATCTTCAGCCCAGTCAAGGTCTGGTGACCACACTACAGTTCCCAGTGGAGAGAGAGGAGACCACAGAGGAGCGAGATTACTCTGGTACACACACACACACACACACACACACACACACACACACACACACACACACACACACTACAGTTCCCAGTGGAGAGAGAGGAGACCACAGAGGAGCAAGATTACTCTGGTACACACACACACACACACACACACACACACACACACACACACACACACACACACACACTACAGTTCCCAGTGGAGAGAGAGGAGACCACAGAGGAGCGAGATTACTCTGGTACACACACACACACACACACACTACAGTTCCCAGTGGAGAGAGAGGAGACCACAGAGGAGCAAGATTACTCTGGTACACACACACACACACACACACACACACACACACACACACACACACACACACACTACAGTTCCCAGTGGAGAGAGAGGAGACCACAGAGGAGCGAGATTACTCTGGTACACACACACACACACACACACACACACACACTACAGTTCCCAGTGGAGAGAGAGGAGACCACAGAGGAGCAAGATTACTCTGGTACACACACACACACACACACACACACACTACAGTTCCCAGTGGAGAGAGAGGAGACCACAGAGGAGCGAGATTACTCTGGTACACACACACACACACATACTCTCCCTCATGTTGTTCAACCCCGTAAGACTTTTGTTCATCTTCAGAACACAAACGTCAGAACGGAGGCTCACTATTGGCCGACCCTGGTCATGTGTGTGATGCTGGCCAATAGTGAGCCTCCGTTCTGACGTACAACCCAGAAGCGCTGCGCTGTTACACTACATGAACTCACTCAGAGAAACACAGAAGAACATGAACAGCTGAATAAAGTCGTTATTTATGTTTGTTTTTGCGCACAAAAAGTATTCTCGCACACACACTCACTCACACACACACACACACACACACACAC
>NC_138733.1:2110695-2123195 GCF_965113295.1 Leuciscus leuciscus | reverse complement strand
GTGTCCATTGACTTTATGAATGAGTCATTGAATCACTCTTAACTCTGGCTCTTTTAAACGAATCGTGCATTAATGTGTGTGTGTGTGTGTGTGTGTGTGTGTGTGTGTGTGTATCAGGCTCTGAAGGCGCTTCAGGACATGAGCTCATCCCCTCTGACCGTGTCTCCGCTGATGTCCATCCGACACAAAGCCATTCCTGTGCAAACCTTCGAGGTACAACATCATCACACTCCTTTCAAACCAGCCTTTGTGTGTTTGGCTTGTGTATGAGTGTGTGTGTGTGTTGTGGTATCAGGTGAAACTGGACGTGTATCTGGCTGACCTGACGAAGATCGGGAAGAGTCAGAAGTACTCGCTGAGTGTGGATGTGGAGGGAGGAAAGCTGGTGGTGATGAAGAAGATGAAGGACGCGCAGGAAGACTGGAACACGTTCACACACGACAAGAGTGAGTCAGGGATGAAGAGGGTGATGTCACTCTTACATTATTAGCAGTGAAATGTAAGTGTGGAAAATGGACCCTTCAATGCACTAAAGAAATGACTTGTGTGTGTGTGTGTGTGTGTGTTTGTTTTTGTATGTGTGTTTGTTTTTGTTTGTGTGTTTGTTTTTGTGTGTTTGTTTGTTTGTGTGTGTGTGTGCTTTTTGTGTGCGTGTTTTTGTGTTTGT
This sequence comes from Leuciscus leuciscus, assembly GCF_965113295.1. Lineage (NCBI taxonomy): Eukaryota > Metazoa > Chordata > Actinopteri > Cypriniformes > Leuciscidae > Leuciscus > Leuciscus leuciscus. The sequence goes on along the minus strand of NC_138733.1, from coordinate 2,122,528 downwards.
TTGAGTGTGTGTGTTTGTGTTTGCTTGTGTGTGTGTGTGTAGTTCGGCAGCTGATTAAGTCTCAGCGTGTTCAAAATAAACTGGGAATCGTCTTTGAGAAGGAAAAAGACAAAAGCCAAAGGAAAGATTTCATCTTTGCCAGCGCAAAAGTGAGTCACAGTTTTATACTGGTGTTTCACAGTGTGTTACAGAAGCCACAGATTAATCGTTGTTTCTCGCCTGTAGAAAAGGGAAGCGTTCTGCCAACTCCTGCAACTCATGAAGAACAAACATTCCAATCAGGACGAGCCCGATATGATCTCCGTCTTCATCGGGACATGGAACATGGGTGAGACACACACACACACACACACACACACACACACACACACACACACACACACACACACACACACACACACACACACACACACTCACACACTCACTTGATGATTGACCACAACACCCTAGCAACGCCCTGATGACCACCCACAACACCCTAGCAACACCATAACGACCACCCACAACACCCTAGCAACACCATAACGACCACTCTCAACACTCTAGCAACGCCCTAATGAACACCCTAGCAACACCCTAACGACCATCCACAAAACCCTAGCAACACCCTCAAGACCACCCAGAACACCCTAATGACCACCCACAACACCCTAGCAACACCCAGACAACCACCCACAAAACCCTGGCAACACCCTGACGACTACCCGCAACACCCTAACGACCACCCACAACACCCTAATGGCCATGACCACCCACAACATCCTAGCAACACCCTGATGACCACCCACAACACCCTAGCAACACCATAACAACTACTCTCAACACCGTAGCAACGCCCTGATGAACACCCTAGCAACAGCCTGACAACCATCCACAAAACCCTAACAAAACCCTAACAACCACCCACAAAACCCTAGCAACACCCTGACGGCAACCCGCAACACCCTATCGACCACCCACAACACCCTAGCAACGGCCATGACCACCCACAACACCCTAACAACCATCCACAAAACCCTAGCAACACCCTGAAGACCACCCGCAACACCCTAATAACCACCCACAACACCATAGCAAAACCCTAATGACCACCCACAAAACCCTGGCAACACCCTAACGACCACCCACAACACCCTAGCAACGGCCATGACCTCCAACAACACCCTAGCAACACCCTAATAACCACCCACAACACTCTAGCAACAACCTAACGACCACCCACAACACCTTAGCAATGGCAATGACCACCAACTACACCCTAGCCACACCCTAACGACCACTCACAACACCCTAGCAACACCCTGACGACCACCCACAACACCCTGGCTACCATCATGGTGGCGAAAAAACATTTCTCATAAAAATCCCCGTTCGTCCTTGTATCATAGTCTCTGTCTCTCTCTGCAGGCGGCGTTCCTGCTCCTAAATCGATGGGATCGTGGATTTCCTCTCGAGGCTTGGGGAAAACTCTGGATGAGATGGCGGTTACTATCCCTCATGACATCTATGTGTTCGGCACGCAGGAGAACTCTGTGTGTGATAAGGAATGGGTGGAAACGATCCGCTGCGCACTCAAGGAATACACAGAGATGGACTATAAACCGGTGAGAGAATGTGTTTCAGTGGCTTGCTTGTTTGTTTGTTTTATTTAGAGTTTGACAAGGCAGGATATTGAAGAAAAAAACCCTGAAATGTATCAAACGTAACACATACTCAAGACAACCTTATGTACATCATTTAAAACAAATATAAAACAACAACAACTGGCTCCTCGGCAGACAGATGCAGTTTTAATGACGCTACGACTGTTATGACTGTGACTTTATTTAGAGTTTAATGTGTGTTTCTGTCTGTGTTTCTCATCTGGCGGTTGAACTTCCCACAGTGAGTTTAACGAGTGAAAGGCTCGAGCAGGAGGAATGAATGTGTGGTTTCTGTGTCATAGGTTGCAGTGCAGACGCTGTGGAACATTAAGATCGTGGTGTTGGTGAAGGCGGAGCACGAGAACCGCATCAGTCACGTGGGAATGTCCAGCGTCAAAACGGGGATCGCCAACACACTCGGTCAGAACGCACAAACTCACTCAAACACTGCAGAAAATGACTTTCTTCCTCAGTGTGTGTGTCTGTGTGTGTCTGTGTGTGTGTCTGTGTGTGTGTCTGTGTGTGTGTGTCTGTGTGTGTGTCTGTGTGTGTGTCTGTGTGTGTGTCTGTGTGTGTCAGACTGTCTGTGTGCGGGAATCGCCAACACACTCGGTCAGAACGCACAAACTCACTCAAACACTGCAGAAAATGACTTTCTTCCTCAGTGTGTGTGTGTGTGTGTCTGTGTGTGTGTGTGTGTGTGTGTCTGTGTGTGTGTCTGTGTGTGTCAGACTGTCTGTGTGCGGGAATCGCCAACACACTCGGTCAGAACGCACAAACTCACTCAAACACTGCAGAAAATGACTTTCTTCCTCAGTGTGTGTCTGTGTCTGTGTCTGGGTGTGTGTCTGGGTGTGTGTCTGGGTGTGTGTCTGGGTGTGTGTCTGTCTGTGTGTGTGTCTGTGTGTGTGTCTGTGTGTGTGTGTGTCTGTGTCTGTGTCTGGGTGTGTGTCTGGGTGTGTGTCTGTCTGTGTGTGTGTCTGTGTGTGTGTCTGTGTGTGTGTGTGTCTGTGTGTGTGTCTGTGTGTGTGTCTGTCTGTGTGTGTGTCTGTGTGTGTGTGTGTCTGTGTGTGTGTCTGTGTGTGTGTGTGTCTGTGTGTGTGTCTGTGTGTGTGTGTGTCTGTGTGTGTGTCTGGGTGTGTGTCTGTCTGTGTGTGTGTCTGTGTGTGTGTCTGTGTGTGTGTCTGTGTCTGTGTCTGTGTCTGGGTGTGTGTCTGGGTGTGTGTCTGTCTGTGTGTGTGTCTGTGTGTGTGTGTGTCTGTGTGTGTCTGTGTGTGTCAGACTGTCTTTGTATGTCTGTGTGCGGGAATCGCCAACACACTCGCTCAGAACGCACGGCAAAAATGACTTTCTTCCTCAGTGTTTTTGTCCCGTTTAGATTTCGTACTGCAAAAGACAAAACTCCTGAGGAAGAACATGAATCACCAGTTTTTGATTCGGTTCTATGCATTTATTAATTATCCTAGGAAACAAAGGAGCAGTGGGCGTGTCCTTCATGTTTAATGGAACATCGTTTGGTTTCGTTAACTGTCACCTGACGTCCGGCAATGAAAAAATCCACAGGTGTGTCTTGAAACACTGACCAGCAAATACACAATTCATTGTTTTGTTTTTTAACTAATGACCTTTGACCCCTGGCAGACGCAACCAGAACTATCTGGATATCCTGCGTCAGCTGTCGCTGGGCGATAAACAGCTTAACTCCTTCGACATCTCGCTGAGATTCACGCATCTGTTCTGGTTCGGCGATCTCAACTACCGCCTGGACATGGACATACAGGTAAAGCGCCATGAAGCACATGAACGAAACGCTTTTGATGAAAGCATTGTGGTATTCTCTGGGTGTAAAGGAGTAGTTGTTGTCAGGCCAATCATGTGAATCTAATGAGATATTATGGTATTATATCTGTACCCGACTTAGGTCTCAATAAACTCGTAATTGTGGGAAAAAGTTTAAATTGCGAGAAATAACGTCAGTATTGCAAGATATAAAATCGCAATTGTGGAAAAAAAGTCGCTATTGCAAAAAATAAAGTCAGAATTGCGAGATATAATATTGTAATTGAGGAAAAAAGTCAGAATTGTGGAAAAAAGTCGCAATTGCGAGATATAAACTCGCAATTGTGGGAAAAAGTCGCTATTGCGAAAAATAAAGTCAGAATGGCGAGATATAATATCGCAATTGTGGAAAGATTTTGCAATTGCGAGAAAAAAGTCAGAATACCAAAATAAACTTGTAATTGGGGGGGAAAAAAGTAGCATTTTGATAAATAGTCAGTATTACAAGATATAAATGCGCAATTTGGAAAAAAAGTCGCAATTGCAAGAAATAAAGTCAGAAAGGAGAAATATAAACTCGTAATTGTGGGAACATTTTTTTAAATTGCGAGAAATAACGTCAGTATTGCAAGATATAAAATCGCAATTGTGGAAAAAAAGTCAATATTGCAAAAAATAAAGTCAGAATAGCGAGATATAATATTGTAATTGTGGAAAGATTTTGCAATTGCGAGAAAAAAAGTCAGAATACCAAAATAAACTTGTAATTGTGGGGGGTAAAAGTCGCAATTGCGAAATATAAAGTCAGAATTGCGAGATATAAACTCGTAATTGTGGAAAAAAATCTCAATTGCGAGAAAAAAAGTCAGAATTGAGAAATATAAACTTGTAATTGTAGGAAAAAGTTGCAATTGTGAGAAATAAAGTCAGTATTGCGAGATATTAACTCGTAATTGTGGGGGAAAAGTCGCAATTGTGAGAAATAAAGTCAGAATGGCGAGATATAAACTTGTTATTATGGAAAAAGTCCAAATTGTGGAAATTTTTTGCAATTGCGAGAAATAAAGTCAGAATGGCGAGATAAAAACGTTTTATTAGCGAGAAATAAAGAATTGTGTGAGTCGCAATGACCTTTTTTACTCTTTTATAACATGTTATTATCGATATCTGACAATGACTAGTTTTTTCCACTTGGATGAGCAAGTCCAGGTAAATAAAGCACTCGTAAGCGTCATGTTGCGTATGATCGCTGTATGAATACTGTGCTCAGCGTATGAAGTGTCTGTGCGATTGGGAGACCTGGATGATATCCCACAGTTCCACAGGGCAGTTCACTAGTGTCTGCAGGAGTGTATCGCTGTAACAGCTGTGGCGTCTCAACACTGACTCACTCTCTCTCTCTCTCTCTCAGGAAATCCTCAACTTCATCAACAGGAAGGAGTTTGAGCCGTTGCTGAAGGTGGACCAGCTGAATCTGGAGAGAGAGAAGAACAAGGTCTTCCTTCGCTTCGGTGCGGCTCACCTCTGACTCTCTGTGTGTGTGTGTGTCTGCGTGTGTGTGTCTGCGTGTGTGTGTCTGCGTGTGTGTGTGTGTGTGTGTGTGTCTGCGTGTGTGTGTGTGTGTGTGTGTGTGTGTGTGTGTGTGTGTGTGTCTGTTTGTTGTACAGTCTTTAATTTGTGTTATTTAAAAACCATTGCAATAGTAAGAATCTGAGTTAATACAATATGATATTATTTATACAATTATATATCTTATAGTTAACACTTTTCCAATAAGGTTTCATTAGTTAACATGAACTAACAATGAACATTAATCTCAGTTCATCTCAACATTTACTAATACAGTATTAAAATCAAAAGTTGCATCTGATAATATTATTTAATGAACCATCGTTGAACAGTTGTATATATATTCATTAACTAATGTTAACAAAGATGAATAAGTACAGTTTATTTAATAAGTACTAATTAATTTATTAATTACTAAAAACCTGGACGTATTCTGTGAGAAATATAACTTTGTGTACATGTTCAGTTTTTGCTCATTTCTACTGTTTCGTGTTTTAAACGCAAGTTTGTTCTAGAGTTTTTCCTCTAGATTATCTAAACATGTCTTTGAGATTTGAGTCTCTTGGCTCATCAACACTTCCTTTCCCTGCCGCATCATATCCTGTGTGTGTGTGTGTGTGTGTCCAGCGGAGGAGGAGATCACCTACCCCCCCACGTACCGCTACGAGCGCGGCTCACGAGACACGTACGTCTGGCAGAAGCAGAAAGCCACCGGGGTAAATCACTCACACCACACTAACCCTACTCTTAAAGAGACAAAATTACCCATGATTCACTCTCCCTCAACTCATCCTAGGTGTGTATGACACTCTTCTTTCAGAGGAATACAATCTGAGTTATATTAACAAATGTCCTGACTCCTCCAAGCTTTATAATGGCAGTGAATGGCTGTTTCTGTTTTGAAGTCCATAAAAGTGCATCTAGACGCACTTTTATGATGATAGATGCACTTTTATCATGGATAGATGCACTTTTATGATGGATAGATGCACTTTTATCATGGATAGATGCACTTTTATGATGGATAGATGCACTTTTATGATGGATAGATGCACTTTTATGATGGATAGATGCACTTTTATGATGATAGATGCACTTTTATGATGGATAGATGCACTTTTATGATGGATAGATGCACTTTTATCATGGATAGATGCACTTTTATGATGGATAGATGCACTTTTATCATGGATAGATGCACTTTTATGATGGATAGATGCACTTTTATGATGATAGATGCACTTTTATGATGGATAGATGCACTTTTATGATGATAGATGCACTTTTATGATGGATAGATGCACTTTTATGATGGATAGATGCACTTTTATCATGGATAGATGCACTTTTATCATGGATAGATGCACTTTTATGATGGATAGACGCACTTTTATGATGGACAGATGCACTTTTATGATGGATAGATGCACTTTTATCATGGATGGACGCACTTTTATCATGGATAGATGCACTTTTATGATGGATAGATGCACTTTTATGATGATAGATGCACTTTTATGATGGATAGATGCACTTTTATGATGATAGATGCACTTTTATGATGGATAGATGCACTTTTATCATGGATAGATGCACTTTTATGATGGATAGATGCACTTTTATGATGGATAGATGCACTTTTATCATGGATAGATGCACTTTTATCATGGATAGATGCACTTTTATGATGGATAGATGCACTTTTATGATGGATAGATGCACTTTTATGATGGACAGATGCACTTTTATGATGGATAGATGCACTTTTATCATGGATGGACGCACTTTTATCATGGATAGACGCACTTTTATCATGGATAGATGCACTTTTATGATGGATAGATGCACTTTTATGATGGACAGATGCACTTTTATCATGGATAGACACACTTTTATGATGGATAGATGCACTTTTATCATGGATAGATGTACTTTTATGATGGACAGATGCACTTTTATGATGGATAGATGCACTTTTATGATGGATAGATGCACTTTTATGATGGATAGATGCACTTTTATGATGGACAAGATGCACTTTTATCATGGATAGACGCACTTTTATGATGGACAGATGCACTTTTATGATGGACAGATGCACTTTTATGATGGACAGATGCACTTTTATGATGGATAGATGCACTTTTATGATGGACAGATGCACTTTTATCATGGACAGATGCACTTTTATCATGGATAGATGCACTTTTATGATGGATAGATGCACTTTTATGATGGATAGATGCACTTTTATCATGGATAGATGCACTTTTATGATGGATAGATGCACTTTTATGATGGACAGATGCACTTTTATCATGGATAGACGCACTTTTATGATGAATAGATTGCACTTTTATGATGGATAGATGCACTTTTATCATGGATAGATGCACTTTTATCATGGATAGATGCACTTTTATGATGGATAGATGCACTTTTATCATGGATAGATGCACTTTTATGATGGATAGATGCACTTTTATGATGGACAGATGCACTTTAATGATGGACAGATGCACTTTAATGATGGATAGATGCACTTTAATGATGGATAGATGCACTTTAATGATGGATAGATGCACTTTAATGATGGATAGATGCACTTTTATGATGGATAGGTGCACTTTTATGATGGATAGGTGCACTTTAATGATGGATAGATGCACTTTAATGATGGATAGATGCACTTTAATGATGGATAGATGCACTTTTATGATGGATAGATGCACTTTTATGATGGATAGGTGCACTTTAATGATGGATAGATGCACTTTAATGATGGATAGATGCACTTTAATGATGGATAGATGCACTTTTATGATGGATAGATGCACTTTTATGATGGATAGATGCACTTTTATGATGGATAGATGCACTTTTATGGACTTCAAAACAGAAACAGCCATTCACTGCCATTATAAAGCTTGGAAGAGCCAGGACATTTGTTAATATAACTCTGATTGTGTTCGTCTGAAAGAAGAGTGTCATACACACCTAGGATGACTTCAGGGTGAGTAAATCATGGGCTAATTTAAATTTTTTGGGTGAACTATCCCTTTAAAGAAGTTCACATTCATGAGCGTAAAGAAAGAATCCCTGCTAATGTGTTTATGGTCCTGAGGCGGCTACTTCCTATCACCTGACCTTTGTCACAGGAAGTGAAGCGTCCTGCATTCCTTTAATTCCTCCTGCGTTCCTTCTCTCTCGTCTCTTAGATGCGGACCAACGTTCCCTCATGGTGCGACAGAATCCTCTGGAAATCGTATCCTGAGACGCACATCGTCTGCAACTCGTACGGTACGCAGTCCGCTAATACATCAACTATAGAAGTGTTTATTTCAAATCCTTCTTTCCATTCAAAAGTATGAGTTTCCACTGAAATCTGAAGCAGCACAATATAATAATATTTCATAATTTTTACAGTATTTTTGATTAAATAAACACAGTCTTGGTGAGCAGAAAAGACTCTTTCAGAAACATTAAAATAATCTTTATTATGTTTATTTTGGACCACGAGTGTAAAATTAGTATCACTATATGAAGAGTTCAGATGCAAAAGCCTCTAAATGCCATCTGAAATTTTCTTATAGAATGATCATTTTTATCAAGCTCGTATATTTAAGTTCAGTAATTCCACTTAAATGACAATTAATAGGTAATCTTCATTGCCATTTAAGTGAAATGATTGAATTTAAATATACGAGCTTGATAAAAATGATCATTCTATAAGAAAATTTCAGATGGCATTTAGAGGCTTTTGCATCTGAACTCTTCATATATATCCTTTATATCATCATTATTATTTATGTTATTATAACACTCTTGTTATTTTAGTTTTCCATTAAGTAGTAAAATCCTCACTATTTTCGCATTATCACTGAAAAATGTGGACAGAAGTCATTCTAAATATACAACAATGTTTTAGTAGAAATATCTGTTTAAAAATGTCATGTTTATTAAGCACTTAAAATTTTTTGAGCAGTTTTACAGTTGCAGATAGACTTACATTTTCATGAAAAAAAAAAACGTGCATTGCTTATTTTTACTAGATTTTCTCTTTTTGCATTAAACATTAAAGATGGCGTTGGTGGATCAGCACGTCAACATACAAACCATCTCATAGCAAATGCAAATGTGACAAATAACCGGCTGATAAAAGTGTGTAATGAAATCCAGTGGAGTTTTGGCGGTTATTGAGGCTGATTTGCATCAGATGAATATGTAAATAATGTGTGTGTGTGTGTGTGTGTGTCAGGCTGTACAGATGATATCGTCACCAGTGATCACTCGCCTGTCTTCGGCACGTTTGAGGTCGGCGTGACGTCTCAGTTCGTCTCTAAGAAAGGTAATATATGGGTTTGATCCCAGTGTTCAGTGTTGTTCTGGTTTGATCCCAGTGTTCAGTGTTGTTCTGGTTTGATCCCAGTGTTCAGTGTTGTTCTGGTTTGATCCCATTGTTGTTCTGGTGAAACTGGTTTCTGAGATGCTCTTCCTCCTCAGGTCTGCCCAAGTCTTCAGAACAAGCGTACATCGAGTTCGAGAACATCGAGGCCATCGTGAAGACCGCCAGCAGAACCAAGTTCTTCATCGAGTTTTATTCGACGTGTCTGGAGGGTGAGAAACTCAATCAGGAGCAATACATCAGTGAAAATCATACGAGACAATCTTTATGAGTTCAACATTCATCATCATCACTGAAAATCTGAGATCTGATCGATCAAATATTCATGACACACTCGCACGGATTTTACCCATGTTATGAAAAATGTGTATATTTAATTTATATCATCATTAATTCATGTAATTATAGTAATAATAATTATTATGCATAGTATAATAAAAAATTATATATATATATATATATATATATAATGAATATACTATATGTCAATAAAGTATATATGCCAATAATTATACTTAACAATTATGTAAGAATAGTTTTTGTGAATCAGTTCAAACTGTGTTTTGATGAATTGATTCTAATGGATTCACTGATTTGTTCTGAAAAATCATTGAAAAACGTTAACGTCATTTTTAAAATATTAAAGTGTTTTACTAAAAATATGCAAGTATTGATGTATTGTTATATTAGTGCAAATAAATTAATAGATTTAAAAAATATTTTTTATTTATTCATCTCATCATTGAAAAATGTTGAAAAGTCATTCAAAAAATTATAAAATGTTTTAGTAGAAATATCTAATTAAATATTGCATTAAATATGAAAAAACTAATATTTTATTAACATGCATTATTATATACATTATTTATTTTTTATTCGTGTTGTCACTTAATGTCGTTTAAGTATATTAAAACGTTTTAGTAAAAAATATGCAATTAAACATTGCATTAAATAAGCGATTAACGATGGTAATAAATATGCAATTATTGATGTTTATTCATCTTGTCACTGAAAAATAAAAATATGCAAATAAATATTGCATTAAATATGCAAATATTGATGTTTATTACTATGCATTATTATATTGGTGCATAAAAATTTGGTGTCTACTACATTATTGACTGTTTACTATGGCAAACCTCATCGTTTAATGATGTGTAACCTGTGTGTGTGTGTGTGTTTAGAGTTTAAGAAGAGTTATGAAAATGACACTCAGAGCAGTGATAACGTGAACTTCTTGCGCGTGGGCTGGTCGTCGAAACAGCTGACGACACTGAAGCCCATCTTATCCGACATCGAGTACCTGCAGGACCAGCATCTGCTGCTCACCGTCAAATCTCTGGATGGATATGAATCATACGGTGTGTGTGTGTGAATGACATCACATCTGGTGCACTTTCTGTAAAGCAGCTTTGAAATGATGTGTATTGTGAAAAGCGCTATACAAATAAATGTGAAGTAAACTGAATTGAATTGAATCAGATCCGGTGCTCTTCACGGGTCGAAAATGACAGAAATTTATGTTTTTATTTCAATTAATGTACTATATTTTAAGTTCGATAATGTTTTTTGTTTAATATTTTGTATGGTACTAAATTATATTTACGCTGTATTTATAATCCATTTGTTCACTTTTTGAGCATAGACCTGAACATTTTATTTCCAGCTTAAACTGTCATAAATCTTGAACGCTTTACAGCGACAGACATCAGTTTGATCTCTTTTCAAACACGACACTTGACAGATTATTGCTGAAGTGAAAAAAGTTTTAAAAAGAGTTACAGAATTTTACGTTATTATTATGAAAAATGTGCAAAAATACTGTTTTCAATTTTTATATGAAATATATATTTTCAAAAACATTATTTACTAAAACTGTGAGAAAATCAAAGCCATAAATCTGAACAAGTTTTGTTCCAAATTTGAGGTTGATATCTCATAAAATGATCTTTCAGTGAGATGTTGTTCAACTGCAGTACCAAACGCTTCCACTAGAGGAAACTCATCTCTTATTCATTTCCAATGCGCGAACAAAACAAGTGTGGCTATTTTTTACAGGACCATTTAACCTTGATTTGTGTGTTCACACAGCCTTTACCAAGTTTCGTACCATTCCAATGAAGTAAAAAATTCTAAAAACAAAACAAATGTAAAAGAGACTTGCTCTTCAGACTGTATGAAGTATCAGAAACTGCCATCTTGTGGTCGTGCTGAGAAAACAGTCTGAACTCCTGCTGAATTATGATTTGTATTCTGACACAGATGTTCAGATGAAGCACTGCATTCTTCTGCCTTTCTCTTGAGTATTTCTGGTTTTGTTAAATTAAATTACTCTTAAACTAAATTAAATCACGTGTTAGTCAAAGTTTCTTGGACCAAAAAAACAAAAAAAAATTCTAGTTTAGTGTCAGAAAATGGACTGAAGAGGATTTATGTT
>NC_138733.1:2090695-2103195 GCF_965113295.1 Leuciscus leuciscus | reverse complement strand
CTTCTACTCAGAGCTGATCGTGACTCCCTTAGAATGATCACTCGACGTAACTTCTTCATTCCCACCATCAGGGAACGTGTGTTACGTCAGTAATACAGACACTCACTCTGGTGTTGGTTCTCGAACGACTGACTCCTGAGGAACACAAACTCTGCTTCGCTTGAAGTCTCAGTCAACTCAAGTTTTCAAGCTTCACAAAAATACAGAAATCCAGAAGCACCATTACAGTATCATAACTCTTCACAGATGCTGCAGATGAAAGGCTAACTTCACCTGTGTTATAGTGGCCGTTCTTACTCGTCTCAGACGGCACTCAAAAATACAGTCAAACACAACACTTTATTGTGTTAAACCTTTATCTTGTGTTTCCTTAAACATTCAAACACAAGCTTTATCCATAAATGACAGACAATATGGTAAGAAATCTGTTTCTCCCTTAGTTCCTTTCCTTTAAGTGTGTGTAGCCATTAAAGAAACAGAACAGACATTATACACCACAAAACATGGGAAATAATACTGAAATATAAACATAGGAAATATCAGAATTGCCTCTCAAAGAAAGTTACAAAAGATTATACTTTCAGTTATCCACTCTAATATACACATTATTGACATATAAAACTGGCTCTTACAAATGTGGTCGTGTAGGTTTACAATTTTTGTTTGTGGTTATTTATTCTTATTTTTTAGTAGCTTTCCAACAGTGTATTTTTAATTTTATGTATATTAAAGTCAGTATCATTTGGTTTTCCGCCAAAATAAAAGTATTGTGGTGTAAAACAATTAAGACAGCCATAAATATGCAAAAATCCAAAAAGGGTTAAAGTATAATAACTCTTCACAAATGTGGTCATGCAGGTTTTCAGTTTTTGTTGGTTATTTTTCTTATTTTTAGTAGGTTTACAACAGTGTATTTTTAATTTAATGTCTATTAAAGTTTGTCAGTGCCATTTTGTTTTCTGACTAAATAAAAGCTGTGTGGTTCAACGTTTAAAAGCCATCAATATTGGAATTGGAATTTGTACTGTTGATCAAATTATTATTATTATTATTATTATAATTATTATTAAAAAACATATTTTACAGTACTTTAGGGTTAGTATTATTACTGTAATATAGTAATTATTATTGGTTTGTTTAATTAATTTGATTTGATCAAATATATCAAATGTAAAAGGTGTGAAATGCCTTTGACAGATGTAGTTAGTCATGTTGTATCCTATTTTTTAAACGAGTTATTTAACATATTTTAAGTAGGTTTCCTACTGTGTACTTTTAATTTAATGTATATTAAAGTCAGTATCATTTGGTTTTCCACCAAAATAAAAGTTCTGTGGTGTAATGCCTGAAAACAAGTAAGACGGCCGTAAATATCAGTATTGTAATTTTACGGTTGTTCTGTATTAGTTTTAGTTATAATTATAATTATCAAATATTTTTATTTTACAGTACTGTGTAGTACAGTATTATTACTATAATACTATGAAATAAGATTTAATTTTTGTAATTTAATAAAATATAAATGGTAAAATATTCAATATTTTAATAAAATTATTAAAAGTTGCAAATTGCAAAAGCACCATAAGAGTATCATAACCTTTGACAAATGTAGTGAGTCATGTAGCTTTCCAATGTTTTAATCAGTCATTTATCCGTCTTTTAGAAGGTTTCCCACGTATTTTCAACTTAATGTCTATTAAAGTTCATCAGTGTCACATGACTCAGGTGTAAAATATCCCATAATCCCTGCTGTGTTTCTCAGCGCTGCTTAGAGCCAATCATAGGCGATTGTGATTGAGATTTGCATAATTCTTTAGTTAGAATTCAGAGCTGGATTGATTATACAAAGATGAAACCATCATCCAATCACGTGTCTTTCCTGCAGTGACATCACAGAGGAGGATCTGGAGGAGGCGGGCATCCGTGACCCCGCCCATAAGAAGATCCTATTGGCCAGTCTAAAACAACAACAGCAGCAGAAGTGAGCCAATCCCGATCCAGACCGGACTGAACTTTGCACTGGTAGAACATTACCTGGTTTTAATTGTAGTTTGTGATATTATTTAAACAAGTCGACGTGTCGAAAGGATGTTTCACTACAGCCCCGCCCTTCACTTCCTGTCGTCTGGAGGAAGTGACATCAGCAGAACATTCCTGAAGTGTTAGTTATTAATAACAGTTTGTTTTTCGTGCATGTTTCATGACTTTAAAGGAAAGGGAAATAAGCCAAAATCAGCCGTGACTTGAAGCAGTTCGTGTGTGTTCGTGTGTGTTCACGTGTTCGTGTGTGTTCGTGTGTGTTCACGTGTGTGTGTTCGTGTGTGTTCACGTGTGTGTGTTCGTGTTCATGTGTGTGTTCACGTGTGTGTGTTCACGTGTTCGTTTGTGTTGACGTGTGTGTGTTCGTGTTCATGTGTGTGTTCATGTGTTCGTGTGTGTGTTTGTCAACGTTCGTTTCTCTTGGTTCAGTGTGTCACTCATTTGGAAGCATTTACAATCCCATCATCCTGCACGGATGTCTGGTGTGAGGGAAAGATGGCTATAACTCAGTCCTGTCACCAGGTGGCGCTGCACCATCATGATGATTGGAGAGAATTCAAGAGATAAATTCATATATTACATGTGAATCTTTTTCTATTTGCTCATTGATTCTGATGTGAGATTGAAATGCTGATGAGTTTCTAAAAGAGTTGAGTGTGTTTCTCAAAGTCTTTCTGTTTTCATCACAATAGCTCTCTGTGTTTTATTTAACAGTCTTTAATGTTAGAATTATGGGTGTTTCTCCTAAAATGCATGTAGCAGAATTATTCTAGATATCAGTTATTTTGTGTGTTAAGTTTTAACTTAAGAAGTTTTTCCCCTTTCATTCATTTATTTTCTGTATAATCATTTTTAACAGTTTAACTCAATTGTTGTAAGTTAATATTTGTGTTTGACTGCTAAAGGACTGTCCTTTTAATGTTTGTTCTTTTCTTTTTTTAGTTTAATAAAAACTACAGTTATGTTCAGTAACAGAGCGTTTCTCATTGAGCTTGAAATAAACATTTTTGTGGAATTTGTAATTACATTTAAGTATATTTATATAAGCAAATGTAATTATCATCATAAATAAACTCTGTGAAATTTATAATCTATTATAAATTATCATTCAATACATTACAAACCAAGAAACCTAAATAAATTAAAGTGATTACATGTTATTGTTTTTTGTAAAAATAACTAAAATATACAGTAATTTTCATATATAATATTTAGTAATATTATTACATAGTCTCAATGTCTTTTGATCAACTGGATCTGCATTAACAAAAGTCTTCAGGAAAAAAAGTGAGGTTCTTTATGTAAATAGTAAGTTTGTTAGAATGTTCCTGAAAGCATTTCTTCCTCACGTCTCGGATGTTGTGGTTTCCTGACGGCGAGACACAGATTTGGGGCTTTTGGGCTTTTCATTTAGTGTTTTATCAGTCTAATGGAAAGAAAACATCCCATAATAGAACTTGTAAGTGTATATTTTTAATAACGCCATCTATTTGCATCTGTAGATTTAGATTTCAGCTCATATCTTAGAAAGCCGTGTTCTCTAGATGAGTTTTGTCCTCCACTTCTGCAGCACTGACACACACCAGAACTTACAGCTTTATTCATATCTATATTCTGAAGGATTTTACAGAGGGGTTTCTTCATAACATCATTTGAGTGATTTTTTTTTTTTTATCATTTTATTCCAAAAATGGTGCAAATATTATAATTTTTCGGTCTGTTGACTATTTTCTGATGTATGGAGTGATGAAAAGAGATATCCAGAATCCACTCAGTAAAAACCTTTCACTCTAATATGTTAAAAATATTAAACAAGAATTTTGAACCTGGCTTTATCCAATGTTCAGATTTTTGTTTTAGAAATTTAAGCAAATAAGTTCATATTTAGGTAATGCCTCATTTGTATTTAAACATAACTTTTCAGAAAACTTGTAATATATATATATATATTTGCAATGCTTAATGTACTCAATCACCTGAGGAAGTATGAGGATATCTAGTAGTTATGTTTTACTCTATTCATCTGGGGTGTCTGGTATTGAGAATAAAATGACATGCTATTGTCTGATTGCTATCGTCTAACAAATCCAAAATTACATAATTCATAAATCTGAAAGAGTTCCAAAGCATGAAAACGTTTTCATCACTTTATATGATTGAATTTAGGCTTTTATTCACAGATAAACTGATCAGCAGAAGATAGTTTTTCAGAGTGTAATTCAAGCATTTTAAACAAAATTTCTAATGTTTTTGTGCAAATGACACTTGCTTTGATTTTTTTGTAACGGTATGAACACGTGTGTAAGTTCTTGTGTTTTGAAAATAGAAATAGTAAAGTAATTCCTCATGATGCTGTAATGTTCTGTGTGTCCACTGATCAGATGAAGAGAATGAGAGATCTGATGGACATCTTCATTTTAACTGTCTTTATTTTGTCATTTTTATGGATTATATACAGCAGATCATTCATGAAACACATGGCGTGCACTGGAGCCAGTAAACATTAAAAAAAGAAGAAACTACATCGTATTTATATTAATATTTACAAAATATTTCTCAATAAAAGCCTAGCATAAAAAAACATCCCAATATTTTTTTTTTCCTTTTTCTTTTTTTTTTTCCCTTCAATAAATTAACTACAAGTGGCTTAACTATGCTTGTTCCTGGGGTCACACACACACACACACACACACACACACACACACACACACACACACACACACACACACACACACTCAAGAGCTTCAGTGAAGAACCACATGATGAAGTCATCAGTGAGAGGGACAGACGTCTCTACGCCGCTTCACGGATGCTGAAGCTCCCGCTGGACTTCATGTTTCTGGATCTTCAATTAAGAGGAAATGAAGAACTAATTCACTGACAATGAGCATTCATTCCAGCGCTGAGGATGCAGATCTTCAGGGTTAAAGATCCTCTCGTGAACATAAAGAGAGAAACATCGCAGCTGCAAGAGATGAACATAAGATGGACCGTAGAACAAACACACACTCACTCACACACACACACACACACACACACACACACACACACACACACACACACACACACACACACACTCACACACACACACACACACACACACACTCACTCACACACACACACACACACACACACACACACACACACACACACACACACACACACACACACACACACACACACACACACACACACACACACACACACACACACACACACACACACACACACACACAACAGAAGCGCCCACGAGTTCAACATGACAATAAATTAAACACTTTACAATAAGGTCTCATTTGTTGACTTCAGTTACTGCATCACTTACCATGAACTGATCATGTGAAATACATCATTAAAGCATTTATGAACCGTTCGTAATGTTAGTTTATGAATATCACAGATGCGCGTTGTTGATCATGTCAGTTTAAAACCTAATAAAGGTTCCAAAAGTGACGTCATAGAGGAACCAAAACTGTTCTAATGATCTAAAGAACCTTTAGTGGAACCGGAAGATTCCGTAGATGTTTGAGGTTTGATGCCAATATTGAACCTTTATTTTAACAAATAAAACTTTTAACGTTAAAAATGTATTATTATAATTGACATCAACATTAACTAAGATTATTAAATACTGTAGAACTATTAATTCCCCGTAAATTCTAATGGTAATAAGGTTCATTAGTCAACATTAGTTAACATGAACTAAGAATGATCAACACTTCTTCAGCATTTATTAATCTTAGTTCATATTAATCTCAACATTTACTAATACGTTATTACAGTCAAAGGTTGTGTTTGTTAACATTAGTTAATGCACTGTGAACTAACATTTTTATTAACTAAGATTAATAAAAACTGTAACAAATGTATTGCTCATTATTAGTTCATGTTAGTTAATACATTAATGTTAACTAATGAACGTTATTGTAAAGTGTTAATGTTCTGATTAGTTAAACAAGAGCATGCCTTAGGAAACTAACCTGAAACACACTCTCGACTCTCTGAGGAGGAAGGTTATAAATGATTGCATTAGACTAGTGATGAACGAGCTGCTTAATTCATACAGTTTAATTAAAATGAAAACAAACTTAATTAATTTAAACTAAATCCGTAAAATGATCCCCTGTAAGGTTCCACGTAGAACCCTGATTACACTGTATTTGAAGGTGTCATTGTTACAGTGTAATTATATATTTAAGTACTGAGTAATATTATGTACTTACTATAGGGTTAGGGTTTAGTTGAGGGTTAGTTGCATGTAATTATGCATAATTTACTGTAATTACTATGGTAAGTACATGTACTGTACTGATAAAGTATCTTTATGAGCTGCTTAATTCACACAAATTAAAACTAAATTAAAAGCAAACCCATAAAATGCTCCTCTTTATGTTCTCAGTATCTGTACTAACACATGCGTATTCAGTCCAGAGTATCACTCTAAAGATGCTGGGTTGTTTTAACCCAATTTTGGGTCAAACATTGGATTAAAAATGCCATTTCAAATTTTAACCCAACGTTTGGGTTTGTCCATATTTGACCCGGACTTGTGTTGAACGACCCAGCCTCTTCAGAGGTCACCTGATGCAGAGAGGGTTAACTAGCGTCAGCACATGAGACCTTACTGCCGAGTCCAGTTCTACACGAGTGACCCAGTTCTACCCTGAGGAGCGCCGGGACCTCTAGAAGAGGTTGGTCTTGATTGTGTTGGGTTTCCGGTGGAAGGTGGACAGAACTCCGGCGAACGGGCCGGACGCCACACTGTCCGCCGGCTGCCAGGCCTTCAGCAGGTCCGGCGTGGGTCCGGCCGAGCCCAGGCTGGGCCACGGTGAGCTCTTCAGGCCCTGGTGGAGCGAGGGCGAGATGGAGGCGCTGGTGAAGCCGGAGCCGGAGCCGGAGACGGGGCTCGGACTGAGGCTGCCGGTGCCGGGACTCCCCATGTTCCCGGATCCGGGAAGAGACGCGGTGCTGTCGGGAGTCGGGCTGCACGTCGACTCTTTGGACTCGTCATCCTCAGAGGAAGAGCGAGTCTCTCCGGGCTTCTTGGTGCCGGTCGCTCCTTTAGAGTTGGCGGCGCGCTCCTGTTTACGGAACTTGGCCCGTCGGTTCTGGAACCAAACCTGAGGAAGAGCGACGACATCATTCAGGATTACACGTCCTAGAGGATTAATGCTCAGTTTTTGTCAATTAAATGATATTATCAGATACAATTGTTTGATTTTAATTATGATACACTCTTAAAAATACAGTATTAATGTTCATTTTTAAGTCAAGTCACCTGTATTTATGCAGTACAGAGTGTTTTAAAGCAGCTTTACAGAGATAACAGGAATATAATGCAACAGAGTTTGTGGAAGAGAACAGAGTCACAGTCCAGATGAAGTTCAGGGAACGTTCATTTCTGGTGTAAAAAAGCTATTCATTTATATATATATATATATAGACAAAACATGTATATAAATGTTTTGTTGTTGTTGTTTTTTGTTGATATGTGTATTTTGTAAAATGTCTGTATGTATTCCTGCAATAAATAAAAATGAAAGAGCATGACATTTGTTACAGTATTAATGTTCCCTTTTATTCTTTTACATTATATTAACAGATATCAAATTTAGATTTTAATTATGTTACATTCTTAAAGGTTCTTTATGAGCAGTGATGGTTCCCTGGAGAACCTTTAACATCCCGAAGGGTCTTTAAATATAAATGGTTCTTTTATGATTCTATCGCATTACTGCAAAAACCCCTGTTGGAAGCTTTATTCTTAAGAAGATTTGAACTATATAATGCTTTAGAAATATTTTGGTTACTCTTTATTTTAAGGTGTCATCATTACAGTGTAATTATATATGTCAGTACTGAGTAATATTAAGAATTTTTCTTTCTTGCAATTGCTTTCTTTTAACATCGATGGTTCAATGTATAACCTTTAACATCCTAAAAGTTCTTTAAAATATTCCTCACACTATAGAATTAGAACTATATATAGTTCTAATATAGATATAATATAGATATATGACTATATGTTATTTTAAGGTTCTTTGAAGCAAAAAAAATATTATATTGCATCACTGCAAAAAAAAAAAAAAAAAAAAAAAACCTTGTTCAAACCTTTATTTTTAAGATGCTGAATTTGAACTATAAGAAGAATAAATACTTTAGAAATATTTTGGTAACTCTTTATTTTAAGGTGTCATTGTTACAGCGTTATTAAATATGTCAGTACTGAGTAATATTAATGAACTACTGTAAATGTACTTACTCTAGGGTTAGGTTTAGTTGTATGTATTTAGGCCACGCATAATTTAGTACATGTACAATCTAAAAACAAGCTGGGTTGTTTTAACTAAATTTTGGGTCAAATATGGACAAACCCAAACGTTGGATTAAAAATGCAATTTAAAAATGTAACCCAACGGCTGGGTTTGTCCATATTTGACCCAAAATTGGGTTAAAACGACCCAGCATTTTAACACTGTAAAATAAAGCGTTACCAATATTTTAACGCGTATCTGCACGTGCCCAATGCAGCCGCTATAAATCTAAATTAATTACATTTGGAAGAGGCCCATAATATAAGATTAATTTTCCTATAGTTTTGCACTCAGTGATGAGTTATGAACATGCGGCTCACCTGCACGCGCGCCTCCGTCAGGTCGATCTTCAGCGCGAGCTCCTCGCGCGTGTAAATGTCCGGGTAGTGCGTCTCCGCGAACACGCGCTCGAGCTCCTTCAGCTGAGAGCTCGTGAAGGTCGTGCGGATCCGACGCTGCTTGCGCTTCTCGTTCAGACCGGACGGGTCCGAGAAGAACTTGTACGGGACTGAAAGATCAACGAGACCGGGACAGTCATGAAGAAGACCTCGCGTTTAACAGCAGTTCACACAAACACATGATTCTGTAAATGGTGCACATTTATGTCTGATTATTTATTTATTTTAAATACGAAAAAGGAATGTTTTTTTGCGTTTCATTGGGTAGCAAATAAGTGCAATAAAATATATTTGAGGAATGCGTCCGTGCATTTGTATTATTATGATTAGAATTAAATTAAGCATTTTATTTAAAAACGACACACTATAAGTCACATTTCTGATATGAAAATGCGATAATAATTACACATCATATAATGTAGGCTACATTTACCGCGCAGAAATATCAGGCGAGACAGGATCGTTTCTCATTGTCTTTTTCTGTCCAATAAACGCTCTTTTTAATTATAGATCCGTAAGACATAATTCAATTAATTACTTTAAATTGATTTGCGCCTCAAATTATATGACACGAAATTTAGGCTAATTGAATTAAATTAAATTAGCCTAAAACGTAAAACTCGCAAAGCTTTAGAATTATCGTTTGATTTTTGCAACTGGGTGTAAATCAATTATCCAGATGAAAGATACACATGTGTAGCCGATCAAAGATACAAGATAACGGCTCTTTATCGGCATCGAAGAGTCGATGGAATGCACAAACGATTCTTTATTAAAACGGTTCACACTAATTAAAAAAAAAAAAAACGGTTATTTTAGGAACTGATCGCTGAAAGTTCCAAATAACGTCATTAGAATTCTACGTTCTTTTGGAACGTTTTTAAACAGTGAGTCGTGACGTATAAATCGCTACATTCAGAACGAGTTTTACATGTTAAACAAAGAAAAATGGCTAGTTTTGCGTGATTAACACGCGCTTAACATTCCACACCTGTTATTTTCAAGTCGCATTGCATATGAAGTGTTTTAGTTCTCGCACATGCATGTGTGTGTGAGTGTGTGTGTCACCTGTGGAGTAGGGCGCGGGCTGGTGTTCTCTCAGCGCACCCAGCGCACAGCTGGCGGACCCGAGCGTTCCGCACCCCGGGCTGGAGCTGAAGCCGTTCCGGATCGGGTTGTACTGGAACGCGTTGCTCTGACTGCACGAGTTAAAGTCCGCGTACGCCGACGCCTCCATCGCCGCCATGCACGAGTCGTACGTGTTCAGATACGAGTAATCCATTTTGTACATGTGGAGGGCGGAATGATGGAGACGCAGGTGTGTGTGAAGGTCCGCTCGAGGAGTGTGTGTGTGTCTCGGTGTGTTCCGCGGCTCTGCTGCTCGGTGTGTTTATAATAAAGTTGGAGTCCGGGAGACAATGGCGAGGCGGTGGTCTGTGTTTGCATGACAATGTCTCAGTTCTGAGATCCTCCTCCCTCAACACACACACACACACACACACACACACACACACACACACACACACACACACACACACACACACACACACACACACACACACACACACACACACTCTCTCTCTCTCCATGCATCTCTAATGCACCTCCGCGTTAACCCTTTCCAGCATCATCTGCTACACTTGTGCTTCACTATTTCATCTAATGCTCCTTTTTTTTGCATTTTATTTCTTGTTTAAACGAGACCTGGAGCGCACATATCCCCGCGCGCGCGCACATATAACTCTAAATAAATGACTATTAATGGCTATTAAGACTAATGGCATTAAGGCGAGGATGGGCAACTTTTCAAGAGCGGGTAAATGGGTCCGTCTTCCTCATGCTAAATGAATTGTGGGATTGTTTTAGCTTTAATGCGGCTCTGGTTGGTAGTGTGAGAAGTTTAATTTGATTTCGGGAATAATGGCCTTTATTTAAACCCCCCAACGCTGCATTTAGAGGCCGAATGAAATAAAATGATCGTAAAATTAAAATAAACGATGAAATACTAATTAATGATGACTTGAAGTCGTTAATTGCACGCGTTTATTCGATCTGTTTTCATCAGAGATGAGTGGACGGAAACCTGCTGCTCACAGTCACGCGCATCTGTGTGCTGTCACTCACTATTACGCGCGCGTTTATCAGAACTCTCTGAACAATATTAATTAGACATGGATATTATCCGCATTATAGGCCTACATGAAATCATTATATGTAACATTTAACATAAAAATCACGTTTCAAAAATTATGCAATAATAATCGCATTTAACGTAATCAAATCAGAAACAACATTTATTTCCATGCAGCTGAATATGTCATTTTTAACCATATGTGTCATGGATTCGTTTGACTTTTGACCCTGTAACCCTCTCTTTGTGCGCGCGTAACCTGGTTATCCCGACGCGGCCCCGGGCGTGCGCGTCACGGCGCGTTTGGATGATTTCGGGTGACGCGCGTCTCAAACTTCATCCATCAGCGTCCGCATCACGAGCGCAGATTAACGACTGTACCGGGAAGTGACGAGACACACACGACAGCAACAAGTCTTCACGGACACCGGAACCTTTCAGCACGTGTTCATCATCTCCGTACACACCTGAGGAGAGCTCCGAGCTCACCTGTGTGTGTGTGTGTGTGTGCGATTCAGAACGCGCTTTGCATCTCGTTACAGATTTCATTGTTAAATACTCAATAGCATATTGAAATATGGCATTTTAAATATACAACTTAACGAATGAATAAATGTATTTAATATTCAAATATATATATATATATATATATATATATATATATATATATATATATATATTTTAATGCAGTGGGTTCCCAAAACCATTTTTCGCTTAGGAGATTTTAATCAAAATAAGCTTTTGTGCAGTGGAAATATTCTATGGATGTTAAAAGTTCTTTATGGAACCATCGATGCCAAATAAAGAAACATAAACGAAATAAAACCATGTAAAATTAAATTAACGAATTGTCTGATTCGACTGTTAATTTAATATTTGACATCGTGCGCGTGTAATGAAAAATAAATGCTGACGTGACAGATTGCGCGTTATTTCAATCTATTTGGCTGATTCACTTTTAATTTTAATAAGACTTTTTGTTGAAATTAGCCTACATAAAGGTTCAAACAAACAAATGAAAAAGTTTTGTTGGTACTAAATAGCAAGTGTCCCGCGCGCGCGCCCGGCGGGTTTCAGACGGGTCACTGTTTACGCGCGTGACACAGACGGGTCGCGTCTCATCCTTTCCCGATCCTTCATCCCCCTTTCTCTCTCTCTCATCAATCTCTCTCTCTCATTAGCTCAATCTGCATTCAGCAGTGATCGGTCACCGGGAGACACACGCACGCGCGCGCGCTCGCTGTAATGGCCCGAGCATCGGATGCGATTACTGTCAGCCAAACCAAACCAACCCAAACACAATTCAATTATCCCGGAGAGCACGAGACCCTGCGCTTTCCATTTATATATTTATTTTGCGCTCGGAAAATGCCCTTTTTTTGTGATGGCAAAGCAAAATATGAGTGTTTTCGAACCACAGGAGAAATTAATGGAGGCTCTCGGACAGACAGTAAGTGCACTAATGTTAAACGCTGGTTAGTGTAACTATCGATCAACAACAGCATGCCAGAATCCATCAAAAAAATGAAGAGCAGCGCGAGCGCGCTCGGCCTGACCCGTTCCTCAGCTGTCAATCACAGACCTCAGCTGTCAATCACAGCACAGTTATTTACACAA
>NC_138733.1:2070695-2078195 GCF_965113295.1 Leuciscus leuciscus | reverse complement strand
TAAAGTGACATATGGTATGTAGTAAATCTCAGCTGCTTGATGGGTTGCATCATCGTAAAATGTGAACTATATTATCGCCCAGCTCTAAGCTCTAATAAAATAAATAAATAATAATACTAATTAAAAAAAAATCATAAAAATGAAAATTTTAAAATAATTTTAAAATAAAAAACAATTAAAATAATAACCTTGGTAAAATAAACCGTGAAATATCACATTAAAACTATTTTAATATAAACAATAACAATAAAAGTAATATACATATAAAATTAAAATAAATAATTTGATTAAAATCAATAAAAATAATAATATTTTAAAATATAAACAATCAATCATTCACTAAAAATGATATCATAAAATTATTTTTAAAAAACAATTGCAATTAAAACCATACAAATAAATTGAATCATAAAAATTAAACATTTAAATAAATAATTTAAAAATAAAAACAATAAAAATAAAAGCCATAGTAAAAATTTCATGAATCATAAAATGTAAGATTAAAATTAATAATTTGAATATAAAAACAATAAAAATAACATAATAAAAATGTCATATAAATTTTTTTTTTATATAAACAATCAAAATAAAACATTCACAAAAATGTTATCATTAAAATGTACAATTACAATAAATAATTTAAAAAGAAAGACAGCCTTACTAAAAATAAATTATTTAAATAAATAATTGTAATAATATTTATAGCAAATTTCAGCTGCTTAATTGCTTGTAATATCATAAAAATGTAACTATACTATCGTCCAGCTCTAATCTGATAAATGTGACGATAAGCCATGAAGATATTAAGATATTATAAACATTAACATCGTGATTTTCTGCAAAGCTGTGTTGTGAACTTGACTTCCTCCTTTTCCCACAGATGATTGTGAGTCTGTACCTCGTCAAAGAGCTGTAACATGATGGTCAGCACGTCTGGATGAGCTTTATCCACCTCGTCGAACAGAACCACAGCGTTCGGACACTGTTTGAGCTGTTTGGTCAGCTGACCACCTTCTTCATGACCCACGTACCCTGGAGGAGAACCAATGAACTTCGCCACCTGAGAGAAACACACATAAAAGACCAAGAAGATGAGAACTGGCCAGATCTGACCTCTGAGGAGATCGACACGATGATTCAATCAAACACACACACACTCTTCATCCGGCCAAACTGAGTGACAGTGACAGTCCTCTATCAATACAATAAGTGTGTGTGTGATTGAATTGTGTGCGTTTAGACTCAGTCTAAGGTCACAGTTCTAACAGCACGACTAAACGGCTTATGAAGAGAAGCGCAGAGATCAGATCCTCCTAAACCAGAAACCACAAGCTCAACTTCACTCAATATTACTGTAATTCTGCAATTCATAACACAATAAGCACATGATGCTGCATCAGTGACGCCACACGACACAAGCCCCTACAGTAGATATCAGTGCAAATCAGGGTTTGGTACTTCATCATGACAATTCACATTTAAAGAATACTGTAAACAATCCAAAACACCTACTAAATATTAAATGAATCATAAAAATGCTAAATTCTAATTCAAATAAACACATCCAAAATTAATAAATGCTGGAAAAACATTACAAATAAAAATCTTACTAAAAAGGACTAAATAATAAAAATGCTAAATTAAAATAAACAACTGTAATAAATAAACCCAAATAAAACAGTTACTGAAAATGTATTAAATCATAAAAATGCCAAATCAAAATAAATAAATAATTCTAATACAAACATTTATTAAAAGAACCAAAAACCGAAAATAAAGTGAACTTGAGCATAAAAATGCAAAATAAAAATAAACAATTAAATTTTTGGAAAAATTTAAAAAATAAAATAGTTAATAAAAATGTATTAAATCATAACATTTTAAAATTAAAATGTATAAATCATTTTAAAATTAAAACACATATAAGAAAATAATTAATAAAAAGGCCAATTCAAATAAAATGTTTTAATCCAAATTAAAAAAACTTACTAATAGAGTTAAATCACAAATATGTCAAATTAAAATAAAAACACAAATAAAAAAGATAATAAAAAAAGATTCATAAAATGGCAATTAAAATAAAAACATTTAATAAATAAATCCAAATAAAACACTTACTAGAATGTTAAATCATAAATATGTCAAATTAAAATACAAATACAAATAAAAATCTGAATAATAACATCTCAAACTCGGTTTGATACGTCCACATGTGATTTACACATGGCATACTTGTGTTGTTTCTGGTCAAACACAAATAGCCTTCAAAACTCAGTCAGAGATTGTGAATATTGTGAGTTTGACTGTGAATTCTACCCTAAAACAGTAGAGTCAATGAAACGGGTCTGTGTTTGTGTGAGTCTCACCTCATGCTTCTCCTGAAACTCAGACATGTCCATACGGATGAAACCCTGAGGAAAAGAACGACAGGATCTTGTTATTCGCCCTTCATGTGCAGCCGATCATTCCCAATGAAGGTTTATTTACTGACTCCACTGACCTTCTTAATGTCTTTATGCATGTATCGAGCCACTTGCTTGGCCAGCTCGGTTTTACCTGCACAAACAGCCATCACACATTTATTTGCGTCTTTGCAATTAATTTCATCAAACAATAACATGTGTCAATGATCACGTGAGAGAGGTTTCGACTCATAATTATGACGTGATTCCGTCAAGATTTCTACTTTCTATTGGGAAAAGAGAGATGTGTTTATTTTGCTGGTGTGTTGTGGCGTCCATCATCTCTCCCTCCCTTTATTCCTCTCTCAGGGTAATGTAGTCTATGAGAGTAAATATCGCTCTTATGAATTTTAATAAACGCATATATGGTAAGTGGAGGGACTTGTTGAATATTGATGGTGTGCGATCAGACGTGCCGCTGGCGAGAGGAGGAAACATCTCTTCATCAATCAAAGCGCACCAAACAAACACTTTCCCCAGTAGATTCATCACAGGATTTTAGGAAGATTTGTTTTACATTGCAAGTTTTTGAAACGTTATATTTAAATAAATAAAGTTTTAATCTGAACATTGGATAAAGCCACGTTCAAAACACTTGTTTGATTTTGTTGACATGTTAGAGTCAAAGGTTTTTACTGAGGGATTTCTCTTTTTATCACTCTATAAATCAGAAAATACTGTCAACAGACTGAAAAAAACCACATTTTTAACCATGTTTTAAGGAATAAACTGTTATATAAATCAAGCAAATGATGTTATGAACAAACCCCTCTGTAAAATCCTTCAGAATATAGATATGAATAAAGCTGTAAGTTCTGGTGTGTGTCAGTGCTGCAGAAGTGGAGGACAAAACTCATCTTGAGAACACGGCTTTTAAAGATATGCATTCAGAAATTCTGAAAGAAGATATGTTATGGAAGCATAAGAGACCACAAAACTGACCAGTGCATGAAAAAACAAAAAAACATTGGTTTTCTGTAGCGTTTCGGCCTTAAAGAGACACTAAACGTGTGTATGTTCATCATGTCTGATGACACGGATGTTCTTCATCATACCAGCCATTCTCAACACATTTTTACCAAGTTTTAAGGAATAAAATGTTATATAAATCAAGCAAATGATGTTATGAACAAACCCCTCTGTAAAATCCTTCAGAATATAGATATGAATAAAGCTGTAAGTTCTGGTGTGTGTCAGTGCTGCTGAAGTGGAGGACAAAACTCATCTTGAGAACACGGCTTTCTAAGATATGCACTGAAATTGTAATCTACAGATGCAAATAGATAAAGTGCAATAAAATAAACGTTCTTTACACCTGTCTGAAAGAAGATATGTTATGTAAGCATAAGAGACCACAAAACTGACCAGCGCATGAAAACACAAAAAAACACTGGTTTTCTGTAGCGTTTCGGTTTTCTGTGTTTATTATAAAGCAAAACTGCATCTGGATGAAAAATAAAAAAGTTTAACATTTAAGCAGATGCTTTTATCTAAAGCACCCTTCAATATATATATATATATATAAAAAAAGCGTATTTTTCCCCGGAAAAGGAAGAAGTTACCGATTCCGGACGAGCCGAGGAAGAGGAAGACGAGCGGATGTTCTTCATCGTACCAGCCGTTCTCCTTCCTCCTAATGGCTGAGGAGAAAAACAGACAATAATTAACTCTGGACAGACAGACAGACAGACAGACAGACAGACAGACAGACAGACAGTAATGACACACCGGACGAGAGCAGATCTGGAAGAGAGCAAAGCCTTTCTAAAAAAGAAAAAAGACAAAGACTGAGGAAAGACAGAATGACGGAGAGAGAGAGTGAGACAGGGTCTCTCTGCACCATTAGACACACACTAATTTCATTACGCTGCTGCAACGCTGGAGCAACTAAATCAGGTTAGAATAGATCCAGCAGAGACGGCCACGATAACACACACTCACCATGGCAACCGGCGAACATGTGTGTGTGTGTGTGTGTGTGATCGTCAAACGTCATTACAGCAGGAATATGTTTGTGTTGAGCTGTGTAAAAGACAATCCTCCAGTTCTGTCCCGAACCGCACATACGCTTTCTATCTCAGTGGGGACTTCACATAGACTTATAATGGTTTTATATATAGCGCTAGTTATAAATGCTATAACCTAACCCTGCATTTTTACATTGTTCTTATATTTACAAAATACCTGTATGCAGTACAGCTGTGAATATATTCTGAAAATTAATCCAAAGCGACTTATTGAAGGAAATGTTCCCACAGACTGAAAAAACACTTTTTTTTTTTTACCGCATTTTAAAGAATAGAATGATCTAAAAATCAATCATATGATGTAATGAACAAAACCTTCAGTAAAATCCTTCAGAATATAGATATGAATAAAGCTGTAAGTTTTGGTGTGTGTCAGTGCTGCAGAAGTGGAGGACAAAACTCATCTAGAGAACATGGATATTAAAGATATGAGCTGAAATTGTGATCAAAAGACGCGAATAGATAAAGTGCAATTAAACTGTAAAATTTTATCATTGTAAAGTGTTTACTTACTGATTAATAACAAATGACACACACACACACACACACACACACACACACACACACACACACACACACACACACACACACACACACACACACACACACACACACACACACACACACACACACACACACACACACACACACACAGTGTCTCGTCACGTGTCACACACACTGTCCTTCAGGAGACAGAACATTTCAAAGGCATCAGGATGTCAAACACACACACACACACACACACACACACACACACAACACACAACACACACACACACACACTCCGTCCTTGAGAGTGAACGTGCGATAACTCATTTTTAATCCAGTTTATTATCAGCCAATCAACACACACACACACACACACACACACACTCAACCACTAGAAATCTGAACACAATCATTCATGATTCCTGGATGAAATAGTAAACATGACAGAGAGAGAGAGAGAGAGAGAGAGAGAGAGAGAGAGAGAGAGAGAGAGAGAGAGAGAGAGAGAGAGAGAGAGAGAGAGAGAGAGAGAGAGAGAGAGAGATTTAAGTTCCTTAAATCTGATTCCTAAAATCAACATGTGTGTCCTGTACATGTGTAATATCTATAGAGTAAGACACTAGAGCTGGTGTTTTACAGTGAGTATAGTCAATCCACCACTGTATGACAGCGCCTCCAGTGTCTTACTGATGAAACCCAGACCAGAGCAAGAGGACGACGGTACCCGTGTGTAACAAAAGAACACGCGTGTGCTGTGATGCTCTCTGTGTCCCGTAATGACATTAGTGAAGATAATCACCACCAATAGCCTTTAGTCCCTGAGAGCACCAGCCAGAACCACAGCCCTTTGTGTCACTTCACATCCGCCTCGAGATCTACGACAGGCTCACTGTGTGTGTGTGTGTGTGTGTGTGTGTGTGTGTGTGTGTGTGTGTGTGTGTGTGTGTGTGTGTGTGTGTGTGTGTGTGTGTGTGGAAACAAACACTAAACATGTTGTAATTTCAGTACAGTTGTAGATGATCTATAAAATCATTAGTAGTTTAATCGATGATGAATAAAAACCAAAACCTGAGTAACTATATAGATCATAATATTCATATTTTTGCTGGGATTTGCACCAGTCGAAAGTTTGGAATAATTAAGATGTAATATTTCTGAAAGAGTCTCTTCTGCTCAGCATTTGATCAAAAATACTGTAAAAACAGTGAAATATTATTCTAATGTAAATCATCTGTTTTCTATGTGAATATATAGTAAAGTGTAATTTATTCCTGTGATCAAAGCTGAATGTTCAGCATCATTACTCCAGTCTTCAGTGTCACATGATCCTTCAGAAATCACTCTAATATGAGGATCTGATGCTCAAGAAACATTTATGATTATTAATTATGTCGAAAACAGTTATTTTTCAGGATTCTTTGATGAAAAGAACAGCATTTATTTGAAATAGGATCTTCTGTAACATTATAAATGTCTTTACCGTCACTTTTGATCCATTTAATGTGTTAATATCTAAAACCCATTAAAAGAAATGCACTACTTGAGTGCAAAAGATGTAATCCAGTTGCCAAAGCAAAAGTTGAAGTGCTAAAATAACTACAACTAATAAATAATAATAATTATAAATAAATAATTTTAAACGCACAACAAAATTGCTAAAACTTCAACTGATATTAAAGTGAACATAAACTTAAATATTAACAATAACTCTCAATGACACTACACTAACACAGGCTGAAGTGCATCAGATCTATTATACAGTGTGTGTGTGTGTGTGTGTGTGTGTGTGTGTGTGTGTGTGTGTGTGTGTGTGTGTGAGACTCTGCCTGATGTATGCACTATATCAGCTCTCACAGATCAATAACGCTGGTTTTATCACAGTGCTGATGGGATCCAATTGCTTTCGGGACAATTTGCCACAGCAATAACTGTCCATTTATCAAATCAGAGGCAGAGATTCGGCTCACTATTTCCTCCGCTGTCTCTCTCTCTCTCAGAGATCTGAGAAATCACCTATCAAAACCCTGTCAGAACCAGATCAGAACCCAGCGAGCTCTGGGGAACTCACAGTCCTCTATACACACCTTAGCAACTGCATAGCAACACCCTAGCAACCACCTAGAGCAGTGTGACATCATGCACAAAAAACAACACACAGAAAATATACAAATCTGGTTTAAATATAATTATGCCACAGCCACAGCCCTCTGAACATACAGCGCTCATGTTCAACTCCCAGCTTGGGATATTTTCATAATACAGGCATAAGTGTAAAATATATAACCTATGTTTTAAAAAAAAAATCTGCATTCTTAAGAGAAAACTAATACCGATCGGATGCATTGATGAATAAAGTTGCTTTATTATTACATTCAGATTTCTTCTTTTTTTTACCATTTAATAAAATGAAATATTTATAAACATTATAAATTCATTCAATTTAACAGTATATAGAACAAGACTGAAAAATATAATTATAAACAAAAATAATATATAGTGACATTCATTATAAATAACATTTA
>NC_138733.1:2048195-2065695 GCF_965113295.1 Leuciscus leuciscus | reverse complement strand
AAAATGTCCTCAGAAGTTCAAACAATCCTCATAGAGAAGAGGAGAGTCGCACTGTGATGCAACTAGATGATGCATAACATAATCACAGCACGTGCTAATCATAATTTATAGTTATGTTTATTATTATTATCCAAAGAATAGATCATTTACTCAGCAAGGATGCATTCAGTTGATCTAAAGTGGCATTAAAGACATTTCGAATGTTGCAAAGGATTCAAATAAATGCTGTTCGTTTGAACATTCTATTCATCAAAGAATCCAGAGATTTAAAATGTATCACTGTTTTCAACTGACAAAAAGTATTTATGAGATACTAACTGATAATTATGAGAATCAAAGGCAAAACTTTTGACAAAGTGAATATTATGAGATAAAAAGTTGTAACTATAAGATACTAAGTCATAACTATGATATAAAAGTCATAGTTATCACAAAAAGTTGGAATTATGACAAAAATTCAAAATTATTACATTAAAAGTTGTAACTATGAGATACTAAGTCATAACTATGATATAAAAAGTCATGATTATGACAAAAACGTGAGATTAAGACAAAATATTATGAGATACTAACTGATAATTATGAGAATAAAAGCCAAAAATTTACAAAAAGTCACAATTATTACATAAAAAGTTGTAACTATAAGATACTAAGTCATAACTATAATATAAAAGTCATAATTATGACAAAAAGTTGAAATTATGAGTTAACTGAGATACTAGGTCATATAAAGTCATGATTATGACAAAAACTTGAGATTGATACAAAAACTTGTAATTCTGAGTCAATATTATGAGATAAAAAGTTGTACCTATAAGATACTACATCATAACTGATATAAAAGTCATAATTATGACAAAAAGTTTAAATTATAACCAAAAAGTTGACAAAAAGTAATTATGAGATACTAAGTGATAATTATGAGGATAAAAGCCAAAAATGGACAAAAAGTCAATATTATGAAATAAACAGTTGTAACTATAAGATACTAAAACATAACTATGATATAAGTCATAATTATGACAAAAAGTTTCAATTATGACAAAAAAACTTTGACACAAAAAGAAATTAAATGATTAAACTTGTGAAATTATGAGAATAAAAGCCAAAATGTCAATAATATGAGATAAAAAGTCACAACGATGAGATACTAAGTCATAATTATGACATACAAATTCAAGATATAATAATATAACAATATATTTTAAGATATTATGATATATCTTATCATATATCTTATCTCTTTTAGAAAACAGCTGATTTACATTACATTAATATTTCACTGTTTTTACTGTATTTTTGACCAAATAAAAGCAGCCTTGGTGAGCAGAAGAGACTCTTTCAGAAACCTCTAATGTAGAGCACTTCTATGGATATATATATATATATAATTATTATTATTAATAGTGAGTTCTGTGTTCATGTTGATGTTAAATGCTGTCTGTGTGATGTAGTGATGTTCATATTTCAGGGTTCGAGGAGGACAGACACACAGTCGCTCCCGTAATCTCGTTCTCATTGCATTAGCATGGCGCTGTCTCACACTGATGATGTCATCGCTGTGATAGATACACCTCGTCGCGACTCGCGGCGCTGCTCTGTCTGAGGGGGCGTGGCCTCGTTCCACTGAGACTTATGGGTAATGCGCTCCACGCCATAATCCAATTTCTCGGCATCAAAACGAGCGATTTTGTTCTTTGTTTCGGGTCATTTCTGTCACTTTAATCTAAAAATGCATCTGCTCCAGAAAACATCCAGTGATTTATAGAACGTGTTGAAGCTTAAAGTGAGTGTGTAACCACACACACACACACACACACACACACACACACCAGACATCAGACGGAGACACGGCGTATTTAAGAGTTACACTGCGCGAGTGTGTGTGTGTGTGTGTCCCGAGGCTATAATAACACACTCATGTAAATCACATCACACACACCTTCCTGTCACCTCTCATGTGTGGGTCACATAACACACTCCAGAGGTCAAAGGTTAAGCCTGATGGCCTCAGGCGAACAGGAAGACGCGCTGCTCTATATTAGACAGAGAGAGAGAAATACAGAGTTTTTCGGCTCCAGCAGGTGAAAATGAAAGTCACTTTTACTCATTTTCAATACTTAGTACTGGAGGTTTGAGCACATCCCTATTTTATACCTCAATATTTTGTCGATAACAACAATAATCTGATGATATTCAGCTTTATTTTTTAACTTTTCTGTTATTTGGCCCTTAAATTCTTTTCTTTTTTTGACCTGTAAAAGGGTATTTTTTCTAAGCTTATTAGATGTATGAATCATCTTTTATGTCACATTCTTACATGTAATCAATAAATTAGATTAGAAATTACGGTTTAAAAATAATATTTTGAATTCTGAAATTAACTATTTTAAAAATGATACTTTAACTATGATTTGAACAGGGCCAGTAGGTGTCAGCAAGTCACTAGCTGCGTTTCCATTACCCTTCAAATTGTGCAAATTGTAATTGCGAATTGATAAATACGCCCAATGGAAACGTGTCAATTTCGCAAAAACTCCCATTTATCGCATAAAAGTTTCCCGCTCGCATGAGGAGGTTTTTCAGGCAATTCGAAAAAGAAATATTTTGCAAAACTGCAATGGAAACAGTTTTTGCGCATGTACAGGTCACCTGACGTAGATGATGCGGTGTGATTGGACAGAATACGAGACAGAGCTCTTTATTAAACTCATATAAGACAAAAGAATTACAGGAATACTGGATTCTAAACCTCAAATAAATGCCACAATCAAGACCTCGAAGCAGATCTGAGGGAGAAACACCCAGAAACTCCTCATATGTGCCGCTCACAAGTGTAATAAGGGTCGTTCCTCACCATTAATGATTGGAAAACACACACACATCTCCTTCCATTAATAATAATGGCCAGTGCAGTGGCTGGGATATAGTACATAAACCTACTTTTTAGTTTTAGTTAGTTTTTAGTCTAGCTTAACATCGTTTTAGTTTGCATAACATCGGTTAAAGGAAATGCCGTCATTTCGCAATAGTTTTGAAGAAAAAAAAAAAAAAAAAAAAAAAAAAAAAAAACGCAAAAGTTTTGCGCAAATCTGTAATCGAAACGCGCCTACTGTCTTAATGAGTGAGTCGTTGAATCATTCACTCAACCGATTCATTCAAACGAACGATTCATTCACACGACCGATTCATTCACACGACCGATTCATTCATGAACGAAGCAAGCGACTGCCTTTATGAATAGATCATAGAATCAACTGGAATTGAACTAGAACATTGTGTACACATATTAACTTGTTTATTGAACTGTTGTATAAATCAATCTCACGTTTGCAATAGTGCTGATATTGCACGACAAAACTCATGTGATAATGTGTAACTATATCATATAGAAGTAAGACAAACTCATCAAACAGCATTTTTGCCCCATTTACTGAATTTCAGGCTCATTTTAACTGCAAAATAACAACTCCTCTACATCACACAGTGGAAGAGAGCGCTATCAAGGTTTACTTTTTTACCTGATAATAAACCTGAAAAAGTGCACTCTCTTATAATTATTTATAAAAAGTAAAGTTATATATTGTTGATTCTCTTACACTAGTATACACTGTAGGGCTGTTATACCAGTTAAAGGAAATCAGTATCAACAAAATCCATGTTATGAGATTAATGCTCCAATTAATGATTTTTTGAATATAGAAATATGAAATGTTGGGAAAAATTAAGTGATCCTATCATATATATAAAACTAAAACAGCCAGTAGGTGGCGGCAGGTCATAAGTGATCATAGGTCATAGAATCATTCACTCAACCGATTCATTCAAACCGGCTGATTCATTCAGGAAAGAAGCAAGTGTCCATTAACTTTATGAATGAGTCATTTTATCATTCACTCACCCGATTCAATCGGATACAGTGAATCATTCACGAAAGAAGCAAGTGTCCATTAACTTTATGAATGAGTCATTTTATCATTCACTCACCCGATTCATTTAGATACAGTGAATCATTCACGAAAGAAGCAAGTGTCCATTAACTTTATGAATGAGTCATTGAATCATTAACTCACCCGATTCAATCGGATACAGTGAATCATTCAAGAAAGAAGCAAGTGTCCATTGAGTCATTGAGTGATTCACTCACCCGATTCATTCAGATACAGTGAATCATTCATGAACGAAACAGCGCTGTGTTTTTTTGTTGACAAAATAGAGCAAAAACAGTCAAAATTGACAATGCTATGTCTAAACATTTGTCAGTTTACATATTTTATTGAACTGTTGTATTAAATGAATATCACATTTTGCAATCGTGCTGACATTCGGGAAACTAGCACTTTTGCAGGTGTGATATTGCTTATGAACAGAAAACACAAGAACTCATACAAGGGCAAGTCATATGTTGAGTTTTGGGGCATTTGTATTAATTTTGGTGGCATTTATGACCTTGCATGACGTTATTTTACATCAACGCCAGACTAGTTTGCTTGTTGTTAAGCTTAATGTTGGGCTGTCCCCCGAGTGAGATTTCCTTCTGAAACGTGTGTGTGTGTTCTCACCTGCGTCCAGCAGAATCCGTACGGTCCGCAGGTCATCGGCCAGAGCGGCGTAATGCAGAGCCGTACATCCACGGAAAGAAGCGCGACTGCTCAGACGATTACTGAACTCGTCCTCTCTGCTCACCAGCACTGACACACACACACACACACACACACACACACACACACACACACACACACACACACACACACACACACACACACACACACACACACAGAGTCGTGATCATCAGGTAATTCCAGTGCTGCTTTACTAAACATCAGAGATCATTAAAGGTGCAGTCTGTAAGATTGACAGCTAGTGGTGGAAACAGGTACTGCAGGCCAAATGATAAATATGGGAGATCGTGGTTTCCCCGCCTCCTCAGACTCGACGCTCACACGGGTTGCCAGTTTGAAAGCTCATGAAATCAGAATGTAAGTATTGTCTCTTCCAGGTCAAGTCTATATTTTTAAGCTTAAAAATGCAAATATACTCATGAAAGATGACAACAATAATTGATTTCAGACGTTTTACCGGCTCATCAAATCTTATTATGTGAAGAAAAAATGACAATAACACAGACGGTAATAAAACCAGATTCAGACACAAAGAACGTTTAATTGTGCAATTCATGTTACTAATTAATATAATCATTTATAAAAAAAATTGTTGCTGATTGTTAATTTCACAATTTTACACCCTTCAGTCTGACATATTATTTGAATTCACCTTTTTAGTTTAAAGAGCTCATGAAATCAGAATTCAGGAAAAGTCTATATTTTTATGATCATAATTGAATAGATGATCAATAATAATTGGTCATTTGCATAATTTCCATTACTAAGTAATATAATAATTTATTCAAATTTAAAATAAATGTTGCTGATTATTCATTTCCAATTTTTACGACATACAGTCGTTTTATTTAATAACATTTTTATTAATTAAAGAGCTCATGAAATCACATTGTGAGTCTCAAATATGCAAATACACTTATGAAAATTAGGGATGCACCATATAATACCATATGGTGGCACCATATAATCTGCCACCATATCGGTATCGGCCGATAATGATCATTTTTAATGTTGTCGTTATCGGCCTGATAAGAAAATCTGTCTGATATATTAAAGCCGATAAATATTGTATTATCTCCTTCAGCTGAGACTCTTCATGTTCAACATGATGGTTTTGAATTGCTTGAAATATGATTGAAATCACTTCAAAAAAGGAAAATACAGTGAAAGTGCAGCACAAATCTGTCATATCGGCCACATAACATCATAACGAGAACATTATAATTGTGTGTTTGGGCTTTTAATGGTGAGACTTTTGTTTTTGTAATCAGGCTCTCAAAAATGTTATAAAAATGTGGATTTAGATTTATCGGCCAATATATCGGTTATCGGCTTTCAAGTATAAAGAATTATCGGTACGGCCAAAATTTTCATATCGGTGCATCCCTAATAAAAATATATAACTATTTAGGGAAAACTGGCTCCAAAAATACTGATGAAATCATCCTGTACTCAAGGGTGTTCCACTTGTCCTGCCCAACTTCCTGTTTTAACAGGAAACTGATTTCATGGGATCTTTAAAGCTCCTCGTTTACTCCATCTGGGCTGTTTTTGTGTTATTATTTTCATCTGATCTGATCCGCACTGCAAAGCAAACCACTGAAACACAGAGTCACACACAGACCGAGAGTGCTCAACAGCGTTCTTAAAAAACAAGACAAACCGTTTAAATTAAGAACAAACGCATGTAAAACCTCTTGCATAAAGCGTGCAATTATTCCCCAGTGCGGACGCACACAGATAAATCATGAAGCAGCAACAGTGTGTTCTTCTGTCCGTGCACTGAAACATATTTTCTCTCTGGGCTGCTGTCAGGCGGGTCGTCACGAGTAACTAATGTCTGAGAGCCAGATAATCACAACTAAACCCAATAAACCGTCAGACGACCAGAGCCCAGCGATCCATCACACACACACACACACACACGCGGTCGCATGGAATATTCTCATATTACACTCACACACACACACTCACTCACTCACTCTCATTCATCATGGTGCTTCAGGGAAAGATGCTCCTTCAAGACCAAAAAA
Source organism: Leuciscus leuciscus (assembly GCF_965113295.1). Classification (NCBI taxonomy): domain Eukaryota; kingdom Metazoa; phylum Chordata; class Actinopteri; order Cypriniformes; family Leuciscidae; genus Leuciscus; species Leuciscus leuciscus. The sequence continues at coordinate 2,059,040 of NC_138733.1, read as the reverse complement.
CTGCCAACAAAACAAATGTGAGTAATATACATACAGCAGCCAGATATGACAAGCGTGAGCGCTGTGTGTGTGTGTGTGTGTGTGTGTGTGTGTGTGTGTGTGTGTGTGTGTGTGTGTGTGATGAAAAACACTTACAAATATCGTGCTGCTAAATAAATCGTGTGCCGATATGCAAACAGCACAAAATGAGTGCGTTAGAATTGATCTCTGTAATAACACACACTCCTTCTGTTTACATGTGTGTGTTTTATGAATAACAATGAAGATTATGATGATGACGGTGAAGCATCACATATTAATGTTGGTCGTCGTCTCACCCTCTAATGAGTGAACGCCCTTCTCTCGAGCCGTCTCGTACACGCTGTTGAAGTCATCGCCCAGGTTCGGATCGGCACCCGCCTCCAACAGGACCTTCACAACACTGACACACACACACACACACACACACACACACACACACACACACACACACACACACACACACACACACACACACACACACACACACACACACAATCATTAACAGTGTAATCTCAGTATATGAACACAGTGAACACAGAGACACACTGCACATGTTTAAGGTGATCTGATTTTAAAGCAGTGAATAATACTTTTCTGACTGTTTATCTAAATATGTTCATATTCATAACTTGAGTTTCTGACATACAGTGATGTAAACCTCTAGAGATCCGCTCAAGCTGCTTTTAGCCATCAGGCACAGAGAAAATATCAAACCTTTTACATATTTAAATTAGATCATTTCCAACACACATTTATGTTTAAAAAAATACATTTTGGGAACATTCACATGACAAACAGACAAACAGAGAGACATTCATTAATAATAATGAATAATAAAAACAGCACATCTGCACATTATTTTCATTAATATTCAATATTTAGAAAATTATTGCAGAAATTATTATTTATGATTATAGTTATGTATGTATATAATTATTTATTATATTGTTAATTATTATTTAGAACATTTCTGTATCACATTGTTTGAAAATATGATTGTTCGATATTTAGAAAATCAATGCATCACATTGTTTAAATAATGATTGTTCAATATTTAGATCATTATTTCATCACTTTATTTGAATAATTGATTTTTTCAATGTTAGATTTTTTTAATGACTTCAATATTTGAAGATGATTGCATCACTTGAGAATGATTGTTCAATGCATAGAAAATGATTGCATGACATTATCTGAATGATTTTTCAATATTTAGATAATTATTGCATCACATTTTAATGATTATTTAATACTTAGAAAATTATTATTTGAATATGCAAAAACTTGAATATTTAGCCACATTAATTGAATAATGAATGTTCAATAGTTTGATATTGATAATTATTGCGTCACAATTGATTAATACTATTGAATATTTTTAGAAAATGATCATGCAACAATATTTAAACAATAACAGTTGAATATTTAGAATATTATTACATCACCTTATTTGAATAATGAAAGTGTTTTACAATGAACATGAAAATTGAACGACAAGCATTCACACGCCATAGAGACACAAACTCTGCGGAGTGTGTATGAACGACGAGTCGGGACAGATTGGGTCGGGTCAAGTGTGTGTGTGTGTGTGTGTGTGTGTGTGAGGGAGGGCCACTGTTGTCATGGAGACGCTGCTGGCCCAAAACCATTCGGGTTCCAGAACACTTGAGTTAACGGAACACACACTCCCAAAGCAAACACGACCGTGACACACACATGACTTCACACACACACAAGCGTGATGCTTAAATCTGGACATGAAGGCACTGAAACTCCGAGATTCTGAAGCGTAGGATCTCAGGAGAAAGAGGCGCCGGACGACGTTCTCAGGGTCATGATGTTTATGCATGAGATGTGCTGTGTTTTAAGGGGAAAACCGGCCATATGTGCGAGACCAAAGAGTAGTGACCCTGAGCAAAGCACAAACACAAACACAACAGTGTGTGTCGAGTCCCCGGAAGAGTCCGACAGCACAGAGAGGGCTGGGATTCTGCACTGAGGAGTGGGTTGTTCTTCTGCTCCGTATTCTGAATAAAACTCTTTTATAAACTAAAAATAAACCTAATTCATTTACACACAGTTGAACAATCACAGTTACGACTGTTCTGACCCGAAAACCAAATTGGATATAAGAGACAGTTGTAAAATAGCTCATATGTTTATGTGGTAGTAAAACACTAAAGAAAACACACAAAAATATGTTTAAAACAGTTTTCATTAAAAGAAAGATGATTCACACGGTCAAAACACCACATGATGGGAGAACATACGGACACACACCTGCTTCTGTGAACCTGTGTTTACTAAACACACCTCAGGCTGGGCTGATCCTTCCGCTCACACACACACACACACACACACACACACACACACACACACACACACACACACACACACACACACACACACACACACACACACACAGCTGTCCAGGCCATATCTGTATCTGACAGGTGGTACGAGTAAAGGTCAAAGTTCACCTGTGTTTAAGTGTTAGTGAAGATACTTTACACAACTACATGGTTTAAACTAGTTAAACTAGCCAATCCACACAGTTAGTAACACTGGTTATTTACACAGCTACACAACTAAACTAACTCGGCATTATCTTTAAATATTTAACTATAATACGAGTACAATATTTATACTTTATACCATATAATATTTATACTAAATACTTAATTTTTGCAATTCCTATTACCATTTATCTGGCACAAAAGACAACGAGGATGTAAATTAGAGACTGATATACACTTAAGCGGATGATTTTACACTGAAGACGAGTAATACAACTAGAAAACACTCATTTATGGAATTGAATCGAAAAATAACCAGTGAACTGGGAATTATTTTAAATATTTAACTATAATAATAAAAATAATAATAAAAAAATTGCAATCCAATTAGTATTTTTCTATGACAAAACTTTGAGGATCTCAATTAGGGTGACGAGATAATCTTAAACAGATGATTTCACACTAAACAGCCTAATTTATACAACTGAACTGAAAATAACTACACTATATTGGGCGTAATCTTTAAATATTTCACTAATCAATTAATTTCTGCAATTCCAATCAGTGTTTATCTGGCCCAAAACAATCTTAATCAGGGTGACAGAATTAAACAAATAAATATATACTAAACATAATTAATACAATCAGAAAAGAATTTAAAGAACTGAATATAAACAACAAAAACTCAAATTAATTACCATTTTTAACAAGTTAATTTACAGCACATTTAGTTTGTACTGATTGAAATGATGATATTATCTGATAATTACCATTTCAATGTAGTTATTTTTCAATTCAGTTCCAGTTCTAGTTTCATTAATAGTGTTTAGAGTAACTTCATCTGTCAGATTCTGCCACACACCAGCATTCTAGTCAAACTAACTCGCCATTATCTTTAAATATTTAACTATAATACGAGTAAAATATTTATACTTTATTCCATATAATATTTATACTAGATACTTAATTTTTGCAATTCCTATTACCATTTATCTGGCACAAAACAACGAGGATGTAAATTAGACACAGATATACATGATTTTACACCGAAGACGAGTAATACAACTAGAAAACACTCATTTATAGAATTGAATCGAAAAATAACAAAATTGGTCTAAAACATACACTTTTTGAGTGTCTATACTTTACTTGAGTATTATTCTTTCTGGAAACTTGTTACTTTGACTTCACTACATTTGAAAGACAAATATCGTACATTTCTGAGAGTAGTAACGTCAGTCAGGGCATGATTATCTTCATCTCTAAAACAAGATTTTTAATTTTTTTTGTGAATATCAGTATTCACTCTTCTAGGGTCACGTGTCGTGAAGTTCAGCGATTTCCCATCGTTTTATTTGAACACTAATCAACTGGTGGCAAAAATGATGAAGACAGATCCTCGGCACATCCATGCTCTTTCTGTTTGGCTGTTTGTTAAAGCAGTTTTGCTGTTACTCAGATATGGTTGTGTTACTGGGATTTTTATAGACCACTTGATTCAGTTGTGCATGAATGGACACACATAGATGTGCACTTCTTTTGTTTGGGTGGTAGGAGTGTTAAAGGGGACACTTTCTCCGTGTGTAAGTGCTATAATAGGGTCTCCGGTGCTTCTACCATCACAGAAAACGTGAAAAGTGAAACCCAGTAACTGTGTTTAGGCGAGTCTTTCTCTACAAGCATGACATCAAATAAGACGATCAGATTTCGCTCTCCTTCTGACGTATGAAGAGGATCTTATTGTAATATTACCGGCCCTTAATCTGCACTATATTGAAGAAAAATGGGATATAACTCGATATTCGATATGCGATACGATAATGCTTAAACTGTGTAAAATAAACTTAAATTATCTTTAAAATATCTTTAAAATTATATAACCAACATGTGTTTCACATTCTTTCTGTGACGAGAAAACATCCCTGCAGCTTCTGCCAGTGAACATCAGTGTTTTACTGTAGTATAAGAAGTGTTATTTAACATCAGTGTAAACCTCGGGGTTCAGGGGTTCAGGTTATCCTACATTAGGGTTATTAAACATCAGTGTAAACCTCGGGGTTCAGGGGTTCAGGTTATCCTACATTAGGGTTATTATAACATCAGTGTAAACCTCGGGGTTCAGGGGTTCAGGTTATCCTACATTAGGGTTATTAAACATCAGTGTAAACCTCGGGGTTCAGGGGTTCAGGTTATCCTACATTAGGGTTATTATAACATCAGTGTAAACCTCGGGGTTCAGGGGTTCAGGTTATCCTACATTAGGGTTATTAAACATCAGTGTAAACCTCGGGGTTCAGGTTATCCTACATTAGGGTTATTAAACATCAGTGTAAACCTCGGGGTTCAGGGGTTCAGGTTATCCTACATTAGGGTTATTAAACATCAGTGTAAACCTCGGGGTTCAGGGGTTCAGGTTATCCTACATTAGGGTTATTTAACATCAGTGTAAACCTCGGGGTTCAGGGGTTCAGGTTATCTTACATTAGGGTTATTAAACATCAGTGTAAACCACAGGGTTCAGGGGTTCAGGTTATCCTACATTAGGGTTATTATAACATCAGTGTAAACCTCGGGGTTCAGGGGTTCAGGTTATCCTACATTAGGGTTATTAAACATCAGTGTAAACCTCGGGGTTCAGGGGTTCAGGTTATCCTACATTAGGGTTATTATAACATCAGTGTAAACCTCGGGGTTCAGGGGTTCGGGTTATCCTACATTAGGGTTATTAAACATCAGTGTAAACCTCGGGGTTCAGGTTATCCTACATTAGGGTTATTAAACATCAGTGTAAACCTCGGGGTTCAGGGGTTCAGGTTATCCTACATTAGGGTTATAATAATATCAGTGTAAACCTCGGGGTTCAGGGGTTCAGGTTATCCTACATTAGGGTTATAATAATATCAGTGTAAACCTCGGGGTTCAGGGGTTCAGGTTATCCTACATTAGGGTTATAATAATATCAGTGTAAACCTCGGGGTTCAAGGTTTCGGGTTATCCTACATTAGGGTTATAATAATATCAGTGTAAACCTCGGGGTTCAGGGGTTCAGGTTATCCTACATTAGGGTTATAATAATATCAGTGTAAACCTCGGGGTTCAGGGTTTCGGGTTATCCTACATTAGGGTTATTAAACATCAGTGTAAACCTCGGGGTTCAGGTTATCCTACATTAGGGTTATTTAACATCAGTGTAAACCTCGGGGTTCAGGGGTTCAGGTTATCCTACATTAGGGTTATTATAACATCAGTGTAAACCTCGGGGTTCGGGGGTTCAGGTTATCCTACATTAGGGTTATTATAACATCAGTGTAAACCTCGGGGTTCAGGGGTTCGGGTTATCCTACATTAGGGTTATTATAACATCAGTGTAAACCTTGGGGTTCAGGGGTTCAGGTTATCCTACATTAGGGTTATTATAACATCAGTGTAAACCTCGGGGTTCGGGGGTTCAGGTTATCCTACATTAGGGTTATTTAACAACACAAACTGAATAATCAAATGTAAAAAATAAAAACTGCTTAGTTTTCACTGTATGAATTAAATACATCCTGATTCTTATTAAAGCTACAAAAGTTATTCAGCAGAGAGCAGCGAGTGATTTTCTCTTTGTCTTTTGTTCATGACTCATGACTCGATTATAACTCCACAACAACTACAGAAATGTCTCCACTAACATTCAGAAACTCTTCCTGAGTCTCTCCGTAAGGCTGCACTCGCTACTGGTTATTCTGGGATTCTGGATGAGTGAGATTGGCCTGTTTTGTTATTGCCGGAGTTTCTGAAGCTCATGTAAAGACTCCACCCACTTCTGAACAGAGGCGGAGCTTAAGCTCATTTGCATTTAAAGGGAAACACACAAAAATGGGCAACTGTCACAAGCTATAATAAATGATCTGGGGGGAATTTATGGGAAATAATATGTCACCTTTAAATATATAAAAAAAATTAAGATTATTATGGCTGTCTTTTTTTGGCAATTCAGTTGTTTAATTTCTATTTGTTTTATAACATTCTAAAAGCTCTTAATTCTACAGATACTTTAAACTGGTCAGTGTATTCACTAGGTTGCTTCAGAGGCATAAGGTACGGTAAGTATTACAAACAACACTGCAATAATAAAGCAATGCATTGACGTTTACTTTTGATACTTAACATGGTAAATGGACTGCATTTATATAGCGCTTTCACAGACCTATGGCCACCAAAGCCTTTTACATATAGCCTCACATTCACCTATTCACTCACTCATTCATACACCGACTTAACTACTTTTAAAAACAAGTACTTCTGTACTTCTTAGGGGTGTAACAATATATTCTGTCACAATATATCGCAATACAAAAATGCAACAATATGTATCGTGGATAGTTCACCCCCCAAAAAAATTATTGTGCGAGAAAAAAAATTCAGGTTTTAGAGTTTTAGTGTCAGAACTACATTAAACTACTATATATAATGTTGAATATAATGTATAATAATGCAATGGGGGAATATTTGTGGGTCCTGATAATGCCAAATGTCTGATGTTACCAGTAAAAAGTGGCCGACATTATATTAAATATATCTAGTCAGTGACAGCAAGCATATTCATCTACAATAACTCAGTATTTTCATCTTCAGAATCATGAATATTGTTATTCTGGCGTCTCTATTGTCCAGTGCTTTGGGTTCCAGCACCAAGTCCAAGTCTATTCATTTACACACACAATGTCATATCCAATTTAGCAATTTAATCAACAGTAAATCTTTTGCTAAGCTTTTATCATTATGTCTTGGAGTAAATCGTTCTTTATGACTTTTACTTGTACCGGAGTAATATTTGACCAGGAGTATCTGAACTTTCACTCAAGTAAGGAGGTTGTGTGCTTTATCCACCTCTTCTTGACAGATGTGCTCAACTTAGTAACGTCACTACTTCCAGGTCTCTACAAGAGAACATTTATCCTAATCGAGTGGTAAATCATTACAATATGCTGCAATGATATGAATATGTTTGTTTCATGAAAAAAGCATGCCCTGTTCCCACTCACTCCAGAATAATCCCAGCACATTCCCACCATGACTGGCTCTTCTCAGGCCCTAAATGAGGGATAATCCCCCTCTCCAGAAGCCCTCGCTCCCTCACTTCTGCTCTCTTTATCCTCGAGTGAGCTTCGTGTCGCTGGATCGGAACGGTCAACACGGGTTCCTCTTCAGTGCGGGTCATTGTCCACGTGAATGGACAGATCTGGGTGGTGGCCGTCGCTGGGTTAAGAGTGCAAACAGTCTCACACACATCAAAGCTCAGCAAACATCTCAGTCTGAAGCATATCCTTCTCGCTTTTAAAAGAGAAACAGTCTCAGACTTTGATCCCGGTCCGAGCGTCTGTCCCGCCACCAAATACTCGACAACACACGTGCAGATCACAAATTACATGAACGTTAAAACGTAGAATCCGACTATATTATCAGCCAGCTCTAATCCGCTAAACGCGACTCGAAGGACTGAAGGTATTATAATATAATGCTGTTATAATTAAATGCATTCGGATCTAAAATCACAGACAATCTGGGATTTAAACCTGGAAGTTCTAGGATTCTGAAAAGTTTAAAACAAAGTTTTGCAGATTCTATATGTAAGATTCTTTGTGGTTTCCTTCAATTATGCCAATTCTTATTTAATTAAGTTTTAAGTTAATATATTTATAGTAAAATTACTAATTAAAAAACTAATTTGGACTGCTAAATAGCCACATGTCTAACCAAGCTGTGTTCCAAATTTGAAGTTGATATAGCAAAGATTTCGCCGTTTCCTTTGTAACGCATTGGCCAATTTCTAAATGTGACCCTAGACCACAAAACCAGTCACATGGATACATTTTTTTAAATTGAGATGTATACATCATCCTATAGCTGAATACATAAGCTTAACATTGATGTGTGGTTTGTTAGGATAATATTTGGCCGAGATACAACTATTGAACATCTGGAATCTGAGGGTGCATAAAAATCGAAACATTGAGAAAATCGTCTTAAAAGTTGTTCATATGTTGGGGATTGTCCTGCATTCACTCACACACATACATGTTTTATATATTTACGGTCGGATATTTACAAAATATATTCATGGAACATGATCTTTACTTAATATCCTAATGATTTTTGGCATAAAAGAAAAATTGATAATTTTGACCCATATAATGTATAGTTGGCTATTGCCACAGAGATACCCGTGCGACTCGAGACTGGTGACGTGATCCAGGGTCACAAATGGTTTTCACAGGATGAATTTTGAGCGTTTCAAATGACACGATTACAGTCCTAAAGGACATCATTACATATTTCAGATATAGACACACTTTGTTCAGCCTCCACTAATGAAATGATGATATAAAACAAGTGTCTTAAAGTCCCCCTGTGGTGTAAATCCAGCTTTTAATGTTGTTTATGTGTCTATGTGGTGTTTTTAATATGTTTTAAGACAAACCATGTGTAGATTCATAAGTCGACAGCATTGCTGAGTATTTCCTCCTTATAAACTGCAGTGAACCAAAGACAGTCTCAAACACACGCTTTGAAATCGCTGGTGTTTCTGACGTCACAAACTACCTTGTAACCAATCAGATCAACGTGTGATCGTCAACCAGTGGATCTCTGAGCTGAGGGAGTGAGTGGAGGCGGGGCTCATTTGCATATTCATAGAACCGCGCATACTAAATGAGGAAAGGGTGTCGAGTTACATTCAAGATATTTTAAGCCATGAAGATTTTTTTTCAAGGAAAAAACATTTAAATATGTAATTTTGGTGATCAAAGATGAGTTTTAAGGGATAAAATGATTAACTACAGGGGGATTTAAATAAGATAGTCATCCCGAGAACCGCTAGACTAACCAAAATGTCATTTATCATGCGACTCTTTGTACAATCGATCAGAACCTCAAGATGCTTTTTCTAACATCATTTCTCTCACATCACAATGATCTTCAGGTTTGGCTCAACACACACCAAACACAGACGGTTTGCAATTCCAACTCTGAATTAAAATGTCGTACTGATAATAGAATTTGAGATGAAAAAGTATTAAAAAACACACACAGAAGTGTCCTCAGATTGGTGGACCTCAAGAGTTTAAAGAGACGTTCTGTGACGTTTATCACCATTCAAAAACTCCAAGGCAAAATATTATAAAAGAAATGCAGGAATAGAACAATATAATTATTGTAAGTTGGGAAATAAATGTTTCTGGTGTACATTCACCATCACTGAAGAAGAGTTTAAACAGATCTGATCTCCTGAACACTTTACCAGCCCGACACGCTGAGATTATATCAGCTCAGTCCTGTGAGCGCACTAAACCTTTACTAGGACCTCACACAACTACACCACATCTCAGATATACAGCTGGACAGTTGACTAGGAGAATTATGTCCAACATCTGGACAGAAACAGAGAAAGAGACCGTCTGAATGACATCTACATTACATTTCAGTCATAGAAAAGAACAAACAGTGGCGCTTGTTTAACCATCTGGTGCTCTTTGGTCTTTTTCAACCGAAAATATAGATTTATTTTAAATTTGTGTCATCAGAATGGTACGAAACTTGGTAAAGGTTTTGGCACTTGCTATGTGAACACACGGTGAGAAACTCACCTGGTGGAAAATGTTGGTACTGCGCCCAGACAAAATCTCACTGGAAGCTCTTTTTTTTTGAGATATCAACATTAAATTTGGAGCACAACTTGTTCAGATTTATGGCTTTGATTTTCCTCAGTTTTAGAGTGAAACATGTTATGGAATTTTGTTTTGTTTTTTTATAATAATTTTTCACTTCTTTAAAAAGAGACCAAACTTCAGTCTGTCATTCAAGATTTACCAGTTTAAGTTGGAAATTTAATTTCCAGGTCTATGTTGAAAAAGTCAATATATGGATTATAACTTCTACATAATTTAGCACCATAAAATCCAATAAAAATACAAAATATTAAATAAAAACATTATCGAGCAAAAATATAATACAATAATTTCACTGAAAATAAAAAGATCTGTCATTTTTGAGCAGCTTGAGCAAATTTACTGTAGCGCTGCACATTTTTTTTTATTCAAAATATATATATTACAAAATAATTTTGACTGTAAAATTGCTATAAAATCAAAGCTGTGTGTCTAACCAACTTTGTAGTTGATATCACAAAAATTGTAATTGCTTCAATGGTAAAAGTGTCCAATTTAAAATGGTTTTGACAGGATGAAATGTGAGTGTTTCAGCTTTCGAATGACACCTAATTTATGATGAAGTGTGTGAAAAAACTGCCCAATGATAATAACTC
>NC_138733.1:2035695-2040695 GCF_965113295.1 Leuciscus leuciscus | reverse complement strand
TGCATGAGTGATATCATCTAAACATGCAAAACAGTTTTTTATTAATATGCTTTATTTGAACATTCAGTTTATAATGTGAAACAACACAATTAGCACACAACAATACGTATTAGGAATAACAAAAATATAAAGAATAGTAAAAGAAAACACTTCATCAACACCATAGCACAAAACAGAACCAGACATTAAAATAAACGACAATGGAAAGAAAGAGAGAAAGAGGGCATTATTTAAGTTTTAAAAAAATGTAAACATTAATTAAGGTAAAAAGTTTTCATGTCGTGCAAATTGTAAAATGTTCTGAGTGCTTTTGGGTTAAGAGAAGATGAAATTGTAATCAAGTAATGTTTCATCTCGTGTAGAAATACCACAAAAATAGGTTTACAATTTGGAATACTAGAGGTTATGATGGGAAGGTGAGGGGAGTAACACGTCAGCGCTGTGCGCGTGCATGCGAGTGGGCGGAGCTCAGCTGTCAGTCATGTGTATGTGTGTGTGTTAGCGGGCACACGCCTTTCCTCATCAATGTAGCGCACATACACACACAGCGGGATGAAACAGCTGCTTGTGCATTACACCGGGAAACGCGTTCGCCTTTATTATTTTCGACACACTCTTGTATGAGTTTATTTACACACACAAAGCGCGTGTATCTGGATATTTAAGCGCGCGCGACAAACACATATGAGCTTATATATGAGCATATGTTTGAACATCTGATGTGAAATTGTGAATCAGGATCCGAAACCGCAGAGACTCGGTTCACCTAGAGAGAAACGCCCGTGCGTCTCACGCGCGTTTAATCACGCGACGCGCGTCAGGGAATAACCCGAATTAAACTAAACTTTGGTGTTTGGTTAGTTTGCTCTCCGCGGGAGCCGCAGTTCTTCATCTTCTTCATCATCATCAGGAGGAAGAGGAAGATGATGAAGATGATGATGTCCGGGGAAGAGGTTCTGATCCCGGATGATCGCGCTTTCAGTCGCTTTCAACGCGAGTGTGAGTGCGATGAAGGCTGGAGTCCGACATACAACAAGTCCAGCATCTGTGTGTGGATCCAGATCCTGGAGGAGGAGAAGAGCTTGCACAAGATCAAGGTGAGTGTGTGTGTGTGTGTGTGTGTGTGTGTGTGTGACGGATGCTCTTCTTCACGCCAGGCCTTGCTGACACTCAAACTGTATCCGGTTAATAAAACACTCAAACTCAACTTTACTGACCTTAATCAGACACTATCTAGTGTGTGTGGAAGTGAGTGAGTGTGTGTGGAAGTGAATGTGTGTGAGTGCAGATAACACAAAAAAAGTTTGCCTATGTGTTTAATGTAGAGTATCCTATTTGATCCATCAGGCGTTTATGGCTCATATAGTCTGATATAGTGAGAATATGGAGGGAAGAGCAGCTCAATGCCATTCATAGACTCAAACTGAGCAAAAATATGCAATATGGTTAAAAAAAGTAAGATGCTTTAAATCAATGAGATCTGTATAACAGTAAAGCCGATAAAATGCATGTAAATATCAATATCTGCATATATTTGCTCAGTTTCATGATCAAAGCTGATTGAAAGATGAGCAGATTAACCTTCCTCAAAAGCCTGATGATCATATTCATGATTTTTCTATGTGATAATCAAGAAAAGGTGAAGTTCCTTCAGTCCAGCTGAAAAATGACTAACAATATCAAAGTTATTGTTGCGTTCAGTAAAGATTTCTCAGCAGAAAGACACGAGCTGAAGGACGTACAGATACAAGAGTCTAAACTCAACAGGTTTATCAGATCATTCACAGGCGTTCACAGGGTTAAATCCTTGAGTTCGTCATGAAGTCCGTGTGTGTTTAACGGGAACATCCGGGTGTGTGTCGGCCGGGCAGGTTTATCCAGCAGGTGTTGACACACACACACACACACACACACACACACACACACACACACACACACACACACACACACACACACACACACACACACACACACACACACACACACACACACACACACACACACACGGGTGTGTTTGAACTGTAACAGAAAGCCAGCAGGATGTGTGTGTCTTCTCTAAAACTCAGTGTGTTTTACAGTCAGTCCCTGTACTTTTATGTGTGTGTTTGTTCAAGGAAACTCAGTCTAAGGCATCTCAAGTTCAGAAAGTTCAGAACCTGCTGGATTCTCACGAGACTGAAGTAATTCGAGCTACACACACACACACACACACACACACACTGTCCTTTTGTTCCAGTATAAAGTAGGAAGAACTGCATGAAACAAAGGAGAGCAGAAGTGAAGCTAAAGTTCATCCGTTTCTCAGAGAACAGGGGAATATCGAACACGCTTCAGGTCGATGTTGTAGGAGAGCAGACGAGTGATGAATGATGGAAGGACCGGTCGTGAAACGGCCATCTTTGTTTGAGGAACGTTAGAAACAACCTTTAGTGGATCCATGGGTGTTGAAGGTTCTTATAATCCTCAATGACAAATAAACACGCTGTAGTTAAGGTGTGTGTGGGTGTGAGTGAGTGAGTGAGTGAGTGAGTGTGTGTGAGTGTGTGTGAGTGTGTGTGGGTGTGAGTGAGTGAGTGTGTGTGTGTGGGTGTGAGTGAGTGTGTGTGGGAGTGTGTGTGGGTGTGAGTGAGTGAGTGTGTGTAGGTGTGAGTGAGTGTGTGTGTGTGGTTAAGTCACTCATCATTAGTACTGGTGCTCATCTTTAACACTACTTCATCTTCAGTGTCTATAATAGTTTAAAGCAGCAGAATGACAGTATTGGTGCTGAAACTGAAACTCTTCATTCTCTTATAATATGATTACATGCGCCCAACTAACAAGTGCATGTAAACACAGTGTCTCTTTCATACGTCGTTCCCGTTACTGATATAGTGTCAGTCTGGAGTTTATCATCTCTAATATCCTTAATCACTTTTCATTGGCGGTGAAATCGACCCTCTCATTTGTGAGTTGCTGTTGGTAAAATAATCTGCTAAATGAATAAATGTAACCATCAAATCTGTATTAATTTCACAGTTTTCACACAAACATTTCACACGCGTGTGTGTGTGTGTCTGCTGACGCGTGTTCCTGTGGGGGAAACAGCAGTAAAGCACAATAACGCAAAGTGCTGAAGTGTGAGAAATACTCCATCGCCTGCAGACAAAAGGCCAGAGAGAGAGAGAGAGAGAGAGAGATAGTGTGAGAGAGTGATAGTGTGTGTGTGTGTGTGTGTGTGTGTGTGTGTGTGTGTGTGTGTGTGTTGTGTGTGAGAGAGAGAGAGAGAGAGAGAGTGATAGTGTGTGTGTGTGAGAGAGAGAGAGAGAGATAGTGAGAGAGAGAGAGATAGTGATAGTGAGAGAGAGAGAGTGATAGTGTGTGTGTGATAGTGTGTGTGAGAGAGAGAGAGTGATAGTGTGTGAGAGAGAGAGAGAGATTGTGTGTGTGTGTGTGTGTGTGTGTGTGTGTGTGTGTGTGTGTGTGTGAGAGAGAGAGAGTGAGAGTGATAGTGTGTGTGTGAGAGAGAGAGAGAGATAGTGTGTGTGAGAGAGAGAGAGAGAGAGAGAGTGATAGTGTGTGTGTGTGTGAGAGAGAGAGAGTGATAGTGTGTGTGTGTGAGAGAGAGAGAGAGAGAGTTTAATTCAACATATTATCTCTATCTCTCACACATGCACATTGTGTAGTGACCTTTATAATAAATATCATTAACATCATCATATTACTATTCATATTATTAGTGGTAGTAGCATTAGTTATGAACGTTATAACCATGAAATTGATTGGTCACATCTATTTTTCTTTTTACACACAGTAGATGATGTGTGCTACTATTAATATCATAGTCATGTTTATCTCTAGTTCTTCACGCTGTCAGTGTTTGACTAAAGAAAGCTCATGTTTCTGAAAGCTTCTGCTTTTACTGACTATTTATTGACACACAAAACTAATGATGTAAAAACTGAAACGGGTCTGAGTGAGTCATAGATCACCGTCATCTCTCGTGATCAGTGTGTGTTTGCTCTTCATCGACTCACGTGATCTCAAGTACCTGAAGATACACAAAACACACTTTAAAATGTTGTAGAATAATTGAAAGGGATAGTAAATGAAGATTTGTGTCGCTTCAAACATGTATGACTTTATTTCTTCTCTTGTGAGTGAGTGAGTGTGTGAGAGTGAGTGTGTGAGAGTGAGTGTGTGTGAGTGTGTGAGTGTGAGTGTGAGTGTGTGAGTGAGTGAGTGTGTGAGTGAGTGAGTGAGTGTGTGAGTGAGTGAGTGTGTGAGTGAGTGAGTGAGTGTGTGAGTGAGTGAGTGTGTGAGTGAGTGTGTGAGTGAGTGTGAGTGAGTGAGTGTGTGTGTGAGTGAGTGTGTGTGTGAGTGAGTGTGTGTGTGTGAGTGTGAGTGAGTGTGAGTGAGTGAGTGTGAGTGAGTGTGAGTGAGTGTGAGTGAGTGTGAGTGAGTGTGAGTGAGTGTGTGAGTGAGTGAGTGAGTGTGTGAGTGAGTGAGTGTGTGAGTGAGTGTGTGAGTGTGTGAGTGAGTGAGTGAGAGTGAGTGTGAGTGTGTGAGTGTGTGAGTGTGTGAGTGTGTGTGTGAGTGTGTGAGTGTGTGAGTGAGTGAGTGAGAGTGAGTGTGAGTGAGTATAGTTGTAATCGAAATGATTCAATTATCCCATTGCAAATCAGGTTTATTGGCTAAATGTACACTTTCAGCTGTTTGCAATGAACAAATCAAACAAAAGTAATTGAAATGGCTCAACACAACAAACGTTTCAAGTGGTTTTCCACAAATTCAACTTCTGCAGACTCAAAATGATTCAACCCCTTCATGCCAAGCATCTTTAGCACTCAGTAGAACGGCCTTTTGGTGAAGTGAGATGTATAAGCAGCAGACAGCAGCTTCTGGAAGTGTTTTTGAGGAGTCTGAGCACGTTCCTCATGAGCAACGGCCTCCAGTTCAGGGATATTCCTGGGTTTGCTGCTGCAATCTTCTTCAAATCCCACCAGAGATGTTCTATGAGGTTC
>NC_138733.1:1735695-2030695 GCF_965113295.1 Leuciscus leuciscus | reverse complement strand
TTCAGTCGAAATTGGGTGAAAAAGTCAGAATTATGAGTTTCTTATTTGTGACTTAGAATTGCAATTGACTTTTTTTGTACACACAGTACTTCATCAGTCTTTATATATCTGAATATGCTAATTACTGTGTGTGTGTGACTGATGGTTTTCTGAGTCGTCGCTCATGCTAAGCGCTAACTCTTCTCAGGGAAGTGTCCGAAGCCGCTGAAGAACCGTGATGTCATCACTCTGCGCTCATGGCTGCCGATGGGCAACGATTACATCATCATGAACTACTCCGTCAAACACGCTGTGAGTGAAACCACACATGAGGAGTGTGTGTGTGTGTGTGTGTGTGTGTGTGTGTGTGTGTGTGTGTGAAACCACACATGATGAATGTTCTGCTCATAGAGTTGATGAAAGATGAAAGATGAAATGTCGTGTTTGTGTCATGTGACCATTAGCCGTCATCAGAGAACCGTAAACATGCTAATTGAAATTATTACTGTAAATTAATATTTGTTTAAGGGGATTCAAGAGAATGTTAGAGCTGAAACTTAATGAATCACTGTGTCGCTGTGTTGGTTATTGAATGTGCAGCGCAGTGACGCGTGTGAGAGTGTGTGTTCAGTGTTTGTGTGTTTAGTTGATGATCAGGACAGTAGTGATTGTGTTAACGACCTTCTGATCTTTTCTAATGATGTGGTGATGTGCAGCGTCTCACTCCGATCATGTACAGGTGTGTGTGTGTGTGTGTGTGTGTGGTCATAAAGTTGTTGTTGGAGTCACATGATCACTGGTCTGCTGCTGATCAGAGAGAGAGAGAGAGAGAGAGAGAGAGGCTTGTTTTTATCTCCTGTTCTTCTCATTCTCTCACACACTCTAAAACACAATCAATCAAACACACACACAGAGGCCAGAGTGCCATTTTGATCATTATGGGCTAGTGTTCCTGTAACCATAGTGACGCTGTAGTGAATCTCATTGGCTATTGATTGATTGTGTGTGTGTGTGTGTGTGTGTGTGTGTGTGTGTTTCAGAAATATCCTCCTAAGAAGGATCTGGTGCGAGCCGTTTCTATTCAGACGGGATACTTGATCCAGCGCACCGGCCCCACCAGCTGCACACTGACATACCTGGCACAGGTGGACCCGAGAGGTACACACACACACACACACACACACACACACACACACACACACACACACATACTCACAGGTGTTTAAGATCGACCACAGATGTTCGGTTTATTCTCTTTCTCTCTCAGGTTCTCTTCCCAAGTGGGTTGTTAACAAGTCTTCCCAGTTCCTAGCACCCAAAGTGAGTAAAGTTTCCTTCACACACACTCATTCATTCTTACACTCGTTCATTCTTACACTCGTTCATTCTTACACTCGTTGCTCCTGCTATCCGACGGTTATTTGCTCTGTTGCTCTTCCATTTGTTCTTCATTTCTAACAGAATTAACCCTGAAACCCCACATAATGACAGACACGAGTGTGTGTGTGTGTGTGTGTGTGTGTGTGTGTGTGTTGAAGTAGGTCAACAGTTTCTCAGGAAACATTAGTGAATGAACAGATGAGTGATTGGTCGATAAATAGAGACCCACAGCGACAAAAGAACATGTAAAATATTAAACACGCCGTCAGCATGAACACACAGTCATTTCTACGTCACTGCAGTGGATGATTCATTAAATCAACAACATAAGATTCTAATAGAACTCTAGGGTTCTTGACTCCGTTTACACCAAAAAGGTTCTAAATAAGGAGAAACATCTTAAATTATTACATAATACTTGCATGTTTAATGGCTTGTTTTTTTTTTTATAGTGATAATGTTTACAAGCTGCTTTATTCATTAAAATTAGAAATGAATTAAAACAATAACTTAAAACTCAATGCATAAAATGATCCGATGATGGAACCACTAAAGGCTCTATATGCGAAGCTTCTGTCTCTTTAAGATTCCATATAGAACCTCCTAGTGTTTGATGCAGGAAATACAACTTCTGTTAAAGTTTCACTATATTAATGATTTTAAAAAGAGGAGAAGGCAAGGCAAGTTTATTTATACAGCACATTTCATACACTATGGCAATTCAAAGTGCTTCTGAATACAGACTGAAGAAGTGAACTGGCGACGTACAAACATTTCTGAGACAAACTGGATCAGTGAGACAAAGAGCTGCAGTGTGTCTGTGTGATTGAATTAGTGTGTGTGTGTGTGTGTGTGAGTGTGTGTGAGAGTGTGGAAGGTCATTCAACCGCACCTTTAAAGATTATGAGGGGTGTTCCTCAGGGGTCCATTCTGGGGCCTTTACTTTTGATCATTTATATTAAATATTTTGATCTCAATATTAGTAATATCAATTTTTATGCCGATGACACCGTGATTTATTATAGTGCGCCCGAATTACACCAAACTGTGTCTCCTCTACAGTGAGCTTATGATGTTGTCCAACAAAGGCTTTGTGACCTAAACCTGACTTTGAACGAAACTAAACTAATGTTATTTTCACGATCAAAGAAACAAGTGGCAAATCAACTATCACTTCAAACCTTACAGGGTACTATAAAAGAGGTAGTGACAGCATATAAATATCTCGGTTTTATATTTGATGATTCATTATCTTTTAAATCCCATGTTAATCAATTAAGAACTACATTTAAAAAAAGTTTGGGTTATATCAAAGAAATAAATCCTGTTTTTCAGACTAGTTGCGGCCACTTTTACGCCAGTCATTGATTATGGGGATATTTTGTATAATATAAAACTACTTTTAAGCTCTTGGATACGTTGTATCATTGTGCACATAAGTTTATACTAAATTGTAAATATAATCCTGCACAACAGAGGTGGTTGGTCGTCATTATCAATACGCAGATGTAAACTTTGATACTTGTTTATTTATAAATCAGTTTTGGCTCTGTTGCCTCCATATCTTTGCTCTCTTACCCAAGAACCCAACACAAACCTGTTGGAGTTTATTCTTTGGAAAACAAGCTTTTCGGTATGCGGCAAGTGATTGGATCTAAAATGACCTGAAATTGCAGACCCTGGTGTCAATGAATATTTTTTAGATCTTTGCTTAGTGAGCTGTTAAAGATGATATGGTTTAATGTTATGGTGATTTTTCTCTTTCTTCTTTTTTAAATTTTATTTACTTTTTGATAATGTTGTCCTGCTCATCTTGGCCAGGTGACTTCTGTAAAAGAGATGTTTAATCTCAGAAAGGTTTATCTGGTTGAATAAAGGGATAATAAAATAAATAAAAATAATTTTTGTTTTTTAATCAAATGTTTATAATTTACTTTAGTATATATTTTCTGCAATCAATGTATATGACTCAATTGTTCATTGTTTGCTAATTTATTTTCGACTCGTATTGTAACCTCATCTTGTGTGTGTGTCAGGCGATGAAGCGTATCAGTAAAGCGTGTGTTCGGTATCCGGAGTGGAAGCAGAAACACAGTCCTGGCTTCAAGCCGTGGCTTTTCCCGGAGCAGAACCGGCTGTCCAACATCCCACTGTCCGAGCTCTGCATCCAACACGCAGAATCCCTGGAGAACATCGACGAGAGCTCGCTCAGAGAGAGCAAAGACGAGCGCGCCGAACACAGCGACGAGGAGGGACACAACTGACACACACACACACACACACCTGTGAGCGATTCTGAGGTCGATTCCGTCAGATCAGCACATTTGAGTGAGTGAGTGAGTGAGTGAGTGAGTGAGTGAGTGAGTGAGTGAGTGAGTGAGTGAGTGAGTGAGTGAGTGAGTGAGTGAGTGAGTGAGTGAGTCAGTGAGTGAGTCAGTGAGTGAGTGAGTGAGTCTGAGTGAGTGAGTGAGTGAGTGAGTCAGTGATTGAGTGAGTCAGTGAGTCAGTGAGTGATTTTGATTTAGATTTAATTCAGTTACGCAGATGTAAATGATATTGAATTATGAAGTGATTTCCAGCTGTTTCCCGCTCGACGGATCGACCTCTAACCTTAAGCACGCATGCAGTCACAACACTGGAACCACTGAGTTGATCTGTTGTACGACACTAGAGTTCAATCAATCAATGAATGTAGTAACCAAGAATTAAAAACGAATTACTGCCTGTTTTTGGAGCCCTGTCTTATGTCTTCTGTTTATCACAACAAAAACTTGTGTTTGTACGAGACGCTGAGTCGACAAGGTGTTAGCAATGCATTTGAATCAATTCACTGTTAAGTGCATTTTTGAGTCAAATCAAGTCACCTTTATAGCACTTTTTACAGTACAGATTGTATCAAAGCAGCTTTACAGTGATAACATGGAAATAATACAACAAAGTTTGTTTCCAGAAGAAAATTGCGTCATCATCCAGCTTAAGTAAGGCAGATCAATAATATTGTTGAATATTAAATGTTCCCAACTAAGCAAGCCAAAAGCCAAGGCAACAGTGGCAAGGAACCAAAACTGAACCCAGGCTCAGAGAGTGAAAACGAGGAGAAAATGTGACAAATTGGATTTGTTTAGTTCTGGCCTTGCATATCAGAATGACCCCCTTTTTATATAAACTATTCAGATTAAGTGTGTGTGACTGTGTGCGTCTACTTACAAAATTATCTCCAGAAGTGAGCTAAAGTGGGTGGAATTTTTTACACTGTGTAAAACAAAGTCTATAATATGTGCTTATTTAGATATAGAAGAGTAATGAATGTAAGACAGACAGATAAAAACAACTGTCACTCTTTAGAAATAGACACTGACCTACATCTATACTGACACATGTCAGTTTGTGTGTGTGATAGAGTGTGATTGAGAGAGAGAGTGTGTGTGTGAGTGAGTGAAACTCTTAGTTCTTCATTGTCAGCATCATCAGATCTGTCATCTTTCACACTGATAATGACTCTCAGACACATGATGGACAGAATGAGTGATTGAGAGTGTAGTGAGGCAGGTGAGAAGTGGATCTGTTTGCAGGGGGTTTGTTAAACAAATGACCATAAACAAACCAATAACAAAAGAACACAGGGAATCAAAGTAGCAGGAAACCGGGATGCACACCGTCTTGGAGACCTACCTTCTTGCAAAGTTAAGTTCCAACATTGATCAAACACAACTGATCCAGCTAATGAACTGTCGGGATAGAGAGCGCTGGGACTGTCGGGATTGGGACCGCTAGGATAGAGAGAGCTGGGACCGTCGGGATAGAGAGCCCTTGGACCGTCAGGATAGAGAGCGCTGGGACCGTCGGGATAGAGAGAGCTGGGACCGTCGGAATAGAGAGCCCTTGGACCGTCAGGATAGAGAGAGTTGGGACCGTCGGGACAGAGAGAGCTGGGACCGCTGGGATAGAGAGAGCTGGGACCGCCGGGACAGAGAGCGATTGGACCGTCAGGATAGAGAGAGCTGGGACCGCCGGGATAGAGAGTGCTGGGACTGCCGGGATAGAGAGAGCTGGAACTGCCGGGATAGAGAGTGCTGGGACTGCAGGGATAGAGAGAGCTGGGACCGCCGGGATAGAGAGCGATTGGACCGTTGGGATAGAGAGAGATGGGACCGCCAGGATAGAGAGCGCTGGGACCGCCAGGATAGAGAGCGCTGGGACCGTCGGGATAGAGAGAGCTGGGACCGTCGGGATAGAGAGAGCTGGGACCGTCGGGATAGAGAGCGATTGGACCGTCGGGATAGAGAGAGCTGGGACCGCCGGGATAGAGAGGGCTGGGACCGTCGGGATAGAGAGAGCTGGGACCATCGGGATAGAGAGAGCTGGGACTGCTGGAATAGAGAACGCTCGGACCATCGGGATACAGAACACTGGGACCGCAGGGATAGAGAGTGATGGGACCATCGGGATACAGAACACTGGGACCGCAGGGATAGAGAGTGATGGGACCTTCGGGATAGAGAGAGTTGGGACCGCAGGGATAGAGAGTGATGGGACCGTCGGGATAGAGAGAGCTGGGACCGCTGGGATAGAGAGTGATGGGACCTTCGGGATAGAGAGAGCTAGGACTGCAGGGATAGAGAGTGATGGGACCGTCGGGATAGAGAGAGCTGGGACCGCTGGAATAACCAAAACTGTATATGGTTATTCTGATTATTCAATGATGGATTGTGTTTTATGTCTTTGTAAATGTGTGTTTCGACAGCTTTAGTGTCTCCCTCTCTCTCTCTCTCTCTCTCTCTCTCTCTCTCTCTCTCTGTGTGTGTGTGTGTCACTTCCTGTTGTTTTAGAGAGCTGTTGTAACACCATGTGGATACTACAGTACAGTACAGTAAAATTCACAAGAAAGAGTCATGTGACCACACATGAGTCTGTTGGGTCATTCTCAGAAAACGTTGCTGTCTTATCATTTGAAACAGTAACAGCTAAACTCTGAAGAAATCATCATATTTTGATGAGTCATAACAGTCATAAACACTGACAGAACAATATTCAGATTAGTAACTAATATGAGTTTATCAGAGTACACAACCTTCAAAAGAACAAATTATTATTTAATTTTTAGAATTATTGTCTTTTTTGAGTTCAATGATTTTCAAGTCCCTTACACACACACACACACACACACACACACACACACACACACACACACACACACACACACACACACACACACACACAGACCTCCCACCAGCACCAAACAGATAATGTGATCTGCTAAACGCGCCCACACGAGACCTAGAGTCTGCTAGACTCTGACTCACTCTTATCCTACACTAGTCTACTGATGATGATGATGATGATGAAAATCATACTTAACATTTCTTTATGAAGCTGCATCCATATGAACAAACAGATGAAAATGCAGTGTTTTACTGGCCTTTACCTTCTACAAAATGTGCATCAACTGACACATTATATAATCAGACTCATTTCAGACACATTTGCACACAAAAAGTCTTATTTCTGAGACTATAACTGGCTGAAACAAACATGCACTGTAATGAGGGCAACAACTACTGTGTGAAATGGCATACTGCATGTTATAACAGACCAGGAGAGCATGCTGCAAAAGGCAGTATGCTAGTATTCCATCCCAACACAGTCTAATATTCACTCATAGACCTGTATCGCAACCTACCGGCCAAAGCTTGTACATGCAGCGACAAAATAACTCAATAAAACTACAGGGTCCATAAACAACAGCATACATCAGCCAGATCACAAATCAATCACTTCTAAAGAGCATGACTGGAGAAGCATGCTTATAAAATCGGATGAATAGAGCTTTAATGAAAGACCATTGAAATACAAGCTTAAAACCCAGAAAGTCATGTTCCAAAAATGTATTAATAAATGAATAAATAAATATTATATATTTTTTGTATGTTTAATTTGATTTAATGTATGTATTTACGTGAAACGCTTATACCATACCATATGTGTTACTTTTTTCAGCGATGATCAGGATGGACCAATCACGTGTCGAGTATAAGAACTCGATGAGGATTTGAAAATAATAATATTTATAAAGTTTTAAAATAAAATAAAATATTTATTTTTATTTATAAAACAAACATTTGTATGCCAGATAATACAATCCTTATAGGTTATATGTTTAAATTATTATAGTTCTAGCAAACATACAAATGTGCCAAACAAGACGAAACCGAGGTGAGGTGAGAATGCAGCCAGAGAATGTCAGTGGTGTTTGTGTGCCACGCGCCCCTGAAGAATTTGACCGTTGTGTCGCTGTCGCATAGCAACCGCAGTTGGCGGTATTTAATGCCCAGAGTGGCGCGTCATGTCGCTTCTTGCGGAGTTTTACACACAAGTTTCTTGCAGGCTTTTTCTGTTTCAGTGGAGAAACACACACGGACTAGTTTACAATCGTCCAGAAAAAAACAAAAACAAAAAAACAGCCCAGGTAACAAGTTCTGCGTCTGTAAGTGTGTTTGTTTGTTTGCGTTTACCTGAGTTTATCTGTGTTACTCAAGTTTGTTCTGCTGCACGCGTTTTGCGTTCAGTCGAAATTTACTGAAACACACCGATGATTTTATCAGCACAACTGGAGGAAATCTCAGCATGTGATTCACCTCCAGAGTCTCTCAGTCACGGATTAAACCGGTACATCCGTTATATTTAAAATAACATCAACAGCCGAAGATCACGAGACTCTCTGACTGTCTGTGTTTCTATCTATCTTTGTTTCTATCTATCTATCTATCTATCTATCTATCTATCTATCTATCTATCTATCTATCTCAATTCAAAATGTGCTTTATTGGCATGACAGTTGTTTAAATGTATTGCCAAAGCATACAGTAAATCATATGTATAGGCTAAATAAAAAAGTAGCCTAAGTAAATCAATCAATTTCTATAAACAATTCTCTCTCTCTCTCTCTCTCTCTCTCTCTCTCTCTCTCTCTCTCTGTGTGTGTGTGTGTGAGTGAGCGAGTGAGTGTGTGTGTGAGAGTGTGTGAGAGAGTGTGTGAGTTTGTGTGACTGAGTGAGTGAATGAGTGATGTTATGTAATACAAACGATGTTCATATTAAAAGCTATTACATTATATTCTAACATTTTAACAAGCTAATAGTCTAAAAACGAAAGTAAAGCAAAAGTTAAAATCACTAAAACTGAATAAAAACAAAAGCACAGACGGAGGAAAATGCATTCACTCATCTGAGATTATTACCCTAGTCACTTTACATGTAGACTCCATCATCTCCCGTCCAGAGTCAAGAGACGACTCCATCATCTCCCGTCCAGAGTCGACTCCATAATCTCCCATCCAGAGTCAAGAGACGACTCCATCTCCCGTCCAGAGTCGAATCCATCATCTCCCATCCAGAGTCAAGAGACGACTCCATCATCTACTGTCCAGAGTCAAGAGACGACTCCATCATCTACTGTCCAGAGTCAAGAGACGACTCCATCATCTCCCGTCCAGAGTCAAGAGATGACTCCATCATCTCCCGTCCAGAGTCAAGAGACGACTCCATCATCTCCCGTCCAGAGTCAAGAGACGACTCCATCATCTCCCGTCCAGAGTCGACTCCATAATCTCCCATCCAGAGTTAAGAGACGACTCCATCATCTCCCGTCCAGAGTCCAGAGACGACTCCATCATCTCCCGTCCAGAGTCGACTCCATAATCTCCCATCCAGAGTTAAGAGACGACTCCATCATCTCCCGTCCAGAGTCAAGAGACGACTCCATCCCGTCCAGAGTCCAGAGACGACTCCATCATCTCCCGTCCAGAGTCGAATCCATAATCTCCCGTCCAGAGTCGAATCCATAATCTCCCGTCCAGAGTCCAGAGACGACTCCATCATCTCCCGTCCAGAGTCGAATCCATCATCTCCCGTCCAGAGTCGAATCCATAATCTCCCGTCCAGAGTCCAGAGACGACTCCATCATCTCCCGTCCAGAGTCGACTCCATCATCTCCCGTCCAGAGTCAAGAGACGACTCCATCATCTCCTGTCCAGAGTCAAGAGACGACTCCATCATTTCCCGCCCAGAGTCGAATCCATAATCTCCCGTCCAGAGTCCAGAGACGACTCCATCATCTCCTGTTCAGAGTCGACTCCATAATCTCCCATCCAGAGTTAAGTGACGTCTCCATCATCTCCCGTCCAGAGTCGACTCCATAATCTCCTGTCCAGAGTTAAGTGACGTCTCCATCATCTCCTGTCCAGAGTCCAGAGTCGACTCCATCATCTCCCATCCAGAGTCCAGAGACGACTCCATCATCTCCCATCCAGAGTCCAGAGTCGACTCCATCATCTCCCGTCCAGTGTCCAGAGACGGCTCCATCATCTCCCATCCAGAGTCCAGAGACGAGACTGCACCAGTCCTTCACATGCACAGCGAAACACTGTCACCAGCCAGCTAAGTCCTCTTCTAACCATCTGCTGCTAGTTGACTTACCTGTGTCACCTTCCCACTCTGCCTTCTCATCCACTCCTCAATAAAGCATTATATTAATCACTTACCACGTCTGTCCTTGTCACTTGTTTGACACGTGAAATATGTTAAAAAGTGGAGTGGTAAATCCAATCTCATTCTCATTAGAGTAATTAAAAAGCAGAGAAAAGGAGACATCCCAGGTCCCCCCTTTAGCAATAGGCCTATTTCACAAAAATGGCCGCAGAGACCGGAAGTAGGGTAAACTCTTTTCCGGTGAAAGCGCTAGCAGTAGCAGTCAGAGGACAAATGCGGAGACTAAAAGCGGCCAGTCCTGTTGCATACTTTTTTATGTTTCAACTCAAAGAAGTAACAACCCTATTTATAATTTCACAGCTTTCCTTGTGATGAAATGTTGAAAAAGCGTTGGATTTGGGCAATACTGAGAGAAGAGGGGCACTTTTTTGTGTGTTAAGTTCTTCACGGAGGATGAAGTCTGTGTAACTTACGAGTTTACGAGAGTCCGGTCGTAGATATCTTACACCGCAGGCCGTGCTTTGCAGGTTTTCATGGAACAACTGGGGACACAGACAGACACAGACGGCAAAAAGACGTGTCTGTGGAGTGTAGGAGGAAGCAAATGTTGAAAATGGAGTGTTGATGCCGGTTCGGGAGTGATGCCCTGACAAAACATGTTTATATTGCACTTTATTGTTATCTGATTTGCACGTCATGCACTTTTATTTATTATTATTAACTGTTGGCAAATTCAAATTGTTTGTATAAGTTGTTTTCTGTAACTTTCTTTCCCTGTTTTCTTTTTAAAGTTACCTGGGTGCGGGGCCTTTGCCAGGCCTGCTGTTTACTTGTGCAAGCAAGGGCAGCTGGAACATATATTAAACGTGTAGAATATTTTCCAAACCGTATAAATGTAGACGTTCATGATATAAAAAAATAAACATATTAGAATAACTTTTAAAAATGAGTGAACACGGAGCAGTTATTCCGTGAGCGGGACTGGAAAACCCGGAGTGGATCGGGAGCGGAGTGATAACAGAACGCTTAGAGTGGAGAGAGGTACTTGCTTTTGCTCCACTCCAGGCTTTGATTACATCCCCCTAAGCAGGGTCAATAGCCTACACCTTGTCCTTCCCATTCAGACTAAAATGAAGACATTTATTACATTATTTGAGAAATGTAAGTATATTTACGGCTTTAAAATGATGAAAAGTGAATTTAAGACATAACGACAGGGGGGAACCCTGATATTGACAAAAATCCGTCGTATACTCTCGTAGCGACTGAGAACTTTAATCCCTGTATATATTATGAAGTGTATTACTGAATATAAAATGACATACATTATGATATATTAGTAAATATATTGTCTCACATTTTTAAATATATGAAAATTCTTTATGTATCATTCAATATATTGTAATATTAACACAATATATTATTCTGTATATTTTCAAATATACTGTTAAACCATTTAATATATTGATCATTCATATATTGGGAAATATATTTTCTTTTCATAAGGGGACCCGACAGTAAAATGTGATTTTGTAACATCATGATTTTTTAAAACATGTAATATCACTCACGTCATTCATGTTTTTAGTCTAATCATTTTTTAATTATTTGCCTTAATTTCATTATTAGACCTACTAGCAACGTTAAGTCAAATTCACTGTAAAGATGTAAAATTTTTAGTGTAGTTCATGGTGGTAACATGAAAAATGAGCCGTAATCTAGTCACTAGTGGAAGATTGCTGCAATCTCCGGGACAAACTAACACTTAATAACATGAAATTTTAACAAAAGCCACTAGATTTAAAACATAGCCTACAATCAGACATTATTTCAATGTATTTGTTTATTTTGTTTAGCTATAGTAAGTGTGAGCTTAGTCATCAAGTGCCATGCCATGTAAATGAATGGAACTTTTTTTTTTATGCAAGCAAACGTCAAGAATAATTTGTAACCTTTGGTCCAATTTCGATCTTGTCACAGCTCCCTGAAAACTATCAACAAAACGGACAACATCTGCTATTCTTACTTTTGTCAGATATATCAATGACAGAGAAAACAAGCTGTTCACAGTCCATTTCGAGAATGAATGGTGATCGTAGCGGGCGGCGGCGCGACCGGAAGTATCGCTACCCTACTTCCGGTCTCGGTCGCCATTTTGTGAAATTGGCCTATCCTGACAAGAAGGTGAAGACGACCATCATCTTGGCATAGGATGGAAGTCCAGTTAGATCCTAGACAATCTCATCATTGTCCTTGAACAACTCCTGCTGGAAAGATAACTTGCTTACCCTGTCCTGAAGTTGATAGACCTCAGCCCTCAGTCTGGTACACTCTTCTGTCAGTTTCTTCACAGTTTCTCAGCAGGCTTCATTGCTACACTGCTCTCAGTATGAATATGCTCTTTACAGTAGCTGTGTTCCCCACTCTGCCCACTCTCCTCAGGAAAGATGTCACTGTAGTCAATCTCCATGTCAGTACAGTTATCACAGGGTGACATTGACACATCACTGGTACAACATCTCTTCCTTTTGACAGCTTGTGTTTTCTCAAATTTCTTTCAGCAATTGTTTTTTCTTTGACATTGCACAGGTGACAGGTAGGCAAACAGACTTGGCAAGTAATCAGCATTCAGAGGACTATCACTTTTCTTGCCTGCAGTGGTAGAATGAGACACCAATTACCTACTTGGAATTAATTACTCTTACAGTGGATATAGTTTACATCAGAGCCATATAGAGAGAGAGTTGCGACAATGCGATATTTGATGATTAGTGTGGTCAACCAGCGTTGCCTGCCTTTGTTAACATATTTCTGGCTAACGGCACCTTGGTCAAAGACCGTGTTGCAGTTGTTTTGAAGCATTTTGACGTTCTTAAACGTGTATGTTATTAAGGGTATCACGTAAGGACAGGAGACTTGCAGGTGACAGGTGACTGTCTTAAAAAATCCATTGCAAACAAGTTAAATGTAAAATTTAATTAAGTGAAATTAAATTAATCTTAATGTTTACAATTCTTATGCACCCCATGCACCATTAATAAATAAATTATTTATATATAATTAAATTTAATATATATAACAAATGAAAAAAAAAAAAAAAAAATATATATATATATATATATATATATATATATATATATATATATATTAGTACAATCAAATAATAAATATTATTTTATGTTTTGTTATCTTATACAGGTCGTGCAACTGTCCGCACAAATGAACAGACTATAAACTATTTAAAATACTGTCTTAAGAATAAAAAAATTTAAACCTAAATACTATGGCATCATTTTAGGTTTAAAACCTTTCATATAATTTTTTTTAATAAATATCAGTAGTTTTAAAGCTGTTGAGATAATTGAAAAACTTTTGTCCAGCAATTTGTCTGTCAGGGTGGCACAACTGCAAACATGGCTCTTTTATTAAGGTAATAACAGTAAACATGATAATGCATCATCCAGAAGAGCCCAACTGATCCTTGTGGCAGAGTGAAAAGATTTGTAGATCTCTCTCAAATACTGGTAAAAACTGCTGATTTCAAGTAGGTACACTTTACATGTCAGGTGAATTTAAACACTTTGAAATGTTAACAGCTGAAACTTGTTCTTCGTGACTGTAGAATCACAATGCCTAAAAAACTCCACCAGTAGGGTTTTGCCTTTCTCAAATATGCATTCTAAAATAATGATTTTTTTTTTTTTTTTTTTCATTATTGGACATTTACTAAGTAATGAAACCAATATTCTCATTTTGCCACTTCCACCCATCACTATATCACACATCCCAATGTTATATTTAACCCCCGTTTAGAAGCTTTTTCCTCTAATTACACAACAATGGATAAAACTGCATTTATAGAACGGGTTTAACCATTAATAGACTGTTTGTTATTTGTTATGTGTGACTGACTTTATCCAATGACCTATCTTAGCCTAATCTATTATCAGACAACATCCCCTAAAACTACTAATTTAGAGAGCAATAATCAACTAGCATGCTTTAATACACAAGTTAGTTTGATTCAGATGTACTGATAATATACAATCTTATTCTTTATACATCTTAACTTTGTCGGAACTCTCTCTCTCTATATTGATCTGGGGTGCGTTCTCCGAAACTACATTAACGCTACGTCGTTCTTAAGTTGTACCTTAAGAAGTACCTTATCGTTAATACGTGGTTTCCGAAACCTTCTTAGTTAAGTATACCTTCTGTAAGTCATACGTTCGTAAGGTTGGTCTGGAGCGCTCTTAGCTATACCTTATCGCTGCTGACGGTTCATACCGCTAGTTGCCACCACTACGCAAAAAGCTTTTTTACATCGCAGTTTAATTACACATAGAAAATTTTATATGAACATTTAATATAAAATCTGATTTAGTATTAAAATTACATTTTTACTTTACTTAAAAAATTTACACATAAAATACTTATGTTGTTATAGCCTACACCCAGTGTATGGAAGTGTTTTCATTAATAAAGTTTCCATACACTAATGGTTGTTAGCTTTTTTTAATTAGGCTACTATCCTAAGGCACATCAGCTGGCGAACCATTTGACAGAAAAGGCTTAGGAGTCTATATAAAGAAAGATGAGTTTACACAAACTTTATAGCTATGGCAGCGAGACAGCGAGTACTTGTTTTAAATCAAAGACGGCGCCGTTGTTGTGCCGAATTTCGACCCCCTGCCAAATTATTACCCCCCTCGTTGAAGTCAGTACCTGATTGCCTAATCCTAACCCCTCCCCCACAGCTAATCCTAAACCTACCAATACTAGGGGGGTAATAATTTGGCAGGGGTCGAAATTCGGCACAACACTGTCCGCGGAGCCAATTAGTGTATGTCAACTACATGGCTGGTGGATAATCAGTATACGTTGTGGAGAACATTAAGGGTGTACTCACACTAGGCACGGTTGCCATGAACCGGGCCCGAGTACGATTGTCCCCCCTCCCCACTCCCCCTCTGGCCTGCACTCACATAGGGTTTCAGCATTCGTGCCGGAGCACGCTTACTTCATTATGGTGCGACGGTTTCGGGATAAACAGGAAGAGCGGCGCTCTCACTGAACACAATGGAGTCCAGCACGGTTAGCGCTCACACTGCATGCGAACCGCGCCCGAGTCCAACTGAACCGTGCTCTGGCCCACCTCTTCCAAGCGGGCCAGGGCCGGCTAATCGAGCCGCGCCCGGGCACGGTTCGGAGCACTCACACTAGTCAAACGAACCGCGCTTTGGTGGTCAAACGCACTCGGGCACGGTTCAAACTGGCTAGTGTGAGTACACCCTAACACACTTATGGCCGTGAGGGTTTGGGATTGCACACTTGCTAAATTATAAACACATACTCATATTTATTTCTGCATGTACATATTTCAATGAGCCCCGATAAATGCAGTTTGTACTATTTCTAAAACGCTTCTTTATAAAGAACATTGTTTTCTCAATACTTTACCTATACTGCTGTGAAGGAAAGAGCGCACAATCGATCATCGAGGCATCGATATCAACCTATTCAGCGCCTCCACCATGGACAGCACCTGCTAAGGTCGAACTTAAGAAGGTTTACCTTAAGCAACATCCTAAGGTATAGTTCGGAGAACACACGTAGGAAAGGTATACCTGTAGTTAAGGTGTACCTTTTGAGTCTTCGTAGCGCGCTAAGAGACAACGTTATCGGAGAACGCACCCATGGCCTTTATGCGGAATAGGCAGCTTTCGCGACCAATGAGAAACCGTTCAGCATGCCCATTACTCCAAGCTGCAGCTTTAGGTAGCTGATAGGTAGATTTAAGTTTTAGCACCATTTATGTTTTTTTTTTTTATTGGCTAGTCAGTAGATGTAGGTCGTAGCAACAACACACTGAGATGATCATGACACTGTCAGTAAATTATCACATGCTATCTTTGATCAAAAGACTGTTTAGGAGCCACGACCACAGAAATCACCACGATTGTTTCACGATCCTCATCTTTTGTCTGGAACAGAACAAAATCATACAGTGTGTATCAGGCATTAGATAGAATAAATCTTTTAGCAGGAGACTTTGAGAGTTGTAAGTTTGCAGATCTTATACATGCACAAACAGCTACATAACACATGCAAGTAAAAACAAAAACATGAAAACGCATCATTTTACCCCTTTAATACATTAATACAAATGTAATACAACTATTGTTAAAAACATGATGTATACACTCAAGCTTCCATTGTTTGTTTTTCAAAAGTGAGCTTGATTTATTTATTTTTTTCATAATTATGAAAAATAAATCTTTCATTCAGTCTTTGTCTCCCTCTGCTGGTTCAACACAAACACATTCACGCTCTATATTTTCTCTGTAACAAAACTCTAACCTTTTTGAGTTTATACTGTGCATTTATACAAATAAAATGGTTAATCTATGAATGAGAAACTGTAATTTGCTGTGAAATAAAAGGTGTTTCACTGCCGCCTCATCAGGTCTGTCAGAGGATCGTTGAAATCTAAATGAAGTCTTAATTTATAACAGTGAAGTCACTGTCTCTTCAGTCTCTGTTGATTCTGTTGACTGTGAGTCTCTGTAGTGGATCCTTATTCACCATCAGATGATCATCAGAAGATCAGACTGTCATCTAATACCTAAAATAAAACACACAAACAGTCACATATGCAGTATGAGATATTATGTCTGTCACATCTTTTTATAAGAAAACTAACTAGATAATCTATATTAATTAATTCTCAAACATGATAATATAGCTTCTATCTGATGCTCAAAGTCACTTTACAAAATCAAAAGCACATAAAAGGTCACTTTCACACAATGGACAGCTGATACAGAACCAGCAGAAATGATCATTACACTCACTACACATTTAATATCAGTTAATAACAAACAACCCAAATCTCAGATTATCAAACACAGTAAAAAAGTTAAAGGGGAAAAGCTGAAAATAACATTTATATTATTTTCACAATCAGTCACAACAGTATGAGCAGAATTAAACTCATATTAAACACAGTTTAAAGTTCAGAGACCTACAGAAACTGAAGCTGAATTTAAGACTTCACACACACGTGGTGTTACTGAACCTGAACCTTTACTTTTATTTCTAGTGAGCAAATTAGAAATTTAAATGAAAATATGATAATGAAAATCGTTAAAAACCATTCTTACATTAGTGTCTTCAGTTTATAATGTGGATCATCCTTCAGATCCTTCAGCAGCTTCACTCCTGAGTCTCCTAGTTTATTATTATACAGATACAGTTTTCTCAGGTGTGAGGGGTTTGATCTCAGAGCTGAAGACAGAGCAGCACAACCTTCATCTGTGACACCACAATCCCTCAACCTGTAGAAAACAATGACACACATTAAGCCTATATCTAAAGCTAACACAACACTTAATAAATAACATTATGCTGTCAATATAAAATATTAGGGGTTTAACGATACACGTATTCGTATTGAACCGTTCGGTACGAGGCTTTCGGTTCGGTTTTCGGTACGTGCATTTTCAAACCGAACCATTGGACCATTTTTCCTGCCGACCAAAATTTCGTTATTTCAAATGTAGGCGCGTTGCGCGTGGCAAGCGCGCTTAAGAGACGCCGGCGCAACCACAACATTGCTCAACATCAAATGGCAAACGTAATGCAAGCGGAACGAAACTGCTCGTTATTGTGTGGTTGAAGGACCGTTTATCAGTTTGGACCAGTGCAGCGCGAGCCGATCGTGATCATGTGACACTGTTACTACACAGCGCTAATAAGAGATCCAGTAAAGAAAGCATTTGAATTCGCCACAGAAGTAATAACATTACTGCGAGATCTAGTGAGAAATATTCTCATTTCTCCGTTATTAACGGATCAAACAGCGCGTAGAAACCAGAAAGAAACATTGTGCCATGAATGAACTATCCAGTGTCCACAGATCAGCAACATTCACCATGGATTTACGGTAGTAACACTAACTGCAACCATGGAAGTTTGGCAGGAATAGTAGGTTATAATGCCTTCAAGTAACATTACGTCGGTTTTATTTTGACATTATTGAATACAATTGCTGCCCTCAAATGTTAATCTGAACTAAAATAAACCTTTGTTTATAACTACTACAATATTACATGTCATTTTTTCCAAGGAGCTGTTTTGTTTTGTATGCTCAATTATAGCTCTAGAATTGCTCAAATAAAAAAAAAAAAAAAAAAATTTAAGATGTTAGTTTTAATAAAAAAAAAGAATTAAAAAAATGTAATCAAGGACATTTCTCTGGCATTTCTTTCTTTTTGCTGTATCAAAACGTTCCGAACCGTACCGAACCGAACCGTGACACAAGTGTATCGTATCGAACCGAACCGTGAATTTTGTGAACCGTTACACCCCTATAAAATATATACAAATTCTCATTAGTTCATGTTGTTAATATACATCAGTTAGGATTAGGGGATTAAATATACAGTTTGTACAGTATAAAAATCATTATTTCTATGGAAAGTCCCCATAAGACCTGAAAACCCAACATGTGTGTGTGTGTGTGTGAGAGAGAGAGAGAGAGAGAGAGAGAGAGAGAGAGAGAGAGAGAGAGAGAGAGAGAGAGAGAGAGAGAGAGAGAGTGTGTGTGTGTGTGTGTGTTTATTGTATTTGTAAAAAAGGAACTTGTGTGTGTTAGGACTGGGAGAAAAAAAATCGATTCACCAAACTATTGCAATTTTTAGGGCCCGAGCACCGATGGTGTGAGGACCCTCTTGGAATTGCTCCGTTTATTATTATTATTAGGGCCCAAGCCCTGAAAGGGCGAAGGCCCTATTGTTTTCCTAAGGATTATTCTTTATTATTCTTATTATTTTTCTAACGACTTCTCAGGCACTTTTGGAGCCCTTAACGTGCTCGAAAACTCTTGAAACTGTGTCGCCAAAGTGTCTCAATGGCGCCCCCTCAAACGGGGTCCGAAAACTTGGTCCATAAATCAGACACGCTTGCATGCTCATAGGAACGAACAACTTTCGTACTCTTACTTTTTTCGCCAGCCCAACAGGAAGTCTGCTATTTAGGGTTGTTTGGAAACGTATGCTTTGGAATTTGAAATACTCCTCCTAGGGAATTCTTCCGATCGCCAACAAACTCGGTGTGCATGAAGGGTCTTTTCAACCTCATCATAGTATCAATATTTCTGTGATACAATAGTTCAAATTATCATAGAAGTACTGGGATAAAAGTTTAAAGTTCAAATATAAACAAAATAGAGTAAATTAGCTTTTTAAACACTGTCTTTATTGATTTTAGCAACATTTACATTAAACAGAAAAAAAAAAGCACAAAAAAGCAACAACATCTATACTATACACTAGGGCTGTACCCGAATAATCGAATATTCGAATATTCGTTCTGTGGGTTGGTATTCGATTTGAAAATTTGACATTCGAATATTCTTTCTTTTTTTTTTCTTTTTTTTTTTTCACACCTGGGATCCCTCGCGAAACAGTTCTCATTCGCGCTTGAATAAGGCCGGCGACACACTGGCTGCGTGGCGTGAGCGTCTGCGTGGCGTGTCCGTTTTTTTTTCCGGCTCCCATGTTAACAGGTTGGAGTTTGCACACTGCCTGCGTGAGACACGCGGCTCAGGCGCGGCTCGAGCCATGCGGAAAACGCGTGCATTCTAGAAATAGAACCGACGTCTATGTTCCAGCAACGGGAGTGTTCTCTGGCTAGAGCGCAGAACAGCGGCGTACGTTTGTATGGACCGAAGTTCATGCCTGAGCTTGTGTTTTGGGTTAAGCTGCGTTGCTTTGACATTGTGGAAAATAGAATAGGCTAATAGAAACAAAATGTATTAGCCTTTTTACCCGTTATTATCAATCTAAATTAATCTCGTTTTTAATTTAACTTAATTTCGTTTTTCTTTATTTAAATTTCGTTTTTCTTTATTTAAATTTCGTTTTTTCTTTATTTAAATTTCGTTTTTCTTTATTTAAATTTCGTTTTTTCTTTATTTAAATTTCGTTTTTCTTTATTTAAATTTCGTTTTTTCTTTATTTAAATTTCGTTTTTCTTTATTTAAATCTCGTTTTTCTTTATTTAAATCTCGTTTTTCTTTATTTAAATTTCGTTTTTCTTTATTTAAATCTACACTTTACTGTGTCAGTAATTTGTTAGTCAGGAAAATATTAGATTACCTTAAAAGTATTGCTTAAGTTAACAGACCTGTGTGTGTGCCTTTTATATCACTAGTATAGTGTCCGTTCTCGGAGCATTCAAGCCCTGCCCGCGCCGCTTCCCGCTCGCTGTAGTTTACTAAAAGTTTATTATTCTGAATGTGTTGCGTGTCACGTCTCGCGTGTCCATCCGCGTGTTGCACCAAATGAGACACTGCACTCCCTTGTGAAGTCGATTGGATGAACGGTTCTCGAAATAATCAAAATGCAAACGGACATACAGACACATAGAGATTCCTGCCTTTATTAGAGAGAAGAATATTTTCAGCACCCTCTCTCCGAAGCTTCGAATATTCGATGTTCATTACTACCGAAGCTTCGAAGCTCAAAAAATGGTATTCGGACCAGCCCGACTATACACAAGTCAAAACAATGGTACATTAATATCATGACATGGTGCATGCTATGCCTGGTTACACAGAAAATAAACTATTTGGTTCAGCTTCTTACAAAAATCCTATAAAGGGGTTCCATACTAGGGCTACACAATTAATTGAATTTCTAATCGCAATTACGATTACGGGTATCACGATTACGTAATCGTTCAAAGCCGCGATTACAAAAGAAAATCCACTCTGTGTGCGTGTGTTTAGAGCATGTTATGTTATGAGAGGCGAATCGCGACTTCAGAGAACCCAGCACAATAGGAACTACCAGGCAGTGACGTAAGTGTACGCTGAAATAAAAAGTTACAAGTTTTGCTTGTAATAAACAGAAGGTCAACATTTTCTTACCAGAGCCAGTTAAAGTGCAAGTAACAGGGAAAATGTTAAATATACAAAGTTTAGGACATTTGGGGACATTCTGTTTCACCACCAGTGACAAAAGGTCCAAAACCTTTACCCAAAAAAGCTGAACTTGAGGACACTTCCATAAGCAATGGTATAAAGTTCCCATCTCTAGGTTGTATTTTATACATTGATTGGGAATGTTGGGATTAAATGTATGTAGTAATTCTGGAGATATGTATACTCTCATAATCCACTTGTACTGCAGAAGTTTAAACCTGGTATTAAGTGTCTGGGTTTGGGCCTTTAAGCAGATACTCTGCCATTCATCTTCTGTTATGTTCTCACTTATATCTTGACACCAAGCCAAACGCTTTTTCTCTGTCTGGAAACTTCCCTAGCACCATTAAGGTGGTTTAAAGTAATTTTTTAAAAGGGGACAGATCTGGTAAGAGAAAAGAATGATGCTGTGTCTTATTGATAAAATTCCTAATTTGAAGATATTTAAAAAAAATGGGTTTTAGGCAAATCAAACTTTTGCCTTAATTCCTGAAAACTAAGCATAGTTTCGTTGCTAAATAAATCTGCCACTTTGTTCAAACCATTTGATGCCAAGATTTTAAAACCACCATCACGTGTCCCTGGCGTAAACAGTGTTTCCCCAAATAGGGGTAAATTGTGATAATTGTGGAATCTGTTCAATATGTTTCAAAACTTCATACCATACAACAATAGTATTTTTAACAAAGGGGTTGGAAGTGGCTTTTTTCAATTTGGGCAGGGGTGCTGAGTACAGATACAGATTCAAATGCAATTGTTGAGTTGTACTCGCCTAAATCCGTATCCAAGGGATAGAATTTCCGTTTGTAAACCAAAACATTGCTTCTCTTAGCTGAGCTGCCCAGTAGTAGCACTTAGTAAGTAAGTAAGTAAAGTTTATTTATAAAGCGCTTTTCACAGATAAAATCACAAAGTGCTGTACAAGAGAATAGGTAAAACAAACAATAATAATAAAAAAAAATTATATACATATGTAAAATTAAAGTGACACTAGTAAAAACCCATCAACCAAAAGCTTTCCTAAATAAACAGGTTTTCAGATCCTTTTTTAAAAGAGACAACAGAGTCTGCCAGACGCATGGACAGGGGCAGGGCGTTCCACAGTCTGGGAGCAACAGACTGAAAAGACATGTCCCCTCGGGTCTTATAACGAGTCTTAAGGACTACAAGCAGGTTCTGGCCAGAGGACCAAAGAGTGCGGCCAGAGGAATACGGCTTCAAAAGGTCCAGGATGTACTGTGGGGCCTGACCGTTTAAGGCTCTGAAAGTCAGCACTAAAATCTTAAAATCAATCCTGAATTTTACAGGGAGCCAAAGGAGAGCCGACAAGACTGGAGTGATATGAGACCTTCGAGGGGCACCTGTTAAAAGTCTAGCAGCAGAATTTTGAACAATTTGCAGTTTGTTCAGAGCAGACTTATTCAGACAGGTGAAAACAGAGTTGCAGTAGTCAAGTCTTGTTGATATGAAAGCGTGAATTATCATTTCCAGATTTTAGATTTTAGAATTTTAGAGATGTTCCTAAGATGATAAAAGCAATTTCGGACGAGCTGTTTTGAGTGTGTCTCCAAAGACATGGCCTGGTCAAACACAACCCCCAGGTTTCTGAGGCTGGATTTGACAGAGGAGCCCAGAGAGCCAAGGTGCTGTTTGATCAGCGGGATCTTATGGTCTGGAGCAAAGATCAGCTTTTCAGTCTTGTTTGAATTTATCTGCAAGTAGTTAGTGGCCAGCCAGTCTTTGATGGAGGACACACACTCTAGGAACAGAGACAAACGATGAAACTCAGCATCATTAAAAGAACAATACAACTGGACACGTCGGCATAGAAATGATATGATACATCCTTGAAACAACCGATTATTTGACCAAGTGGCAAAATGTACAGTAAAAACAAAATAGGACCCAAAACTGACCCTTGTGCCACTCCGCAGGACAAATTGGTCACATCAGACTGTACATTGTTTACAGCAACATTAAAGGTTCTGTCATGAATATAGGAAGAGAACCACTGAAGGACAGATCCTGATAGTCCCATCTCATTATGAAGCCGATTGATCAGTATACTGTGATCCACAGTGTCAAAAGCAGAAGTCAAATCAAGAAGTACAAGTACAGTGTAGCGGCCAGAGTCTGCTGCCATCATTACATCACTAGAGACTTTGATAAGGGCTGTTTCAGTGGAGTGCAATTTTCGAAAACCAGACTGCAAAGTATCAAACAAGTTGTGCTGCTCCATAAAGGAGGTCAGCTGGCATGCCACTACTTTTTCCAAAATTTTGGAGATAAATGGAAGTTTAGATATGGGCCTATAGTTTTTAGGTTCTGAAAGGTCAAGACTGGGCTTTTTAAGGATCGGGTTTACCACAGCGTGTTTGAAGTAGCTGGGGACTGAGCCAGAAGTGACAGATTAATAATTTTTACCACACTGGGGCCGGCAATATCAAACATTTTCAACAAAAGAGTTGTTGGGACAATGTCAGCGGGGCTCAAAGACAGTTTCATATTTCCTGTTATGGTCTTCACATTCTGTAGGCTGACAGGAGTGAAGGACGACCAAGACGACACCGGTGAGAACTCAGTAGAACAAACACTTATGAGTGGAGGATTAACAGTGGCCCTAATGTCATGTACTTTGTTAAAAAAAAAAACGACAAAAAGTTGTTACAGTCCTCATGTGTGTACACAGGCACAAGAGGAGCCGAAGGTGCAGTAAGATTTTCAATGGTGTCAAACAAGACTTTTGGATTTTTCTTATTTCCTGACACAAGATTAGAAAAATAAGCTGCTTTATCAATTCATTCAGATCCAGTGTACCTCTGTGTACCCCAACATTTTCTCCAAAAACTGCAAATGTTATTCCATGGGAGGGCCTTTTTCATATCCATGGGAGGGCCTTTTTCTGTGACCCTGAAATCTTTTTAACAGGCGCTACCATATCCAAAACCGACAGACAATGGTTGTTGAAACTTTACACAAATGAATCAACATCATCACATTCAACAAAGGAGCGAGAGTCAAAAGAGGCAGAGAAATCACTAAGTGTTGTCTCACTAATGATGCGTTTTTGTGTTACAACATTACAGACAGTAGGCATCATGGTAAGTGACAAATTAAAAGAAATACAACAATGGTCACTAATTTGAAATTCTTCAACACTCAGTTTATCAATGTTTAGGCCACAAGAGAAAACCAAATCTAACGTGTGGCCTTTTTTTATGCGTGGGGCCAGAAACATGCTGTACAAAATTGAAAGAGTCCATAATAGTCAACAGTTCAGCTGCAGTCGAACAAGAGGGATCGTCAATATGCAGATTGAAGTCCCCAAGGACTAAAACGCGATCTAGTTAGATGTTAAAAACTCAGAGAAATCATCAAGAAATGTACGTGCAGGACCAGGAGGTCGGTAAACTAAAACACAGTAAAAGGGGTCTGTTTTCCCAACCTTACACATCTGCAGCTCAAAGGAGTCGAACGAAGCGGTGTCCATCAAACTGCAGCAGAAAGAATCCCGAAAGACCAGCGCAAGTCCGCTTCCGAGTCCCAAACACAGAGCAGTGCGGGGGGCATAGTTCTTTAAGATGAAAGTGCTGGTTTCTGTGCTGCCACAGAAAATCCAAGTTCTCCTTAGTGAAATGGTCATTCAGGGTAAGAGCCTTGCTCGCAATGGAGCGCGCATTGAGAAGTGCAATCCTGGTAGAGCGCGTGCGTGACAAGGGCTGGTCTGGGACAGGCTGGATGGCATGATCCGTCCGACAGGTAACCGGGCACAGGACACGCTGGCGGGGCGCACGATGGAAAGCAGGCCGGGTGGGAAAGATCCGGTCGGAGGTGCTCCA
The DNA here is from genome assembly GCF_965113295.1 of Leuciscus leuciscus. Taxonomy (NCBI): domain Eukaryota; kingdom Metazoa; phylum Chordata; class Actinopteri; order Cypriniformes; family Leuciscidae; genus Leuciscus; species Leuciscus leuciscus. The sequence goes on along the minus strand of NC_138733.1, from coordinate 2,006,024 downwards.
CACAGGTGATGAGGCACAGACCGCGTCCCGATTTGACTCGCAGACCGGAACTGGCCTCAAGCACCGCTCACTCCCGGGAGCTTTGGATCCGTTCGGCCCAGATGAAAATCCACGCGATCCATATCAGACTGGTTAAGCTTCACCAGTGCGCGGACGCACTGAAGTGTTTTTTTTTTAAATAGTTCAAAGTTACTATCAGATTTAATGTTATTACCTTGACAAACTATACATCATTAAAAAGATATAAGACTCAAGTTTCAGTATTTGACCACTATTGTATTCTGAGAAACTTATATTGACAGTTATGTCTTAATTTGTGTCAGGAGTTATGAAATGAAAAAAATTTGTCGATACCTTTAACATGAATTATGAGCGTCAGCCGCTCCCATTCAGAGAAAAACTCCTGTGCTGTCGTCATGACAGCGCTTGACAAAACAACGTCCCTCAGTGCTTTTAGCTCAAAAATGTGCAGATTTGGAGAAATATGTACATATTCTCATAGGTTTACATCAAATTTCTATAGACAGGAATAATATTTATTGAATTTATACCCAAATGTGTCAATGTAATAATTATGAGCGCTGGATACTCTGATGTACTGTGTTTTCAATCCATACCAGCAGCCTGAGGGCGCCCTATGCACAGTATTAGTCCATATATGGAAGACATGAAGAAGTGCCATAATCATGTGACATTCCAGGAAGTCCCTGACACATACAAAGCTTCCAGAGATTACTGTAACATGCAGATAAAGACTTTGAAGACAATAAACATCTTTGCAATGATATTTGATTTACCTGGGTTCTTCGAGCCATGTCAGGTATTTTCATAATAATAGATTACATTTATAGTGTAATGCTAATCGATATAGACTTTATCATCGTGCAGAATACTATAAAATAATATATTTTCTGTCAGATTTTTTAATCTGAAGCCAAATCAGATCACAGATTATTTAAAACATTCGATTTGCGCTATAAAGTAAGTTTGGAGCACAAACATGGTTTTAATCTCATAAATTGTCGTGTATTGATGGTGTGCTAAGCTAACATGCTAGCTAGCCCTAGGTGCACCTGCCACCTAGCAGTTATTCTTTTATGAATTTTTCTAAACAGGTAAATTTAAGCATTTCATGCTTACTGAAATGTTTCTTTATTAAAGAAGGGCATTTGATACAGTTTCAAATGTGAAGTGAGAACTTTGATTAAATAAATTAGGGATTGAAACAGTGTGAATAGCCAGTCGTTAGTAATTATAATGCAGACAAAAGAAATGCATATTTAGAGCCATAAATAGGCTGGAGAGGTGTGAATGTGTGCAGGGGAGACTGACACTGTATGGGGCTCATTTGCACCACAAAACAATAGAGACAATAGACTGAATGGATGCTTTAGAAGATGACAATAAACATCAGTTGCATTTTAGAGTCTAATCAAAATAAAGTCATATGACATGATCTTGAAAAACATTTAACTAAATACAGAGTTTTAGACTTATCTTCAGATTTTAAACATAACATGGTCAGACATGTGGCTTTAGCTGCAGTGCATTTCTAGATTGATACAATGCCAACTTAAATTTTATTTTCATGAAGATTTTTTATAAAAATTAATTTCTAATAACTTTACAAAACTTTGAAGCTATTTATAATTATTTTTTTTATTATGACAATAATTAATTCTACATTAACAATAAACTGCCAGGTGTCAGCTTTCAAATGAGATCATACTTGTGCTTTTAGTACAAAGGGTTCATGAACTGGATCTGTTTCAGTTTGGGTATGCCATTTCTGGGGATTTTTCAAAAGTGGCGTTGCAGCTTAACAGGTTAAAGTAAAGGGTGTTAAATGTATATCATGATGTCAAAGTGTGTTTTTCAGTGTGACTATCAGTATTGCAGAATCACCTTAATGAGGAGAAGCTCATGTGTTCAATCATTTACAGATCAAACACAAACTCACAGCAGCAGGAGAAACAGAGCAAACACTTCAAACAGAAAAATATTATCTTACATCATATGAGCAGACGTGAAATTAATTTGATGAATTTGATCATGTTGTTTCAATAGCTTTGCTCGTAATTAATGTAATAATAGTTATTTCCACTGTATTTAATTCCATTTTGATTATATTTTATGAATTCACAGTGACAGTTTCATGTGAGAGGCACCTATGATCTTACCACAGTATCTCCAGTTTACAGTGAGGATTCTCCAGTACAGCGGAGAGCAGCTTCACTCCTGAGTCTCCTAGTTTATTCCCAGACAGAATCAGTTGTCTCAGGTGTGAGGGGTTTGATCTCAGAGCTGAAGCCAGAGCAGCACAACCTTTATCTGTGACACCACAATCATACAACCTGTAGAGTACAACACACTCTTCACTCTCTCAGATCAAAACAGAAATCTTTGTTTTCTTAATTGTGTTTATAATTTGTGCAATATCTCTTTTTTTAAACAGTGAATTCTAACAATATTCTAGAGATTATGTCTCTGTGTGAGTTAGAAAGATTATATAAAACTGATAAAATGGAATACATTGAATAATTTTTTTTTTACCATAAATATAAATGTATTAACATTTAAATTAAATTAAAATTAATATAAAAAAGTCTAAATATAAATGTTTATATACATACATTATAAATGGATGTATTTGAAAATAAATTTCTCACACAAATATTATTTTAAAAAAATGGTTACATAGATCACAAATCAGGTCAGATAGTTGGAGAGTTTAAAAGCTTAAGTGTGACACTCATGTTTTTTGTTAAACCATTAATTTATAATGTTTAAGAAATGTTATAATATTTTAACCGTGATGATTGTTCTCAGTGTTACTTACACAGCTGATCTAGTTGCTGTAACCACAGGCAGCAGCTTCTGAAGAACTTCATCTGCTGTATTTTGTGTGACACTAATTGAAAATAAAAAATAAACAAGTTAATTATTAATGCTAAAAATAATAATAATTCATAAATACCTTCCTAAACACCCTCAATTTTTTTTTATTAAACACTGCTTTATAAAGGACATGTGAAAAAGTTGTTTTAGTATCTATAACTGTAGAAGCCTTATTCAGTATTTCTGTTAGTTTTTTATTTAAGGGGCTACCGCAGGAGTTTTGAGATCTATAGTCAAAATAGACTTGACCCTCCCTTCGCCAGCAATAATCTTTTCTATGACCCTCCAAAATGATTGTGAAAAAAGGCATGACCCTCCCCGATAATTTATTGATTACTTCTGTACTGGTTTGCGCTTGGCAAAGATGTTCAGATAGCCATTGTTTTGTTTTTTTACAACCATGACAAACAACTTAACCTCTTCTTTCTCATCTTACACATCACACTCCACTGTTATGGTGGCCATTTCAGTAGATTTACTCACTAACATTGTTGTTGTAACACTAAAATATGGTAGTATCCTGCTACAGCGCACATTCTATCAGCTGCAGTTCTGGCATCTCAGTCCCAATACTGTAAAACTCGACGTACATTCACATCACATGTTACTGCAGCGGTAGAGTTCACTCACAGGACACTGCACTTATTCGCAATCGCAAAAATTCATTATTTGCTTGTGCTTTAAAACTTAGCTGGGTAAACATTTCATTGGCGTTCTGTTCTGACATGATGCACTTTTTCTGAGCATGAACGCCCAAAGCACTCGCGCACTGTCAAACTGCGCCAAACTGGATTTTTGTTGGGTCAGACCCATCTGCTAGCGATGGGGGGCTGAGACAGAGAGAGCTACATGGAAAAATATGCACCAAACAAGCCACTTTGAAATGTTGCTGTTTTCATGAATACAAAAGTTGGGTGACCCTCCCCCTAGACTAAAAAAAGTTGAATGACCTTCCCCTCAACAAAGAATAAAAATACATAACCCTCCCCTATTTTCCTCCAGTGGTCCATCCTATAAATTCCAAACGGTCCCTTAGTCTACATTTATACTACAACACTATTTTGACATATCAGATTTTTTTTGTCCTGTCAGATGCATATATTTTCCTGAATCAAGAAGTATTTTGTGTTAAACAAGTTGTTTTTGAAATGAGAAGTAAGCTAATTGTAATAAAGTCACATAAGCTGCCACCGCTGGGGAAGCAGCACTGGTGCGCGTACACACGTACACAAACACACACACACAGTGTGACCTCATTCATCCACGTCTTGTTCCTCCCTCACATTGCCGCTATCATAGGAGCGGGTGCACACGAGATGCTGATAGCACATGGACATTCACCCATTTCTCCACTCTCCCTTCCATATCCATTTCTCTGTCATTTCATACACTTACACTGCACTGTCTCGTCGTTTCGTCCCTGTGTTGTGTGTCTGTGTGGGCGTATTCAGTCTACCAGCGGAAAGTTGCGCCGGCCAAACCGAACGATCAAGCGGCAGCCATAGATGACGTCACAGCCGGAAAGAGTGCCTGCGAGTGCGAGTGAGCAAGCGAGCGTGAGGGAGGTCTGCGGTCTTGGCCATTAGTTGATTTACTTGTTTTTGTGTAGGTCAGTGGTTCTCAACCTCTCCTGCAGGGACCCCCTGACAGGCCATGTTTCTGTTTTAACCCTGAAATGGCACACCTGATTCAATTAATTAAAGGCTTAATGAGTAGTTGACTAATTGATTAATTGACTAATTCCTACTCTTCCTACTCTAATAACTATTCATTAATTGAATCAGGTGTGCCATTTCAGGGTTAAAACAGAAACATGGCCTGTCAGGGGGTCCCTGCAGGAGAGGTTGAGAACCATTGGTGTAGGTAATACGTTGTCAAATATGTTTAAACTTAAATAAACTACCTATACAAGTAGTTATGTCTCTTTGTATTAATTTGGCCTGTTATTGACGTAATGCGCGTCATTGACAAAATGCGCAACCAGATGTTCGAATAGTTCGAATATGTGTTTTTTTTAGAGGGAATATTCGAAGGTCATTTTTGAGCAATTTTGACAGCCCTAGTAAGTGACTTTTTCCTTGTCAGTGGTGTAAAATATGTAGTTAGATTGTTTCATGTAACTTAGTTCTTCTCCCTCGCTGTGTTATGGCTTTGCTATGTGGGGATAAATGTGCTGGTTACGTTCGTGAGACAATCAGCTGATTAGTAATTGACCGTAAAACACTAACGTTAGCCTACAGCATAACAGCTCATATTAGCCAACTAAACTTTTATTACCCTGTTAGAAAAAAATTGTAGTTGGATAGTTTCATGTGGTTCTTCTCCCTCGCTGTGTTGTGGATTTGCTATGTGGGGAGAAATGTGCTGGTTATGTTCGTGAGACAATCAGCTGATTAGTATTATTATATTACATACTCAGACGACGACATCTTTTATCCTACGTCGGCCACCGTAGCTTCTCCTTCGAGTTTGCAAAGGGAGGGATAGGCGGTGAGTGACTAGCTGTTTGCAATTCGCAAACCTCACCACTAGATGCCCTAAAAATTACACACTGCACCTTTAATGTAAAATGTTTTTCTCTTTTTAAGATTATCTTGCAATAGTGAAAGATTTTTGACAAGTGTCGCATGTTTTCTTGCGTTGCTGAATGTTGGACTCATGAACAATAATCACGTTGTTTGTAGTCGCCCAAACTGATTAGCCGGAACCAAAACGCAGACAGTGAAAGAATGGATTTGCCGTTTAGCGCGAGTCCTGATGGCTGTGAAGCGGGAGCGAATGCCGGTAGAGGATTCTGCTGGGTCTTAAAGCCTTCCGCGAACGTCTATGTTTGCAAATCAAACAAAGATTTGTCTCAAAGAAGAAATGGTTAATTCTCAATTTAGAGTGTATGCCTGAAAATACGCTGAAAGTTGCTCAAAATCTTTCTTTTTAGAAAACTCTGTGTACAGAAACAATGTTCTCAATGCTCAAGTTCATGTGTAGAGCCCCTGGTGATACTTTGAGCAAAGTTTCATGTTGTGTCGAGCCTTCTTAGTGTTTTGAAAATAGCGATTTTTGATGCTATCATAGAAGTGCCCCAAGCACTCCCATTCAAAAGGCAAATTGACTGAAAATGAAAATAAGGTCAAACTTAAAAGTGGTGTTTCCATTCTAATTATGCTTTTAAACGAAAATTTGCCTCGGGTAGATTAACAAAAAGACCCTAGGTGTCATTTTGGAGAGAGTTACCCTTTAAACACCTCTAATCTATTAGTTTATTTTTGTTCATAATGTTTTAGACAGTAATGATTGTATTCAGTGTTACTTACCGATCATTTCTGTCTCCAATTAAGCTCTTCAGGTAAAACGTCTGCAGTGTCTCCTCTGAGGACAACAACACAACCACTAAAGCTGACCACTGAGACGAGGAGAGTTTCACATCAAGTAATCCTCCAGAGCTCGTATGAGGTTCAGCTTCGTTCACTAGAGAAAGATCACCCTTTCATTCAGACAGTGAAACAGATTGATGTATTTATCTGGAGAGGGATTCTCACTGATCTTTTCTTTGATATAGTCAACTGTTTCCTCATTGTTGTGAGAGCTGTTTGCTGTCCGTGTCTTTAGTTCTTGTAAGAGACTCTGATTAGACTCCACTGACAGACCCAGAAGGAAACGAAGGAAAAGGTCCAGATGCCCATTTTTACTGTCTAAAGCCTCATCCACGGCTCTCTGATGGAGATCAGATAGGGAAACTTTGTCTCTATTAGTTGGTTTGGTAATCTGGTCAAACACATTGATGTTATTGTTGATAAAGGAGAGATGCACATATAGAGCTGCTAGATGTTCTTGAATGCTCAGATGAACAAAGCTGAAGACTTTCCCCTGATACAAGCCCAACTCCTCTCTGAAGATCTGAGTGCACAATCCTGAGTAAACTGATGCTTCTGTCACATCAATGCCACACTCGCTCAGGTCTTCCTCATAGAAGATCAGGTTGCCTTTCACAAGCTGCCGATAAGCCAGTTTCCCCAGTTTGACAATCATGTCTTCATCTTTCACTTTCTTCTCAAAGTCCTTCTCATGTTTGATGTTGGTCTGAATGATCAGGAAGTGTGTGTACATTTGAGTGAGAGTCTTGGGAATCTCTCCTCTCTCTGCTTCACTCAACATCTTCTCTAGAACAGTGGCTGAGATCCAGCAGAACACTGGGATGTGGCACATAATAAAGAGGCTCCTTGAGGACTTCAGGTGTGAGATGATCCTGTCGGCTAGACTCTGATCACTGATTCTCTTCCTGAAGTATTCCTCCTTCTGTGTGTCACTGAAGCCTCGTACCTCTCTCACTCGATGGACACACTCAGAGGGGACGAGATCCGCTGCTGCTGGTCTGGAGGTGATCCAGATGAGAGCAGAGGGAAGCAGATTCCCCACAATGAGGTTCGTCAGCAGCTCGTCCACTGAGGCTGATTCAGTCACATCACACAACCTCACATCGCTCTGAAAATCCAGAGACAGGCGACACTCATCCAGACCATCAAAGATGAACAACACTTTATACTCATCACTGGATATGTCCATTTCTTTTGTTTCAGGGAAAAAGCGATGAAGAAGATCTGAAAGACTGAGTGTTTTGTCCTTCATCAAGTTGAGCTCTCTGAAAGCAAGTGGAAATATGAGCTGGACGTCCTGATTCTCTTTCCCTTCAGCCCAGTCCAGGATGAGCTTCTGCACAGAGACTGTTTTCCCAATGCCAGCGACTCCCTTTGTCAGCACAGTTCTGATGGGTTTGTCTTGTCCAGGTAAAGGTGTAAAGATGTCACTGCATTTGATCGGTGTGTCCTCTGTTTCTGCTCTCCTGGACTGTGTCTCAATCTGTCTCACCTCATGCTCATTATTGATCTCTCCACTTTCACTCTCTGTGATATAGAGCTCTGTGTAGATCTCGTTCAGGAGTGTTGGGTTTCCCTGCTTTGATATTCCCTCACACAAACACTCAAACTTCTGTCTCAGATTTGATCTCAATGTGTTGAGGACTTCAGCCGGTTTAGAGTCATTGCTGTATGATTCAAATACCACATTATTACACAAGTCAGAGAAGTAAATAGCAATGAATTACAAAATGGATTATTTGTTTGCTGTATTACGGGACAAGAACATCATTGGGTTTCTGAAATGTTTCTATCATTAATCATGTGTTTGAGTGATACACCACACATCACTCAAACACATGATTAATGATAGAAACATTTCAGAAACCCAATGATGTTCTTTTGCAGCACCTAAAATTTTGAATTGCAGCACCTAAAATTAAACAACAACAGCAACAAAAGTCCTGCATTTTACCTGAAACCAGGACACATGCTTTCATTAAAGTCTTGTGGTTGAATCACAGGCTTGTACACAGTTTTGTTTTTAACTGGTCTGGATAGAAGATTTGACCTTAAATCAGAATGAAGAGGGTAAAGAATCAGACACACTGATATTGATGTAATTGTGTCATTAACTGAGTAACAGACCAACAGCTTTTACAGGATGTGAATGTATTAACAATACAATACATAGAGCTTTACACAAGAGCACAATGATGATCATTAATAGACTGAAACTTACAGGATTTGAACTTGGAATTATTCGGTTCAAATTCAGACCATTAAACTGCTGTATATTAATTATTAATAATTTAATAAAAATCAAATACTATAAGTATAACTTTTGATATACCTGAGATCAGACTGTGTGTCTCCACTCTTAAACACTGGTGGCTGATCCATAGACCAGTTACTCTTCATAGACACACAGCTGGACTCTGGGTTTGAGCTCTTCTGCTGGACTGAACTGGTTTTCAAACTAAATAAAATAAAAAGCAGACAGATTTATAAATGTTGTGCACTTTTACTGGAAACTTCTGTCTTAGGAAAGACCAGGGAGTGTTGTTACACTTTTGCTTTAGCGTCTGTAACTCTTTGAGAAAACTTTTTTTTTTTTACTTTTTGAGAAATTAACTCACTGGTTTGCAAATGTTAAGCATGATTTAAAAAAATTTAACAAAGTAATATTAGGAATTATGAATTCAAAACAAACAAATTGAAAACAACTATAGAAGTATAGAATGATTTAACATCAACCACGATCACATGACTCTTCTCAACGGCACAATGGAGGACGAAGACTCAATCGACTAAAGAGACCAATGTTTGGCTGAGCTTTAAAGATAAACCACCTTACTGTACTCTAGTAACGGTGCTCTTGCTGTGAAACATCACTGTTCTGACCAGACACTGTGAAGCTTTCAACAAATCTGAACCAGCGGTTAGGAAAATACACTCAATTTTACACCTACTCCATTATATAAAGTAGAGGTGTGTGATATCACAATTTTTGATCATGGACGACTAAAATGTCTCCACGATCTGCTTTTGACAAAATATCGTAGTGTCGTGTTACAGTGCATTCTATCAGTTCAGTTCTGACACCTCCGTCTCTACAGGCGGAGGTAGAGTTACACTCACGGACTGAGTGATACTGGACTAAGTTATCTTTCAACTCTTATTGAGCTAAAACTGTCAAATACACACAAGGTTTGCTAATGTTGTTCCAAACCTGTATTAATTCTTTCTTGTGCTGAACACAAAAGATGATATTTTGAAGAATGTGGGAATCCAAACAGTTGATGTTCCCCATTGACTTCCACAGTAGGAAACAATGAACTATGGAAGTCACTGGGGATCAACTACTGTTTGGATACCCACATTTTTCAAAATAACTTTTAATTACAACAGAAGAATGACATTTATTCAGGTTTAAAAAAAAAAGAGAAAATCTTTCACTGCTCTTGACTGAAACTTAATTAGTAGCTTTAATAAGAATCAGTGTATAATTTTTACAGTGAAGTCTATGTAATGTTTTATGTTTATATTTGTTAATAAAATTTTTCTCTTGCTACTGTTTAATACATCTACTGTAGTTGAACAAATAAAGCACTGTTTATTTCATTTGTATATCATGTTGTGTATATAATGTGTACCTTTGTTCTTATTTTTTAATAACAAGTTTTTATCTTCGCCACTTTGGCCTAAATGTCTTTCTAAATGTTTGCCATTCTGTTTATTTAATATTTTGTTACATTGTAAGGCTCTGTTTTTAAAATAGGAACATTAATTTGGCTGTAATGCTCAGTCACTTACAAAATAGTAAAACCAACAAAAAAAAAAAGAATCGTGATAAAATTGTGATTTTCCTGTAAAAATCGTGATATATGATATTTCTGCCATATCTCCCACCCCTAATATAAAGGTGGACAAAATCTCAGCTTACATTTACTTGACGTCAAGTCAAGTCACCATTTATATAGCACTTTTTAGAATAGATTGTTTCAAAGCAGCTTTATAGTGATAATAGGAGATTAAAGTAACAGAGATTGTTTTGGCTTTACAGCAGCTCTAGAATAAAGTTACTGTCCAGCTAAAGTTAGTTTTGATTGATTCACTTCCGTTGCAACGATCATTAGTTATTAACTTAGTGTCGCTAACACGACACCGTTCTAACAGAAAACCCTTAATGCGCTCCGGCCGCTCATTCACACAACAACAGTGTTTGACGCTCGAGAACACAAACCCTGAAATAGTTCCAATGTGCAAGCGTTGAAATATTTCGAAAAGCATCATCTGATGATGATGATGATGATGATGATGATGATAGTTTATTTGTCATTGCATATCTCTACACAACGAAATTAAGATGACATCAATCACTCAGTTAGCAGCCTAGGGGATAAAAGTAACACCGTCAACAACAGTTCATAGATAAATATATATTAAAAAAAAAAAAATATATATATATATATTTAAAATGGATTAATAAAACTAAAACAATTATAAAACACAATATAAAACAAGTCCGGATTTACTTAGTCTTTCAACCTTTCAGCAGTTCATTAATGGCCCTTGGAAAAAAACTGTTTCTCATGCGGTTTGTCCGCGCCCTCATGACCCTGAGCCGGCCTGACGGTAAGGTGTCAAACAGAGTGTAGCCAGGATGTGTAGGATCCGCCCTGATGCTTGCAGCTCTTCTCTGCAGCCTACTGGAGTAGATGTCGTCAAGGCTCAGAAGAGGTGCCCCAATGATTCTCTGGGCAGTTTTAATTACCCGCTGCAGGTCTTTTTTCTCCTCAACAGTGCAGCTGGAAAACCACACTGTACAGCTGTAAGCCAGCACACTCTCTATTGTGCATCTGTAAAAGTTTATGAGGAGTGTCTGCGGGAGCCCAGTGCGTCTTAGGGTGCGCAGGAAAAAAAGTCTCTGCTGAGCTTTTTTCCCTAGCTCTTTGGTGTTTACTCCCCAGGTCAGATCCTCCGCCAGATGCAGCCCCAAGTATCTGAAGCTTCGGACCTGTTCCACCTCCTCTCCATGTATCTCGAGAATTTCATGTTTGTTGTTTTTACATTTTCTAAAATCAATTATGATTTCTTTTGTTTTCTTTGTATTAAGAATTAAATTGTTCCTGCTACACCATGATACAAGTGATTGGACCTCCTCCCTGTAAGCGGTCTCATCATTGTTGGTTACCAGCCCCACCACAGCTGTGTCATCTGCAAATTTGAAAATGGAATTTGAGTCATGAATGGCAAAACAGTCATAAGTGAATAGTGAGTAAAGGAGCGGACTAAGAACACAACCCTGGGGAGTGCCGGTGTTAAGGATGGTGGTGGAGGAGGTGATATTTCCAAGTCTGACATGCTGGGGTCTGTCAGTAAGAAAGTTCTTAATCCACTTGCAGAGGTGAGAGTCCAGGCCAAGTAATAGCAGTTTGTTGACTAGTTTGCTGGTATTAATGGTGTTAAAAGCTGAACTGAAGTCAACAAAAAGCATCCTGACATATGTGTTGGGGTTCTCCAGGTGAGTGAGGGCAGTGTGAAGTGCGAGTGAAATGGCATCATCAGTGCATCTGTTGGCTCTATAGGCAAATTGGTGTTGGTCCAGATTTGCTGGAATCTCCGTGTGAACTTATAAAAGGTGAATATGTGAAAGGGCTGACGGCGAGCACATGCGTATTACGTGTTTAGTCTATAGGTATGCGCTACAGAATATATGTGCGCAGGCGTGTAGTCCTTAAATTGAACTCACCAAATTACTTGTCATTGATGTCATGGCTAGTATTAGACTGACTGACTTTGATAAATTATGCTTCTAATTCAAAAGTGTCATACTATAAGCATAACTTTTATAGAAATGATATACCTGAGATTAGGCCGTTTGTCTCCACTCTTAAATGCTGGTGGCGGATCCATAGAGCGGTTACTCTTCATAGACACACAGCTGGACTCTGGTTTTGATCTCTTCTGCTGGACTGAACTGGTTTCAAAACTAAGTAAAATAAAATAAAAACATACAGGCTTATAAATCTTGTGCACTTTTACTGGAATCTTCTGTCTTGGGAAAGACCAGGGAGTGTTGTTACACTTTTGCTTTAGCGTCTGTAACTCAGTGTGTTTTGCACTGTTTCAAACATTGATTACAATTATTTCGAGAAATTAACTCACTGGTTTGCAAATGTTAAGCATGATTCAAAAATGTTTAAAAAAATTTAACAAAGCGACAGAGAAAACCGGTAATATTAGGAATTATGAATTCAAAACAAACAAATTGAAAACTTGAAATTCTATAGAATTATAGAATGATTCAACTCAGGTGAACATCAACCACAATCACATGACTCTTTTCAACTGCACAATGGAGGACGAAGACTCAACCGACTAAAGAGACCAATGTTTGGCTGATCTTTAAAGGAACACGCCAACTTTTTGGGACTTTAGCTTATTCGCCGTGTCCCCCAGAGTTAGAGAAATCCATATCCTTCTCATCTCCGTGCGTGCCGTAACTCTGTCTGACGCACCCACCGCTAGCCTAGCTTAGCTCAAAGACTGGAGGTAAACGTGTACAAATAACAAGGTAACATGAGACACAGCGATCTTCTAACCGTATACATACTGGGAACTATATTCTCAGAAGGCGAAGCACTGCTACTTCTGCGGATTGATTTACTCCAACTCTGAGCGAACTCTCTACTCCTCACCACGGGGCTTTGCTGCGATCAAATCACTCCGCAGAAGAAGCAGTGCTTCTATACCAGTATGTATAGGTTAGAAGATGTCTGTGCCTCATGTGACCTTATTATTTGTACACGCTGTGACTATACAAATCACAACATGTAAATAGGAAAATGTTGGTGTTATTTTGTCACTTATTGGGAGCAGATAGATAGATGGATAGATAGAGAGATAGATAGAGAGATAGATAGATAGATAGATAGATAGATAGATAGATAGAGTCTTTATTATCCCATAGGGATAATCATTTCCACACATTCTTTCCTTCTTCCATAGCACAGAAATATCACATATGAGAAACACATAGAACACGTAACACATATCCAAATACATATACAAACACACAGCTCAATAAGACACTCATATAAACACGTCAGATATGAAAACTACAAGGCAACTGAGGTGGGGGGTGACAGTATTACAGTTTGTTCAGTGCTGTGATGGCGGTGGGGACAAAACTTTTTTTGAAATGGGCTTTAGTCCAGGTTAGTGCTCTGTATCTGCGACCAGATGGGAGTAGTGTGAAGAATTTATTCAGGGGATGGTCTATGTCAGCTGCTATTGCGCGTGCTAGGCGTGTGATGGCTGTGTCATTCATGTCCGATAGCCTGGGTGTGGGGAGACTGTAGCCTGGTTAAAACCACACCATTCTCAGTAGTAACTGAGTTATGGTCTGGCAAAGCTTCTTTAAAGGAGAACTCTGTAACTCTAGCGAACTCTAGTCACTTCTTCGCTGATTTTCCCTTTTGTTGTCACATGTTTTCCCCACGAGCTCCCCCTACAGCTGTGGGGGGGCGTATATTTCACAACACGGTCGTAAAAAACTCACTTGTGGCGGCCTCCTCCCCCTCTCTACCGCTGCTCATGTGCGTTTGTTTTGATCGGAGCAAGCAAACTGTATCGCGAGGAGCTATGTCTACCGAGGTGGGTAATCTGGTAATACATCATACATGCGTGTGTGTTTATGTCGAATTGCCGTAAAGCAATTTGTGTTTCGCGCTCGTTCTCGTTCTAGTTCTCGCTTCTCACGAGACTTCCAATTTCACTTTGCCGGGACGGCAGTGCGCAAGTTGCAAGGTTGGTTTTCCGCCTGGGAACGCTGGGGGGAGCGGGGAAAGTCACCAATATCACCAGAACAGGTTGTTTAACCATCCAAATGATTTCTAGACAGTTTTATTAAGTTAAAAAAGTTACCAAGTTCTCCTTTAATAACTCATTTCCAAAGGGGCGTCACCAACGGACGTCGCTCAAATGCCTCTGGGTGCAATTGGATAGACCTAAAACTCCTAAAACCAATCAGAGCGATCCTCATTGTGTAAAGCCATATGCTGCGTCCCAATTCGCCTAAGTTACACTACGCCATAAAAGTATGTACTCTTTTTGTGAAGAAAATGTATTTACTTTTGAATGTGTAGCAAAAAAGTAGGCAAGCTTTGGGACATACTACTTCGTCATCTTTATCGGACGGATCTGTCGCGTGCGTCCCGTCACGTAAACTGCCCTGTCAATCATCTTGTCACAGTTAAAATCCTCTATTAAATCTAATTTAATTTCCTACCGTTTCGGAGAGAAATGTAGCAGCACGTTCATCTGCCAGTGGGTCTTTCATGGAGACTGTCCTCATGTGTTTGCAATTTGAATATAATAATGCATTTAAAAGTTGGTGCGCTTCACCGACGGACGTCGCTCAAATGCCTCTGGGCGCAATTGGATAGGCTAGACCTAAAACCAATCTGAGCGATCATCATCGTGTAAAGCCCGCCTCAACGTTTCTGATTGGTGCCGCGATTTCGACGGCATGGAAATGGGCTTGAATGAGCTCTTTGCCAGACTACTTGCAGAGCAAATCTAAATTTGCCGGAAGTTGTCTGGGTTTTCCCAGGCTAGGGAGACTGATAATCTTGGAGGCAATATGTGTGATTTTAGGGAGTTTGTTTTTGCAGGTGGCGGTTAGCATTGTGTAGAAACAGGTTGAGCAACAGGTGTTTTACCGTTCGTTGAGAGCTTGAATAATAGACACTCCAGCCCAGTTGGTGGAGGAGTAATAGCGTACCTCACAGCACATCCAATACAAGTCAATGGAGTTGGACAAAAACTACGATAAAACCTGTTGGAAAGCATCTTTTGCAGCGATTTTTGTGCGAGCATATCAGTGAACACCCCAGACCACTCGGTGAGTTTCACGTCTTTGTAAACGAAAGTTTAATGCGTTTTTAGGAAGGATTGTTCCAGTGCACATATGCAGCCATTCTGGGGGTGGGGGGGGGGGGGGGGGGGGGAAGCGAAAGAAACCTAAAATTCTCGGGACAGCAGCATGTGTCCAAATTTTAATCTTAACCGTTCTATTTCATCAGAAACGATCTGTAAACAGGGCTTTAAGTGTAAAATACCGAACTTGTCCTTTAAGTGCCAGAAAGTCGGCGTGTTTCTTTAAAGATAAACCACCTTACTGTACTCGTGTAACGTGATCTTGCTGTGAAACATCACTGTTCTGACCAGACACTGTGAAGCTTCAACAAATCTGAACCAGTGGTTACACCTACTCCATTATATAAAGGTGGAAAAAATCTCAGCTTACACTTACTTGATGTCATTGCTAGTAATAGACTGACTGAGATAAATTATGCTTCTAATTCAAAAGTGTCATACTATAAGCACATATTTTATATAATTTTTTTTATTTTATATAACCTGAGATTAGGCCGTTTGTCACTCTTAAATATTATTGGCGGATTCATAGACTGGTTACTCTTCATAGACACACAGCTGGACTCTGGGTTTGAGCTCTTCTGCTGGACTGAACTGGAACAGAGAACAGATTCAGTTTAATCCTTTAGATTATTGTGTTCATTCTTTATGAGAGGAACCATATTAATATGAACACACTCATCTTTCATCAAAAAGCACTTTGATGAAACTTTATGATCTTTCTATTTAATATTTCATGTTAGTTTGAAAACAAAAACTGAGCAAAAATAAGCAAAACATTTTTTTGTAATACAAATTTTCTGTGATGTAATACAATATTTAATAGTGTTTGTTGAAAGTACCTGCATCCTGGAGAAAAATCTCCATCTCTGGATCCTTGTGAATCAGCCATGATGAAGATACAGGAGAATCTGATGAGTTTGATCTCCTCCACTGACTCTGAATTAAGAAACATTCGCACACTAAATTATATGATTAAATTAAACAACATTCATAATTTAGCTGAACATATCTGGAATGTGGGAGAAAAAGGACCACGTGACTGCGTTAACTCACGCTCATTGGGCCTTTACACACAAACAAGTCGACCAATGGATTTAGAATTTTATGAAAAATAACGGACACCGAGAAACGCTGATTGAACATGTTCAGGTGAAAAAGAAACCAAATCTCGACCCACATCGACACACACTGATCCAATAAAAAAAAAAAAATAAAAAAAAAAAAGTTTTTCTGTGAGGTGTGATTTGGCCTATGCATGTTTACACGTAAACTGTTAAACTTCTGAAGAGTCACAAACATCACGAAACACAAAAGAAACCTCGAAGTGAAAGAAACCCTTAATTCAAGATTTTATGTCAAACAAACAATCAATTAATATGATAGTCACACATGAACACTCACCTTGATCAAACTTTTACAAGATACAGGATCTCAAATCCTCCAGCTTTAACATCATAAAGATACACGGAAATTCCTTCTTAAACGTTGATAAACACTTTGATGCTCTGTTTTTCCGTGTCGTATTCGTATTTTTCCTCCTCAAAATGGCGACAGGAGAACTTACTTTCACTTTCTGTGTGTGTGACGAGAGAGAGAGAGAGAGACATAAACAGAGACGCGCGTTCACGAGAGCACCACGGCGCATGCGTGTGAGAGCAGACGTTGTTGCGTAAACGCGAGTTGGAGATTAATATTTTGTAAATAATGGTAATTTTTTTCAGTTTTCAGTTTGTTTTTATCTGTGTAATTTATCGTGTTTTTTTGTTTTATTTGTTAATCCTTGCCTGCATTTGTTCAGTTTTGTCTTTCATTTATTTTTCTGCAGAACACAGAGTTCCTGATAATAAAGCATAAAGAGGAACTTTGGTTGATCACATCTGTATGATATGGAATAAGTTTGTCATCATCAAATCATGTTTATATTTAGTCATTTAGCAGATGATTTTTTCAAAGCGATCTACAAATGTGAACTTACAGTAAAAACATTGTACATTTTTTAACAGTTTTAATAATAAAAAAAAGTGTATGCACTGATAACTTATTTGAATTTCCCAGATAGCAAGCAATCATTGAAACAACGCTGAGTCGATGTTGATGCATCAACGCTTACTGCACTGAATTAACAGCTAAACTGAATGGAGATCAGTGACATTCATCACATTTAATAGTGATTCAGGAATATGAATGATTGGCTGATAAAGCAGGAATCAGGGAGCAGGAGATAAAGCACAGGATAGCATCAAATCCCAGCTCAGGTGATCATGCTGTCGACTACAACTCAATCAGGGGTGTAGTGGTAAAAAAAGAGGTGGGTAAACTATAAATTCTGGTGGACCACGACGTGGTCATCCGGTAAGGTGGGCCACTGTCTACCGGTGTATGTGTATCCTGATGACATCGCTATAGTATCACTGGTTGTTCCCTCATCATAGGTCACACAATCACTATTCAATTCATACATTAATCTAAGTTCTTGTTAAAGAGACTCAAGAAGGAATAATATGGTTGAAATCTATCAAGTTTACTAAATGACAAAACAGAGAGAACAAAAATATTTAAGAGAGATAGAGAGGGAGGCTTATATCCAGGGCTTCCAATGCAATGCACTTGTACATAATGATTAGGGATTTGGGATTATTTTCATAGTCGATTAATCTGTTGAATATTTTCTCGATTAAATCGATTAGTTGTTTGGTCTATAATATGTCAGAAAAATGTGGATCAGTGTTTCCCAAAAGCCCAGGATGACGTCCTCAAATGTCTCGTTTTGTCCACAACTCAAAGATATTCAGTTTACTGTCACAGAGGAGAGAAGAACTAGAACATATTCACATTTAACAAGCTGGAATCAAAGAATTTTTTACTTTCGTCTTAAAAAAAATGACTCAAACCGACTAATCGATTATCAAAATAGTTGTCGATTACAGTTTTTTCCAATTGCTAATGTAGCAGGTGCAGATTAACGGCAGAAGGATGAATCTGGTGCCACATATTTTAATTTAAAGAAAACTCAGTTTCTGTAATTAAAGGTGCATTGCGCAACTTTTCATGTTAAAAATACCCGTTTTCTAACCCATACATGCTTAAACAATTGCCTGATGGGCTGAATGAGCCCTTCTCTGATCACTGCGATTGTCTCTATAATCCTGTACAGTAAAATAAATAAGAGGGATTCGGGCCGGAATTTTAGACTGGGCGTGACGTCATGCGCGTTCACGGCACGCTCACCTGGCTGTCTGGCAGGTTTGTGTATTCGCAGCCATTCTCCGTAGAAGATGGATTCTAAGACACCGGCTTGTAGTTCATTTCAAACACCAACGCAAACTCCACGTAAGATAAAAGAAAGAAAACTTTTGTCTAGTGCAAAAGACAACCTCTGGTTGCAGTTTCGCTTGCCGCCAGAGGGGGCATAGTTCTGCAAAAACTCAGAGACTTGCGCAATGCACCGTAGCACCGTAGTTTCCACAAGTGTAATGGCTGCCGACATTAACAGACGATTTTGCAAAACTAAAAAACTAAAAAAACAATAAAACCAAAAAGGTTCCATTTGAACACAAAATACACTGCATCAGATCGTGGATATTGTATGTATACGAACAAAAATAAACTAGAGATGAGATGAATGGCTGCTGTATGAGTGATGATTTCTATTCAAAATGACAAATGTTATTTTTATTATTATTATTATTAACGAACGTCTACCGTAACTTGCTAGCTAGCTGACTAGCAAATGGAGCTTGTTGTCACAATCTTTCAGTGGTTTAAATGCCAGAGAATGCATATAATTACATCCAGTTATTTATCTGATAATGTATCCTGAATTTTACTTGTAACATTGGCTAATGGGAAAAGGTAGAGGTGACTTGTTGAGTCAGTGGCATGAATCTACCGTGAACCAAATTAACCTCAAAAACATGAAGGTTAGTACTGTTTTCCAAGCTCACTCACTTTGGGCTTGTAGGCGAGGCCGTTTGCTGGCATCAGGAGGAGGGCTGCTGTCTTGACGGCGCTTAAAAAATTGGCGGATATCCATTTTTACAATTCATTCATCGTTACATGAGACATGTAGGCTAGTTTGGGCTAGTGACTGATGAATCTTGATGCAGTCTGCTGCTTCCTGCTGGCAACACCGCAAGAGATTGGTCAACACTGACAGTAATGCAGCGCAATATGAAAGACTTCGTCTTAGGTTTAACAACCTATGAAACTAATAATGAACAATATGAAACTAAAACGACATAAGCTTAATTTAAAATGGCTTAGGAACTATAGGCTATTTAGAGGTGGATAAATGCACTTTGGAGGTGGGTAAACGCTATTTCTGAATTTTGTGAGGTGCGCAAATGGCGTTTACGTGCGTTTAGCCTCCACTACATCCCTGAACTCAATGTAGAACCAATGTCAGCATTATCAGGAGGCTGCGTCTCATTTTTACCTGTCCATCCTCGTCTGCCTTCACTAAAGGAAAGAAGACGAGCGGCTCTGCAAGCGTTGAGGAACACATGCAATACGTCTGTGTGTGTCACGATGTAGAACAAAGAGGAAGACCATCAGGAGTACAAATCAGACAAAGTTTATTTAAACGACTCAAATATAATTCAAGTAGCGTAACAGTGTGTGAAACACAAGCATTACCAGACTACTGAAGAGGTTGATGAGGGCCAAACCATAAACACTTGTGACAATTAATCAATAACCATGACAACTGATTAGTGGCGGGAAAACTGAACAAAGGAACACATGTGACTGAACATGACAAACTAAAAGTCCATGAAAATGAAACTAAGATCGAGTGTCTGTGACACTGTGTGTGAAGTGTAAATATAGTTGGATTTGAATCAGGAAATTCTTAATAAATATTATGTAGAAAAATGGAAAACTAATAACTTTTTTAATGAATGTGTCTCATTGCAGTCAGTAACAACACGAATCAAATGCAGATAACAAGCGAAACACAGAGGAGCAGCAGCTGATGCACATGTGTTTCTCTCTAATGAGGAAGAATCAATTAAATCCAGCCTTACCAATCTTTAGTTTCCAATCAGTGGTTCAACATCATGATTTCAGTAAACGTCCCAGATATCAACATTTCTCTAGTCCACATCCTTGCTTCAGTTCTGCTGGTTCCCCGGCCCAAAGCTGAACACAGACACACACTGGCTGCGTTCGAAACCGCATACTTCCCTACTATTTAGTATGGGAAAAAGAGTAGGCGAGCGAAAAAGTATGTACGAATCCAAAAGAGTAGGCGAGAATTACCTGGGTGACGTATTAATTATCGCGAGATTCGGACTTAAGTGCGTTCGTAAAAAAGTTATTTTTTACAGTCTATAGTTCGAATATGCCTACTTTCCTATTATAGTAGGCGAAAACAGTACGTGAAGGAAGCAGTACGTTCGAAACATCAGTATTCATAAAAGAGTAGGCGAGAAGTTCCCGGATGGCTTACTGCTTCCACACAGATTTTTGAGTGCTGATCCGTGGTTCTCTTACGAGAGTACTCTCGTGTTGCGTAAGCTAGCTTACGCTACGGGAAAAACCCTTTTCTCGAGAATACTGAAGCCAAAAAATTATCCTTAATTTTTGCATTAGTTTAAAACGCATTGCTGCATAAGCAGACCTAGGCAGAGCGGCTCGCGCGCCTATTGGTTGCTCAGCAGCAACTGCTGCAACCTATCCAGGACCTGCTCGTGACGAAGCACCAATGAGGGCGCGGGCGCCCGTGCGCGTCACGTCCCGCCAGAATGGGCGTGGCTACAGGCTATAAAAGCAGGCCCGTGAGGTTGTTCTCTGATTTTTCAACTCTTCAGCGAAGTGGACTCTCACCTCGCTGTTCTCCGGAGAAGCTTGTAACAACAATGACTTTGTGTTGGGGAATTAATTAGCTCAAATTAGCGGTAATATTCATCAATGTGAATATGCATCTGTTGCTTCCATAAATTAATTTATTCAAATTAGGGAATAGGTCAAAACCTCGGCTTGTATCAGCGATTACACAATTACTTGTAATAATCACTGATAGAGACGGGTAGCATTTACTCAATTTGGGGAATTTGAGGTAGAAGTTGAAGAAGGTTCATTTACCATGCAGACTGGCCGTCCAGCGGACAGAATGTATAATTTATGAACAGAAATCGGGCGTCTTTAACACTGATAGATAACACTTTCTTGTGGCCACAAAGAAGATAATTATCTCCGTGTTTTAGACAATTTTTAGGTTTCTTTTAAGAATAAAACCAATCGTAGAGCTTATAAGGTAAAATCTGCACTCATCAGGGACTCAGAATTTGAAACAAAACAGGCAAACTTAATTCAAATGATTTAACAAAGTTTATTTAAACAAGCTAGCGATTACACAATTATTTTAAATCACGCAGGAGTAAAAATGCATAAACAAAACAGGCAATATAACGATCGTAATACAGAAATACAACAAAATAAAAAGGTTTTAGAGAGAGATTGGGAGAGAGAGAGAGAGAGAGAGAGAGAGAAACTCAGCGAGAGGAAACTAATAGTTGAGATACGAATGATTTTAGGTGTGTGTGTGAGATGTGGAGATGGTAGCGTTTGTAAGGTGGGTGTGTCGCTCCGTGAGCACGTGGTAGTGTGTTTGTCTCGGCACACGTGGGTGAGAGTATGTGTGTGTGTGTGTATGTGTATGTTTGTGTGTGTGAAAGAGAATTTAGAGAGAGGGATAGAAACAGTTTAGTCATTCACCACAAAACCCCAACGTTTCTCAGTAATATTTAGACAACTTTAAACAGCATTTCCTTCAGATTGCAAATTTAAAAGATCTACGTTACTCTGTTTGAAAGATCGGCCTTCTGTGGGTGCGTTCGTCTGTGTTGGATAAAGACACCTGGATCACGTGGTCACAGCGTTCTGGTTGCTATGGCGACTTGAAGCGAGCGAAGACTCAGCAAAGATTATCTTTAGCCTTAAGTTGGTTTTGTGGGTTGGTTTCAGAAGACTATACTGAAGTAATGGTAGTTCTAAGAAAAGACTTGGAAATAAAAGGAAAATAAAAGCGAGCGGAGCTTCCTTGAGGGAAGGAGGCGTGTCGTCTTTCTCTCTGGCGGACTGCAATGAGAGGAGAGGGGCGCGCAATTTTAAAGGGCTAAACTCACGCCTCCCTCACGTACGTGGGCCAATCGTCTTTAACAACGTATGGGCCCACCTCCTGACGTTTTGAGGTCTATACGCCTCCTTTCCGCGGGGTTTTGAAACGATGAATTCGTCCATAACTTAATAACACTGGTATTTAATAAAACAATGCATTCTCTGATATTTTGTGTTAAAGATTCAGCATCGTTGGGGTTTGTGGAACACGGCAATACCGCGAATGACAGTTCTAATATCTAAAATCAAGGAGGTACATCATTTCTTGTAATTGTGGGCACCACAGAGTGATTACAGGCCAATAAACTACATAGGCATAATATTTGGGACAGGGGATCATACACATCAAGAAAATACATTTAAAATGTTTTATACAAGGATTTTGGATCACACATGGTGGGGCCTGAGTGTGTTTCTGTGTGTGTGTATGTGAGTGCGTCTTGAAAGTTCATACCCGTCCGCTGAACTCTTGTCCCCGGCGCTGCGGGTGAGGCTTATGTGTGTGCGTGCGTTTGGCTCTTTGGATTGATGTATTAGGCACAGACCACATGTTTTGGGCATCTGGTCTCTACAACACTGTTTTATTGTTGTGAAGAGTTAATTAGTGTCTATGTGTAAATCAGTGTCCGAGAGACTCCCTGGGGGGGGGGGTGCTTTCGGGATCGCTCTCATTGGTCAGCGTTAGGCTCTCCAAGCCCTAAACAGACGGTCTTTGTTGATTTAGACGTAAGAGATCACGTAGAGAGAGAGATAGTCAATGATTTACACCATTTTTCGGCGCCGTTTGGGCTGCATGTCTTGCGCAGAGCAATCTCAAAACAACAGAGGTGTCGTAAATGAGAGTGCTTTGGAATGTGAGAATAGCTTGAGTCAGAGCGAGACAGGGGTTTTGTAGATTTAGACTGCATTAATTAATTTGATTTAATCACCATGCAACTGGTGCTCTGCTCTCCGTTACAAGCTGCGCCGTCGAAGAGCCTTCAGCGGGACGAGCTTCAAGCCGGCCATCTCGCCGCTTCCACTGCCGTTCCTGCTGCGCTATCCGGCGCCGAATATCCTTTTTCATTACCGCGTGTTACGTTACACACGCTTGCATCTAAAAGAGCGAGGCGTTGTTTCAAATGCCTCTTTTCAAAAAGTGCGGCTCCTGCCGAGCCGATCTCAGCGACGGGGACCGCCACATCCTGTGCGTTTCCTGCCTGGGACAGACACACGCGGACCACGCGCTTTCCCTGGGCGGCTGCCCGGAATGTGAAGTGATGTCTATGGCGACCCTGCGGGCTCGCCTAGCATCTTTCAGCGTGGATCCCGCCCCTCCGCTTCTCTCTTCTGGGCCGCGCCGTAAAAAGCGCCGTTCACAGAGAACACCGGAGGCATCTGCCGCGAGCGCTTGCATGCCGGATCTCTCCCCGTGTGGATCGCTCTCTGCATCCCCCACCTCTATCACGGCCGGCCAGCCGCCCGCTGTGGATATCGAGTCGGGGGGAGATGACGCAGAAGGGGACAGCTGCTCTATCCTGGCTTCTGACTGCGAAGGCTGGTCGGGCTCCATTCCGGACCCCGCGCCTTCTCTTCAGGGAATCGAGCGGTGTGCGGTCTACGTTCGACGCCGAGCTTCTTCGCCTGCTTACCAAGGCCGTGGAGGACCTCGGCCTCGATTGGTCGCTTCCTGACGAGCCTGCACCCAGCAGGCTGGACGGTTGCTTTCTGCCAGGCCGCCGCTCGACGCCTCACACGAGGCCTGCCCCCTTTCTTCCGGAGCTCCACGAGGAGCTCACTAAGAGCTGGAAGGCGCCATTTTCTGCCAGGCTGCGTTCTACTGTCTCTTCGACGCTCTCTCTAGTAGACGGCGCGAAAGACAAGGGCTACCTCTGCATTCCTCCGGTCGAGGAACCGGTAGCCACGCACCTCTGCCCGCCTTCCGCCGGATGGCAGTCTCATCCTTCACTGCCTTCCAAAGCCTGCAGGACTACTTCGGCTTTGATCGGTCGCGCCTACACCGCCGCCGGTCAAGCCGCGTCCGCACTTCACACGATGGCCGTGCTTCAGGTGTATCAGGCCGACCTTCTCCGTAAAATGGACGAGGCGGGCCCGAACCCTGAGAATTTTAATGACCTCAGGAGCGCGACCGACTTAGCGCTACGAGCCACTAAGTCCGCTGCTCAGGCCATCGGGAGGAATATGGCGTCTCTCACTGTCACCGAGAGACACTTGTGGTTAACGCTGTCCGACATGAAGGAGTCCGACAGAGCCACTTTCCTCGACGCGCCCGTGGCGCCATCCGGTCTCTTCGGCCCGGCTGTCAAGGGGTTTTCGGAACGGTACTCTGAGGTTCAGAAAACCTCCCAGGCTATGCGGCATTTCTTGCCGAAGCGCTCCAGTTCCGCTACGGGTCGCTCTAAACAGCCGCCCAACCGGAACAGCGCCGTCAGCCGAGGGATTCCCAGCGCTCACGCTCTTCCAGCCGCCACAGACCGCCTCCCCCTCGGGGACCCCGGTCCAAGATTGTGCTGAAGGCAGAGCCCTCAAAGTCTTCCTGACCGCGTTAGGAAGACGAAGATGGTTGAGTCCCGCTGCGGCCGGACCGCCATCAAAATCAGCGCACCTCGCTCTCACAGTTCCCTCAGCAGAGGCGACTGGAGATGTGTATTTCACAGCCAACGAGCCCGTTACACAACACGCTCGCCTGTACCCAAAGGCCATTTTTACGGCCGCCCAAATAAATCACAGAAAGAGCATTCTGTCTGTTTATCCGGCTCACGCCGATGGTGTTATAAATGTAGGTCATATGCCCACTCCACAGTGTTCGCGCCTACATACAAACACGGCCGACTCAGTGACTCACACTCATTCACGGCCCATATCCATAAACTCGGCTCACGCCGTGTGTGTTTTGAATGTGGGAAAGGTGCCCGCTGTACAGCGCTCATCCCTACACACAAACACGGGCTGCTCTGTGATAAGCACTCATTCAGAGCCCCCGTCAATAAACACAAAACGTGTCCCGTGTGTAAATCACCCTCTACCAGACACGAGCTGTGTTATGTGTGTGCGAAGCGCGCGCGCCTCCATGAGCGCGCGCTCTCTCTCAGGCGCTGTGAGATATGTGCCACACACACACAGCGACAACAGCCCGCGCGTTATTCTCCCTCTAGCTTTTCACATAAAGGCATGGAGGGAGCTGCCGGGCGTGTCAGAATGGGTACTGAACACGGTAGAACGAGGCTATTCACTACAGTTCGCTCGCAGACCCCCTCGCTTTCGAGCCAGGGTCGAAACCACGGTGAACAACGAAGTAGCACACCTACTTCGCGCCGAGATTGCGAAACTGTTAGAGAAACGAGCCGTAGAAGCCGTCCCTCACACACTGAGCGAGGCAGGTTTTTACAGCAGATATTTCCTCGTTCCAAAGAAGGGTGGCGGTCTCAGACCCATCCTAGATCTCAGACGGCTGAACAGAGCCCTTATGCAGAGATCGTTCAAAATGCTCACGACCAGTCAGATTCTCGCGCAAATTCGCCCGAGGGACTGGTTTATCTCTGTGGATCTGAAAGACGCATATTTTCAGATTCAAATAGCGCCCCATCACAGGCCTTTCTTGCGATTCACCTTCGAGGGGCTGAGCTATCAGTACACCGTCCTGCCGATCGGTCTGTCCTTAGCACCCCGTACATTCACGAAGTGCATGGATGCAGCGCTCGCTCCCCTGAGACAACGGGGGATGCGAATACTGAACTATCTGGACGACTGGCTTATTCTAGCCCAGTCAGAGTCAGAGTTAATAGCGCACAGGGCTCTATTACTCGACCATTTACGGGATTTGGGTCTCCAAATCAACTGGACCAAGAGTTTACTGTCTCCCAGCCAGAGAATCTCCTTTCTGGGAACAGACTTAGACTCTGTGTCAATGACAGCGCGGCTGACGTCACAGCGCGCGCTGCAGATTCAGCGCTCAGCTGCAGCTTTCAGGACCGGCAGCATTTTTCCTCTCAAACGTTTTCAGAGGATGCTGGGTCTTATGGCTTCGGCCTCGGCAGTGCTTCAGCTGGGCTTGCTTTTCATGCGCCCGCTGCAGCACTGGCTGAAGACGCGGGTCCCGCTGCGAGCATGGTCCGCTGGCCGCGTTCGCCTCAGGGTAACTCAGAACTGTGTCACAGCACTGAATCCCTGGAAGGCGGCAGACTGGTATCAGTCAGGAGTGGATCTGGGCATGGCTTCGAGACGAAAAGTAATCTCGACAGACGCATCCAACTCAGGTTGGGGCGCCCTCTACAAGGGTAGACCAGTGTTTGGTCTGTGGGCAGCCTCAGAAAGGCGCCTACACATAAACTGTCTGGAGATGAAAGCGGTCGAAAATGCCTTGAGATACTTTCTCCCCCTCCTCAAAGGCCACAACGTTTTGGTCTGCACGGACAACATGTCAGTGGTGTCATACATCAACCGCCAGGGCGGTCTCAGGTCACGGAGCCTTCACAAGCTGGCGGAACGCCTCCTCTTGTGGGCCCATCACAACCTGCGCTCACTGAGAGCATCGACCTCATCGTTAGGTTCCTAAGAGGAGCTAGGAGGTTAAATCCTCCTCAGCCCCCTCTGGTTCCAGCCTGGGACCTCTCCTTGGTCCTGGAAGCCATGAAGGGCAAACCCTTTGAACCCCTCCAGTCCGTGGATTTGCGGTATCTTTCACTGAAGACCGCTTTTCTCATGGCTCTCGCTTCAGTTAAGCGAGTGGGTGACCTTCACGCGCTCTCTGTGAGTGCTTCGTGCTTGGAGTTTGGGCCTAATGACTCTAAAGTCATCCTTAAACCGAGGCACGGTTATGTCCCCAAAGTGCTTTCCACTCCGTTCAGATCACAGATCATTTCACTGTCAGCTCTTCCGAGATCTGAGGGTGAGGACGATGTGAATTTTCTCTGCCCCGTCAGGGCGCTGAGAATATATGTCGAACGGTCTGATGCTTTCAGGCAGTCAGAGCAGCTCTTCGTTTCGTTCGGTGGCCGCACTAAGGGCTTAGCCACATCGAAACAGAGCCTGTCCAGATGGATAGTTGACGCTATCGCTATGGCTTATAGGTCTAAGAACCTTCATTGCCCTTTGGGCGTCAGAGCGCACTCCACCAGAGGCATGGCCTCGTCGTGGGCGTGGTCTCGCGGAGTCTCGCTCCATGATATTTGTACGTCGGCGGGCTGGGCCTCTCCGTCTACATTTATCAGGTTTTATAACCTGGAGGTGCCTGCCCTACAGGCTAAACTGTTGTCAGTCTAACATACTAGCTCTGTTCGCTCTCGCTGCAGATCGACACAGACTGTGTGTGGTTTGTGTTATACACAGGCTCCAGATCGACAGACCAGGTCTTCCTGTCTGTGATCTTTTTTCACCTGACCTTCGGGTTCAGGTGGCTGACAGGCAGTGTTATCATTCTTAGTTCAGCCCACTGATGTACCTGGCTGTTCTATTGTATTAAGCACCCATTCCCACACTCTGGAATGGTCATCTCTCCCTGGGCCCAACCCTCATCGGCCCAGATATTACCACTTACGTTTGTCCCCGGGCACATGCCCTTGGGAACGTGCATGTGGACCTTCTCTAGCACGCACGGCGTTTTACATTGGGTTCCCGTAGCGTAAGCTAGCTTACACAACACGAGAGTACTCTCGTAAGAGAACGCTCTCGGTTACTAACGTAACCTCGGTTCTCTCTAGATGAGGGAACGAGTGTTGCGTAACCCTGCCGTGCTTGTGCTACTTCTGGTTCGCTTCAGATTGAAAAACCAGAGAACAACCTCACGGGCCTGCTTTTATAGCCTGTAGCCACGCCCATTCTGGCGGGACGTGACACGCACGGGCGCCCGCGCCCTCATTGGTGCTTCGTCACGAGCAGGTCCTGGATAGGTTGCAGCAGTTGCTGCTGAGCAACCAATAGGCGCGCGAGCCGCTCTGCCTAGGTCTGCTT
The DNA here is from genome assembly GCF_965113295.1 of Leuciscus leuciscus. Lineage (NCBI taxonomy): Eukaryota > Metazoa > Chordata > Actinopteri > Cypriniformes > Leuciscidae > Leuciscus > Leuciscus leuciscus. Next base: position 1,977,759 of record NC_138733.1, on the reverse strand, counting down.
ATGCAGCAATGCGTTTTAAACTAATGCAAAAATTAAGGATAATTTTTTGGCTTCAGTATTCTCGAGAAAAGGGTTTTTCCCGTAGCGTAAGCTAGCTTACGCAACACTCGTTCCCTCATCTAGAGAGAACCGAGGTTACGTTAGTAACCGAGAGCGATACTCTTCTATCCCAGGAGGCCACGCGAGAGGATACGTCATTATCAAACATCGCAGAGATCAGCGACGCGAGTGCTTTCAAATGTGAGTAAACACGGTTCCTTGTGTTAAAATTGCATGTGTTGAACTTCTGTGGAGTAAACTGTTGAATTGTTGAAGGTGTAAAGACGTTACACAGTGTAGTATAGTTGTGATTTTGCTGTAAAAACACGTTTTATTATGTATAACGTTAGCTAACAGGGGAGCTTCAGTAAGGACACGTAAGTTACGTCTCTAAAGTGGATTTACATAAACCAAATATATCTTAAAGACGCTTATTTTAAATGTCTATTTACATCTGACAGGAAAATTTTCAGTAAGTATTGCAGAAGAGCACATCACAACATGAAATAGACATCTGAGTGATGAATGTGTGCTAGAACAAATCTATATAGTAACTAAACATAAGTTATCTATCTATTTTATTTGTCCATTACTGTTGATAAATTGAGGAACATTTATGTTGGATAAAAAGTTAAAACAACCTCAACATGTAAATGTAGTGTTGCTCATAAATCACAGAGGTAACGTGAATCTTGTCTGGATGTTACAGGGTCAGATGAACTGAGTGGAGAGTGGCTCATGAAGCTGAATGCTGCCATCAAAGGCTTTGAGTGAGTAGCCTATACTACATAAATGAATAACAACAACTATTTAAATATTAAGTTGTAGTTTATTTTAATTATTGTAATTTCAAACAGAGCTATTACAGCACTTTTCTGATTCTTGATTTCTGTGCATTTGCTGCACAGCTTTTGTGGTGGAGCAGGACCTGCGAGGGAAGATGATGGCGGCATTTGTGGAAAAAAAACACGTTTTTGTCTTCTAAATAATACTGAAATCAAATGACATTGTGCGGTTAAAATGACTGTTTTTTGTGTTATGTTTGTGCATTTTTGTAGGATCTGAAATGTCAGCAGGCTGGTGTGAGCACTGAGGATGAGGAGCCCAGAGCTGAATCCTGGAGATGGTGCCATAGATGAGTCCCTCCATCACTCCACCTGCCCTTACGAGACCCTCCATCACTCCACCTGCCCTTACGAGACCCTCCATCACTCCACCTGCCCTTACGAGACCCTCCATCACTCCACCTGTCCTTACGAGACCCTCCATCACTCCACCTGCCCTTACGAGACCCTCCATCACTCCACCTGCCCTTCTGAGACCCTCCATCACTCCACCTGCCCTTACGAGACCCTCCATCACTCCACCTGCCCTTACGAGACCCTCCATCACTCCACCTGCCCTTACGAGACCCTCCATCACTCCACCTGTCCTTACAAGACCCTCCATCACTCCACCTGCCCTTACGAGACCCTCCATCACTCCACCTGCCCTTACGAGACCCTCCATCACTCCACCTGCTCTTATGAGACCCTCCATCACTCCACCTGCTCTTCTGAGACCCTCCATCACTCCACCTGCCCTTATTGCCTCAGATTGTGAAGCACAACACATCACGCAACAACCTCAGGCACGAAGGCACGGCTCACCTCTGGCGGTCAGCTGATTCATCAGAATAAAGCCTCAGAATGGGAACCGCTGTGTTGAGATGGCAGAAGGATGTGGGGTTCAGCGCCTGTAGTCTACATACATGATTGTAGTTTGAATAAAGCTTTGTTTCATGTGTTGACTTGTATATGCATTTGTTTATTGTGTGATGGTGACTTTGATTCATTCTTTTACTCATTTATTAATATTTCTCATTGTTGTCAGTAAATAAAATATAAATATTTAATGAATGCTTTATTTATTGTTTGAATGAAAATGTAGATATGTTCACTATACACATCTAGAGTGTATTCATGCATAGCTATGTCGTATGACATACATTACATTTTGTTTGTTTTATTGAATTATTTTCAGTAAAAATTTATATAATTAAGTATTGGTCAGCATTTATCATTGTTATTGTATGTTTTGGGGTGGGATAGCAATGCAATTCATTCTGGGGTAATATTAATTTTTAACATTAATGATACTTACATTTTTCGAGTATAAAATCAACAGTTTTCTCCAAAGGCGAATCTTCGCACAGCTGCCCATCTCCTTTGTGCAGACATTACAAACGCTGAGGAAAACCGTTCTAGGTAGGGCTGTCGAGTTACTGATGTTATGAGATACACACACACACACACACACACACACACATATATATATATATGAAGAGTTCAGATGCAAAAGCCTCTAAGTGCCATCTGAAAATTTCTTCTAGAATGATCATTTTAATCAAGCCTGCATATTTAAGTTCAGTAATTTCACTTAAATGGCAATGAAAATGACCTATTAGTTGTCATTTAAGTGAAATTACTGAACTGAAATATACAAGCTTGATAAAAATGATCATTCTAGCAGAATATTTCAGATGGCACTTAGAGGCTTTTGCATCTGAACTCTTCATATATATATCACTGATTCACTGAATACTGTGAAGCTGCTTTGATACAATCTGTATTGTGAAAAGCGCTATACAAACTTGACTTGACTCCATTCTTGAGAGTCGGGACAAAACATGTCCCACATAGAAAAGTCAAATTTATAGCAAAAATTAAGAAATTCATCATGATTGACATACAAAGTTAAATCTAAAGGAATTGTATATACCTATCTGATTTTTTGAATAAACTTTTTTATCTTTTTGGGGGAAATTTGTTTAAATGCATGGTCTGTGGTTAGAAGGTCCATGTTATTGCACTTGTCCTCAGCAAGATGTCACAATATTAACCATCCCCAAAAACTTTAAAAAAGCTCTACAATTGTGAAAACATATATATCAAATAAAAAATAAGGGGTATAAATATAAAATATACATATATATATATATACACACACATATCAATCATGGGTTTGCATACATAATATGAGATTTTATACACAGGAAAAAAGAACCTACAAGGTTGAATATCGTAATATATATTTTCTTAAATAATTAGTTATAATACACTTTAAAAAAATCATTTTTTGTTATTTATAGGCCTAGGCCTGAGGGATGAAACGAGAGTTAAATTCATCAAGAAAAAGGAAAACATAAAGCAGTAAGCCACTTTTGCTTGTGGCTGAAAATGTTTGGATATAAAATAAAGAAATTAACAACATATTAAAGAGATGACAATTTTGGGATTTTGTAATAAAAATAAATAATATCGTTAAGGATAAAAATCAACCCTAAATGTATTCACAACATAAATGGGCAGCAGTTTCTTCAAAAAGACCACAAAATGAGCAAGTTTAATCAATATCAAGATATTTACAGATAGATTAATTAAACGTGTCGTTAAAATTTTTCAAGTTGTGGCTCTTGTGATAACGCGTCGTAGGTCACATGATAACGTCAACATGGCAGATGTCCGGTTCGCATTCATACTCAACGAGATCTGGCTATAAAGTACCTACTCTTTTAGCGCTCGTTAAGTAAGTACTTATTGAAATTAAGTACCTACTCATTGAGTATGCGGTTTCGAACGCAGCCACAGTTTCCTCCGGCCCAGATGTGGCCCACAGCCGGTAAAATGCCTCTTCTTTATTGATATGACCCAGATCTGACCCACACACTGAGAAGTGCCTTCATTGTTTGATGTGGCTCAGATCTGGCCCACACACTGTAAGATCCGTCTGAGAGTCGCTTGCTCCTCGAGACAGATGTGACCCACAAACTGCCAGTCAAACACTAATTCAACCATTTAAGGGCTTTTATTATAACATTAACAAATACACTTTAACATAATCACGCGTTAACAATGAACAAAAACACTATAATATTAACATTTATTAACTACACTTTTAAACCACAAAATAAACAATAGAAAAACACACACAAAACTATTTAAAGGGGTCATATAATGCCATTTTTGTACAAGTTAATATGATTCTTTAGGGTCTAAATTAAAAGTTTGAGTGCATGTGTCTTTAAATGATAATGAGCTTTGCTCCCCCCGCCCCTCTGTTCTGTGCGGACACCGTTTGTAACACAATAACACAATAACCATAACGCGTTGTTCATTATAAACGTGGGATTATGAATTATATTGAGAACGTCGTACATAGAAAACATGCCGTAATGTACCCTGAGTGTAAAAATAGCCGCATTCGTGAAGCGTGCAAGCGATTTGCAAAGATTAATATAAATATTAATATAAAGGTTAATAAAACGTTACACTCACTTCAGTTCTTCTGGAGGTGCAGCAGGAACACGAATAGTTGGTACCGATCCTTTTTTCAGGAGCAGCTTCTTAGCAAATCCAGTTTTATACTGACCCTCGTTTGTAAAGCAGTCTGGTGTGTGAAATGATTCACGCTCGCAAACATGAAAGCATTGATGTTAATCGTGGGGAATATTCCCTTCGAAAAAAACCTCAGCCACTGCGTCTTCAGCGGTTCGGATTTAGGAACATCAATATGACTGCTGTGTTCGTTATTGCACCGAAGAACAGAACACCGCCATTCTGCTCATAGACAGACAGTGCTCCAGCTATCAACAATGACCGCGCCGGTCCGTGCGGGCTATGATTGACAGCTCGCTCACGAGCAAGGGCGGGTCTGTGTTGAAACGCTCCTGTCAATCAGCAATTGTGGGAGGGGCGTTGATTTTGTGACGTCACAATATCGAACAGCTTGATTTGAGATGGGGGGAAAAGTATAAGAAGATTTTTAAAAAAAACACTGGATGGATTTCTATAATTTTATGATGGTTGTGTACAGGCACTGCCAACACACATTTCAGTACAATCAACTTGTAAAAGTGCATGTACCATTATATTACCCCTTTAACACTAAATAATTTCCTTTTGCAAAAGTCCAGTCATATTTAATGATATAGTGCTTTATACAGTACAGATTGATTAAAGCAGCTTTACAGGGATAAACAGGGAAATAATGATCAATGATGCAGGGTTCAGTTCTGCTGTAAAGCGGCTCTAGAAAGACAATAGTGTTATTGATCAGCTGAAGTCAGTTCAGTGTTGATTCAGTTCAATAACTGTGTAAAGTTCATCAGATATGAAACGAGTTCAGTTCAGCTATAAAGCAGTGATGTCATCGTCCAGCTCAGTTCAGTTCTCCTCCAATAGTGTCAGTGCCGTCAGATCAATAATAGTGCTGAATATGAAGTGTCATAAACTAAGCCAGCCGGAGGCGACAGTAGCAAGAACTCAAACTCCATCAGGAGACAGAATGGAGGAAAAACCTGACCAGTTCTCCTCTGGACAAACGAAGGAACATGGTGTGATTATGAGTCCAGGCTACATCACAAGTCAGATTGTGGATTGATATGATTCAGAGTATTTGATTGAGCTCCTTCTGCTTGAAGATTGGAATTGATCACGCCAGCATTAGGTGTGAGGATCTGAAGCTGGTCATCGGGTCTGTGTGGAGGACTTGTCTGGTTCTCCTGGTCTTTGCTGAGGATCTGTGCCGATGACTGTCGAGTCCACGAGGTCTTCACAGGCGCTTTGTCTCTAGGGCTCGTCTAGTTGTCCTGGTCTCTGCTGACCATGCTTTTATTACGTCTAGACTAGACTACTGTAACTCTTTATATGTGTGATTGGATCAGTCAGCTCTTCATCTCTTACAGTTAGTCCAGAATGCAGCAGCTCGGCTCCTAACTGGGACTAAAAGCGTGAGCACATTACCCCAGTTTTAGCCTCGCTCCACTGGCTTCTGTCCGTTTCAGGATTGATTTGAAGATTTTATTGTTTGTCTTTAAGGTTTTGTATGGGTTGGCGCCGCCTTATTTCTCAGAGCTTTTACACGCGCGCTCTCCTGTCAAAGCACTGAGGTCGTCCAATCAGAAGTTCCTCCATGTTCTGAGATCCAGGTGAACACATAAAGGTGAGCGAGCCTTCTCAGTGCTGGTCCTGATCTCTGGAAGAGTCTACCGGTTCATATAAGAACAGCTCGGACTGATGACATGTTTAAGTCGCTGCTTAAGACCCTCCTGTGTTCCATAGCTTTCATTTCCAGTGGAGTTTTGCTCCTGTGACATTCTCTACTGTATTTATGTGTTTATTTGTGTGTATCCTGACATTGTTAAGCACTTTGGTCAACTGTGGTTGTTTTTAAATGTGCTATACAAATACATTTGAACTTTGACCTTTTGAACTTTGACATTCTGGGCTGCGTTGTGCTGGTTTTAGGGTGCAGGTCCACCATCTGATCTGGATACGGACCGGAGAACATAATCCAGATCTCGCCATATTAAAACCAGACCATATTTCTCCTGGAGGTGAAAAGCTGTCAGACATCAGACGGAGTCGAGTTTGAGCTTTTACAGCGCTTGCATTATATTATTCTGTCTTTTACTGCATATGATAATTCATACTCAGAAAGTAGAACTGAAGTGACATTCATTTCAAGATGATTAGTAGTTAAAACATTACATAATGTCCCTGCATTGTTTTGCATTCTGTGACTTTCAGTCGAATAAAAGACAGTCATATATTTCGTCACTGAAGATTTCTTAAAAATAGTGTTAAAATATGGTCTCGTCTCGTTCTCGTGAACCCAATATCGTGTCTCGTCTCGTTAGATCAGTGTATCGACACACTCCTAGGAGACACTAAATGTCATCTCAGCATTTCATCATTTACTCTCAACATCAACATTTGAGAGATTTATACCATTGAAACAGTTTTGATAAAGTTGGTGGTAAGATGTTCCTTCATTAATTAAAAATAATTCACAATTATAATAATTATAATAATTAATTAATGCATAGAATTCTTATTTAATCATCAACTTGTTTTAAGTAATATTAGTAACCTAATAATATTATTTTAAAAATGGCTTCTTTTGTTAATTAATGAAGCAAAAATTTATTTATTAGACATTATTGCCGCTTTATATTATACCGTACACTCTATAAACTTCAGATGACAGTCGGGACAAGATTCCCCTGAGAGAGTCTGAATTTAAATGTTTTTGTTAGTGACTTTATCATACCAATATTAAGGCACATTATTTAGGATCTATGACCTAATGTTTGAAAATAAAAACATTGTCTTGTAACATATTGCAAAGATAACTATCAGAGAATAAGAAGCGAGGAAGAAAGAGAGAATCATAGAGAATCCTGACGAGACGGTGGACCAAGCGAAAGAGAAGCGGAAAGGCTGAAAGAAAGACATAAAAACAGGACAACATCCCAAAAGCCTGAAATCAGCTCCACATGAAGCGCTGGTGTCGTGTCTGTCAGGGCTCTCAGTAATCTGGGCAACACACGTTTCTTCAGTGCAGTCGTGCAGGTAAAGCCTCAGAGTTTGAAGAATCACACATTCTGAAATAGTTGCTGTTAAACGTGAAGAAGGTCTCCAGACATGAATGATGTGCTGGTCTCTTTCTGTTTGTATGTGAGGATTGATGAAGCAGAACACAGATGAGAAGAGCATCTCTCCATCACACCTGCACTGAACTCTCAGCTGCTACTGATGCCACACTAAACCCTGGGACAGTGTGAACAGCACAATCAGTTCTGACGGAGGGAAACAGCAGCTGGACATCACAGACCTTCATCTGTGCTTCAAACGTCTATCAGGAGTGTGTTCTCTCAGTGCTTGTGCTCCTCCACACACCAAACACTCACACATATGCTGACTGAACATCAGGCATGTTGTTATTTGATGGCAGCTGTGCTTTATGTGCGGGACCACATACATCACATTTATATTCATTTTCATGCTGATTTCAGAGCTGAACGAGGAGTTGAAAAGATCATATATCTGTGAAATGGAGCAGAACACAGACGAGAAGAGCATCTCACGATCACACCTGATTTAACAATTTACTACTGGGTTTCACAGCCTCAACCTTGTCATCTTTGATGGAGCGCGTCTCGAAACGAGGATCAACAAGGGATGCTACTGTATGTTCAGAAGGTCATCAGTGGCAGCATGGTCATATTCCTCATTCAGAGAGCTGATGACAGTAGCCTTGATGGTCTTGGTGAGCTCTGAGTCTTCAGCTTCTGGTTTCAAGACCTCTTCATTGAAGAGCTGCAGTTCAGGTTTCAGGAACGACACACTCACATGTTCTTCAGCAGAAAGGCCATCAGTGAAGTCAGCAAGTGGAGTTAGAGTTAGAGCCTTGCAAACAGACTCCAGGACATCAATGCCCTGCCATGAGGAGCAAGTGCCTTGTTTATTATCAGCTGATGAACTTTAGCAATGGCCTTCTCCTGCTCTAGCACTCGTGCTTTCATTGCATGGCGAGACCCTGAACTGGTGGAGATTCTGTGATCAACCTGTGCTTTGGCAGCTTGAGCTCCTCTTGAGCGGCTGCTCGTTCTCCTTTCTTTTCCATGAGAAGGAAAAAGCACTGAGCACTTTTCTGCACACACTCATGGCTCTCTGGATCCTCTGGTCTCTCATACTTTCCTCTGATGATGAAGAAAACAGAATATAGGCACATGTTTGCAAATTTTAGACGATTATAAAATTACTTGAAGTATTTTGTGACGGTAAATCATTTTATTCACATAATCTGACTTGAGCCATGACAACTTCACTGCCAACAGATGATGTTGTATAACAAAGTTCGGGAGAAGCACGTTAATTAACCCTCTGAGGTCTGAGGGGTTTTTGGGGTCCTTGAGATGTTCTGACATGCCCTGACATTTGTGCTTTTTTCAGTTGCTTATAAACATATTAATGGCAAAGGTATAATTACACTCTATTTAGCACAAACAGGGCTACCATAATATGTGAGCAACATGCATGTACATGTTTGTATTTTTGAGAGAATAATGTTTATGCATGGTTATTGAAAAAACTAAAAACTAAAGTTTCTGAAATAAGGCCACAAAACACATACTAAATACGTGTCAATAAGACTTTTGACTAATTGATGTCTTTGCCTAGAGTTTTTTCTTCAAAATGATGTGAAAATCATCCTGCCCTTATCATTCACATAACACAATACATTGATTTAAATCTTGTAAAACACTTTTTGTTTGTAAAGGCAATATGCGCAAGGTGCGTCAACCATTCAACAGCATCATGCATATGTAGTGGTTCACACCTCAGGAGACAATGGGGCCCGCATACTTAATGAGCCATTCATTCAGGTGTGTCACCTATAGCCACAAGAAAGAATGCAAGAGCAATAAATATATACAGTATATATATATATATATATATATATATATATATATATATATATATATTCTACCAAATTGGTTCACATTTGGAAGCATGTCAAATTTTTTTTTTTTTCACAAATTTTGCTTGCAAATTGTATAATATCCAAGGAAAACATGTCTATTAATTGTGCAGTTAATTCTCATACTGTATTTTCAGTTTTGGAATATGTATCCTCTCCCCAAATGTGTCAATAATAAAACACAATAAAAATGATTTAAAGAAAATGCTTATATTTACCTTTTAAAATTTGTTTACATCTACCTTGTAAATATATCTTTTTTTATTAAAAAGGTTACAATTACAACAACAATTGAAGTGTAATCTTTCTTTGTAAAAACTAAAGTATACATTTTATCATACATATTTCAAACTTCGAATATAGCCTACATTGACAAAACATACTATATTTAACATATTAGCAAAAATTGGCAAACAAAAGCTTATTTGAGGTGGCAGATATTTTACAGTAAAAATGTGTAATCTATCCAAAACTAATCAACGAAATGTTGTCTTTCATTTGTCTGTAACATAGGTCTTTCGTTTTTATTATAAGGAATATAAATGTTAATTTGCAGTTTAATACGTTGCTTATACAAATACATTTTATTTCAACATATTTCAATCGATTTTACTCAGTATAGCAAAATAGTTTGCTAAAAGCAGATCATTTATTCACACACAGAAACGCAATTCAAATTTAAACCGTCTTTTTGCGAGTTGTGGTAAACAGCGCATCTCTGCCGTTCATTCATTCACACACAGAAACGCGATTTACTTGAGAATGAAAAAAAAAAACTTACTACATTATTCCATCCGTTGCTCCTCGAAATACCAGCACTTCTGAGGTAAGTTTTCCATTATTATTATTCCTCACAGCGCTGCGAGACAGTGTAGACAACTACACTTATCTGAATAAACTTGATGTGTTTTCTCGAGCTGATATGGGGGCGTTCACAGTTTGTATGGGATCGTCTCAGTCATTTGCGTTTGAATAGCGCGCGCTCTCCGTGGGCGGGGCAGATTAAAACGTAATGAGCTGAGATGAGCTCGACTGGAATCACTCTCTTTTAATACAGATTTCACAAGATGAGAATATTTGTTTTTCATATAAATTACTTCATTTAAAAGAAGAGAATTCAAGCTTCATGCCTGAGTGTCTGTATGCCTGTTTGACTGAGTATTCGCTGAGTTATTGTTCATTTTCGGACGCGTTTCAGAATGGACTTCACTGACAGAGAGAAGGCAGAACTCGCTTCGTGTTTATTTTTCTTTATTTGGCAAAAAGCACAACACTTTGTTTTTATTGTGAGTATACACAAAAATAATACACATTTAACAGAATCGATTGATGTATGAAACTCCTATGGAAAATCAAAGTCAACAGAGTATTTATGAGTTTCTTTTACATTGATAAAAAAAAAGCGAGCTGGTATCGCCGGCGATACCGTAGACCTCAGGGGGTTAACCTAATTAACACAGGAGGAGCACATTCAGTTAATCAACTCAATTAACCATAAGAGGTTTACATACAGCAGGCTTACCTCTGATCCATGACAGTTTTACAGCATCTCCCCTCACTTATAACTAATGCCATTCATACAATGTCTTATTCAGCGACTAAAGTGTTGACCAGTTTATGCTGACACTTACAATTGAATAAATGTTGAGAAATTATCACAAGTTACTGTTGAATTGAATAGATGCACATTTTAAAACATTAACATGTTTAATATAAATGCTCTTTATTTATCAAATGACGTCAAGCAGAACAAGACGATTCATTTATTAGTCACTGCCTTTAAAGCGCACAAACTCACAAGTTGAGTACGACAGCATTTTCCCATTTAAATACACAGTCAAACTGAATGATGCTCTTCTTTCATCTGGAACAGCCCAAAATCATTCAGTGTGTACTGGACATTAGTTAGAATAAATCTTTTTGTATGAGACTTTGAGCTTTGTAAGTTTGTGTTATTAAAAACATGATGTATATTTGATGAAAGCCTCGGTTTCCCTTTACTAGAATATAGGCACATGTGTGCAAACTTTAGATTATTATAAAATAACTTCAAGTATTTTGTGTTGATAAATGACAATGTTATGACATATTCAACATAATGAGAAACTACATTTAGACCACACTAGGGCTGTCTCTTTTTATCCCACAATTCTGAGTTCAATAAAGGCTAATTCACACAGCCCAAACAAACTGACAAAATCTGACTTGATCACGCCATGACAACTTAATGCCAACAGATGATGTTTTATTAACAAAGTTCGGGAGAAGCACGTTCAGATAATTAACCTAATTAACACAGGAGGAGCACATTCAGTTAATCAACTCAATTAACCATAAGAGGTTTACATACAGCAGGCTTACCTCTTATCCATGACAGCTTTACAGCATCTCTCCTCACTTATAACTAATGCCATTCATACAATGTCTTATTTAGCGACTAAAGCGTTAACCAGTTTATGCTGACTTGTAATGAATAAATGTTGAGAAATTATCACAAGTTATTGTTGAATTGAATAGATGCACGTTTTAAAACATTAACGACATTTAACATGTTTAATATATATGCTCTTTATTTATCAAAAGGCATTAAGCAGGGCTAGATGATATATTTTTTAGTCACTGTCTTTAAAGTGCACAATCTCACGCAAGTTGATGTTTGTCGGGGCGGTGTGAATACGACAGCATTTCCCAATTTAAACACACAGTCAAACTGAATAGACGTTCGTACTACGGTGAACAGTTTAGGACACCCTCAGACCTCACTCATATGAGGAAAAGCCTCATGCCTCAGACTGAAAGGCTTCAGGTCTCAGGAAAAACAACATTAATGTCAAGTCTTGTACAATTAGGCATCGGACGAAACAGCCTCAGACTAAAAGATGCATTTATGTCTGATGCCTTCTTGTCTCAGGCTGTTTCGTCCAGTGACTTGGGAAAGAGGTGAACTTGGCATGCCAACTTTGCAAATGGAGCTTGAGGAAAGTAGTTTTAAGTTTTAGCGCCATGTCGTGTTGATCAAGATGCCATTTCATGATGCATTTTTATTGTCTAGTCAGTAGATGTAGGTCGTAGCAGCAACACACTCAGTAAATGATCACAGGCTATCTTTGATCAAAAGACCATTTAGGAGCCACGGCCACAGAAATCACCACAATTGTTTCACGATGCTCATCTTTCGTCTGAACAGCCCAAAATCATACAGTGTGTGGCGGGCATTAGATACAATAAATATTTTTGTAGCAGACTTTGAGCTTTGTAAGTTTGCAGATCTTATACATGCACAAACAGCAACATAACACACTAAAGAAAAAGAAAACATGAAAATGCATCATATGACCCATTTAATACATTAATACAAATGTAATACAACTATTATTAAAAACTCATTAGTCTTTGTCTCCCTCTGCTGGTTCAACACAAACACAAACACATTCAGGCTCTATATTTACTCTAAAACTCCAACATTTTTGAGTTTATACTGTGCGTTTATACAAATAAAATGGTTAATCTATGAATAAGAAACTGTAATTTGCTGTGAAATAAAAGGTGTTTCACTGGCGCCTCATCAGGTTTGTCAGAGGATCGTTGGAATCTAAATGAAGTCTTAATTTATAACAGTGAAGTCACTGTATCTTCAGTCTCTGTTGATTCTGTTGACTGTGAGTCTCTGTAGTGGATCCTTATTCACTATCAGATGATCATCAGAAGATCAGACTGTCATCTAATAGTCAATCCTAAAATAAAACAAACAGTCACATATGCAGTATGAGATATTACGTCTGTCACATCTTTTCATAAGAAAACTAACTAGATTATATACATTTATTCTCAAACATGATAATATAGCTTCTATCTGATGCTCAAAGTCACTTTACAAAATCAAAAGCACATGAAAGGTCACTTTCACACAACGGACAGCTGATACAGAACCAGCAGAAATGATCATTACACTCACTACAAATTTAATATCAGTTAATAATAAACAACCCAAATCTCAGATTATCACACACATAATGCGTCTTTACACAGAAAAAGCGGCACAGAAACCAAATCTGAAGCGGCATAAAATCACAAAATGTGCATTTACACAGAATGTTTATTGCTTCTCTGACGGCATAAATGCATTAAAATCGCAAGAAATAATACTTTGAACATTACTATTTTAAAACTACAGTTTTAACAAAGTGTTATAAAATGAATTTAAAAATAATTAAATAGTTAAAAAATAAATAAACCTTGAGATAAATAAAAATACGGAATTGTAAATGTCCTCTGTGTGCTATAGCCATCTCACGCTTTAATGTTTGTCATAATTCTTTGGTACTGATAGCTATTTTCTATTTCTTAATAAAATTGTTCCAGATGGAACAAATGCTACAAAGAAATTATGAATTACTACACGGGGTAGATCACCGCAGGATTAAAAGAGGTCAAAAGGTTTTCTTTCTTTTTTTTTTTTCAAGTGCCAGAAAGAACAATTATGCTATCGTTAGCGTGTCAGGCAGGTCGTGTGTGTGTGTGTGTGTGTGGGTGAAATATCGTCCTCAAGAAGATGATTTTTGGAATATAATATAACACAGTGACGGCGAATAAGCATTTACCGTATCTGAGAGAAATGTAGCGGCGCGTTGATCTGCCAGTCTCTTCAAATTAAGATTACAAACGGTGAAAGCCAATTGATGACACACGTCCACGACTCTGTTATTTTGGTGGTTTGCTTCACGATTTTTAGTACAGGACACTTTTACTTTATTGTCCCTTGTTGGCTGACATTTTTTTATTTGGCTAAAACAATATGGAGCTAGGCCTATATGTTTTGTCTTCCGCTTCTTGATTCTCGCGCTGCGCGTTTGGTTGTCATGACAATGACGTAGTTTAGAGCGGCACAAGTTCGCGTTCATTTACACCAGGGGTTCTCAAACTTTTTGAGTGTGTGGACCACTATTTGTAATCAAGAATTTTCGCGGACCACCTCATAATACACATAATAAAATATGTCTACACACAGTCCTACCTGAATTAATCTGCACCTCTAAATAGGCTTACTAGCACTAAAACTATAACTGGTCATCACATCACAGGCTTGTTAAAGGAAAGTTTACTGCACACAACGGCTGCCACATATTTAATTTATTTATTTAGGCTACTCAAGCGCCCAGGGCATAATCAGGTTCATTTGAACAACAGGCTTATTTCCATAGCAATGTAGTATGAAATCTATACAGTAATAAGAACACTGGAATATAGTCAACATTTCAAAACCTTTGGCGATTTTAGGGGATTATTATTATTAATCTTCAGAGTTTTACAAGTCCTCAAAAAGTTTGTCCACTTAACAGCACATCTGCAAAACATTTCAGAAACGCGAGATCAAGAAACTAACTGGAAATTAAATAATAACAGGCCTTATTCATTCCATTTATAAACATTTCGTTTCATATAAACTGCCTATGCCTAACTGTGCGTTCACACACCGGACGCGAATAGCGCGTCAAATTCAAAAAGGGATTATGTGAAATTCGCGCCTGCCGCGTCTAGTGATACGCTTGACCTCAATTCGCGCGTCAAGAGCTAAATTGACGCGCGTAAAAACAAAAGTTTGAAGCGAAATTTCGTCCGTTGTGAACGCACCATTAAAGGCTAGGCTATGCGTGTGATGTGATAATGAGAACATATTTGCCTCTGCCCTTTTCTCTTCAGAGAACCTGTTGCTATCCACCGAACCAATGTTGTGGTTCTAACGGCACTGAACTTGAATGTCACGGCCGAACACCACTAGGCTATTTTAGTAATCACACAATAACTTGACAATTTAATTAAAATGTTATATCAATATAGGCCTACATATTCTTTTTACTTTTCTTTTTTTATGGGAATTTCCTGGTAAAATGAAGGTAAAAAAAATATTATTTTATATTTTATTTAGCCTTTCCACGGACCACCTGCAGTACCCTCACGGACCACTAGTGGTCCGCGGACCACAGTTTGAGAATGGCTGATTTACACTTAACTAAAACTATATCAGAGTCATCTTTGATACTAGGGGCTGAGGTGGGTCAGACCCGTCATATTTTAAGTTTGTTTTTATGCGGCATTGTTTCTTTGCTAGGGACGGGAATTGAAAACCGGTTCCACTCGAGAACCGGTTCTAAGTTTTATGAACCATCGATATTGTATGCCCTCGACGTTAACGAGTCCTCTTATCGATGCTCCTGCTCCGAGTCCCAGCCATAGTATATACGTGAACTCACAACTGTCCCTTTTGTCCTTTATCGGGCACCATAGCAAGGCGTCCTACGCATCTGTGCGTCATGACGGCAAACTGAAAGAACCAAGGGGGCTTCCATGGGGGCCGCCATTGGCTACCAATTCATCACCTGCTGTTAGCATTCCATTTACTTCCATTCATTTTGGCGTCACTTTGACAGCGAATAACTTTACATTTGAGGCGTTTAAAGACTCCATTTGTCCATTGTTTATTTCTAAAGAAACACGACAATGTATAAAAGGCTCCATTACCTTGTATCTTACGTTATGTCCCGGTAGAAGCCGTTTTTGTAAAAATAGGCTAACGATTGCGTCATAACCACGCGACTCTCTGTCGCACAGAAGAGAGATTACCGTATGGACAGGAGGAGAAGCTCGCAGGCAATCGGGGGGACGTGGAGGCATAAAGTCCGATAAAGTCAAGGGAGAAGCCCATAGAGAGTCATAAAGTTGATCCTGCTCCTAGCTCATGGACAGCTAATACTCACGCTCTCCGTCTCTGCGAGATTCGGAAGGGAATGGTTCAGATTTAGCTTGGCACAGCTACTAGAAGACTTACAACTGTCAGACAGGTTGCTCACGTCACATTTTACGTCGTCAAGCTCAGTTTGAGGCTGCACAGTACGCTCAGCCATCAGGAAGTGAGTGCTTCTAATTGACTTCACTTTTCTCCGTTGAAATCTATGGGGTCGCTGTGTCCATCTTATATACTGTCTATGGAAAGAACAAGCAGAGAGAGCACACTTTTTCTCTTCGGAGCCAAACGAAAGTATAAACAAGGCTTCACCTTCTCCAAACTAAGGTGTGAGTTGTGCTAAAATACCTTATCTTCTCTGAAAAGCGTTCCGCACATTCAGCTGACATAAACCACACTTTAAATAAACAAAAAAACCTATCCAGTGATGAAATTTTTTCTGTGTTAACACAAATATTGTGGGATGTCCTAACTGTCGGAATAATCACACAATGCGGACATGTCTGATAAGGACACGTACAATTTGCGAACTAATGACTCCTTTGAACCGATTCATTTTAATGAATGGTTACAGTTTTTTTTATTCGCTTTGGTACTATTTTCACAAGTAAGGTGTACATTTTCAAAACTCTTAGTACAAAAATCCAAACTGATCACACTTGTAACACAGCGAGTCATTCTTTCAAAACCTGATGTAATGCTTTCAGTCAGTTGCACATGTTTTCAGTCCACATAATCATTGTTTCAAACACAAGATTATTGTAATATGTAATGAGAACATTTGGTTTAATCACAGAAACACAACAGTATGATCTTCTTTCAGTTTAGTACTTTTCACAATCAGCTCATTCAACAGCAAACAATGCAAGATACATGTTTCAAATCACCGCTGTTGCTGAATTAATTACAGTAATATAGGCTATGCCACATTAGAAAATACATGTGCATAACCTAACTTATGTAATTGAATCCATAATGTTTGTAATAGTATATCTATCCAGTGTGTTATCAAAAGGTGTGATGAAGCACAGCCATGAGGTTCTGTGCTAGAACAGAGTTTGCTGGCAAAGAACAGAGTAAATGATTTTGACTATTTGACTGAATATACTGTGGTGGACCTTTACAGGTGACGGGTGAGTTACAGTAATGTAACAACCATGTCTCTACCATGTTTACAGTATCACATGGCATACATACATGGCCCTCTGTTATTTTCAATATATATGATGCCACTTGGAAATATTATAAGGAAACATGGAATTAGTTTCCATTGTTATGCTGATGACACTCAAATATATATTTCATCATGGCCGGATGAAACCGCTAAATTTGCCAAATTGACAGAGTGTGTTAAAGATATAAAAGATTGGATGACGCGTAATTTTCTTTTATTAAATCCAGACAAGACAGAGGTAATACTTATCGGTTCAAAAAAACGCCCACAAAACCTCGCACAATTCAACTTTAACATCATAGGATGTCCTGTTACTTTATCCTCTACAGTAAAAGACCTGGGTGTTATACTCGATTGCAACCTGTCTTTTGAAAATCATATTTCATATGTTACAAAAACAGCCTTTTTCCACCTTAGAAACATTGCTAAGCTACGTAATATGCTATCAGTTTCTGATGCAGAAAAGTTAGTTCATGCATTCATGACCTCGAGACTGGATTACTGTAATGCTTTATTAGCTGGTTGTCCTGCATCCTCAATAAACAAGCTACAGTTAGTCCAAAATGCCGCCGCTAGAGTTCTTACGAGATCAAGAAAATATGATCATATAACACCGATTTTATCATCACTGCATTGGTTACCTATAAAGTTCCGTATTAATTACAAGGTATTGCTACTGACTTATAAAGCCCTAAACGGCTTAGCTCCAGTCTATTTAACGGATCTTCTATCGCCCTATAATCCATCGCGCTCTTTAAGATCACTAAATTCAAGGCTTTTGGTCATACCTAGGATATCCAGAACCACCAAAGGAGGGAGAGCATTTTCACATTTGGCTCCAAAACTCTGGAATAGTCTTCCTGATACTGTTCGTTGCTCAGACTCGCTCTCCCAGTTTAAAACTAGATTAAAGTCGCATCTCTTCAGCCAGGCATTCATATAATCCTACAGTTCAAACTACAATCCGGCCTCTAGCTCATAAATGCCAGAGGAGAACTGGCCCCCGACTGAGCCTGGGTTCTCCCAAGGTTTTTTTTCTCCATTAGGTCACCTGATGGAGTTTTAGGACACCATTAGGTCACTTGATGGAGTTTTTCGGTTCCTTGCCACTGTTGCCTTTTGCTTGCTCAGTTGGGGTATTTTGGGGATATTTAATTTAATTTGATCAATCAATAAATTCCTCTTGAAACAAACTTTGTTGTATTATTTTAATTTAATACTGTGAAGCTGCTTTGATACAATCTGTATTGTGAAAAGCGCTATACAAATAAACTTGACTTGACTTGACTTGACATACTGTAATGTAAAATGCTGTATTTGATGTCGTCGGTCTCCCTTCTGCTGATGCATCTCTGATCAATCTGATGTTTTACAGTCATTGACTGTTTCCTCTCCCTTATACTCTATTCTGCTTTACAGTATTTGCACAAATGGCAAATTTCTCTGTATCTTTCTCTCTCTCTCACACACACACACACACGCGTGTCCTTTGAACATCATGGTGGTTATGATCTATAAATCACTTACGTAAAAATAATTCATTACATTTGGTTATCCATATCAGAAATTGCAAACAAGTTCTATAGAAACTGTGTATTGAATCAATATCTATAGAAATCTATAGGTGTACCAAATGATTCATTGATTAACCATTAAGATCATTTGGATTAAATCATAGACAAATGTATTAAACTGAACAAGAAGAGATGCAAATCAAAAGTTTGATAGTAAGAGCTTTATGAAAGGCAGTGACTGTGAATGAAACACTTCTGTAGATGAAACACTTATTTTGTGTTGCGAAAAAGATACTTTGTGATTTTGAGTATTGTACTTACACAATTGAAAACATGATGAAATGTTTGAAAAAAAGTGCACTTTTGATGATCTGTTGTGATATTAGCACTAAGAGTTTTGAAAATGTACACCTAACTTGTGAAAATAGTACCAAAGCGAAAAAAAAAAAACTGTAATACAACTGATCTTTCCAACACTGAACTCACGAGATGTCTGAATCGGTGTATAACTAATCAGTAACACTTTACAATAAGGTTCCATTTAATAGATAAATTACATAAAAAGTACAGTTTGCTTACTCAAGTGTAAGCTTTAAAACAAATAAAACCACTTGTTTTTTTTGCCGATAAAGCATATGACTACTTTTTTCCACACAGTGCTATCAGGAATCGATAAGAGAATCGTTAAAGAATCGGATCGATAAGCAGAATCGTCAATGGCATTGATATAATAAAATCTTATCAATTCCCATCCCTAGTCTTTACACAGAACTTTGAGCAGACACAGAGCCGCTTTAGAGCAGCCTTAACTCGGCTGTGTAAAGATGCCTATAGAGACAGTTAAAGGGGAAAAGCTGAAAATAACATTAATATTATTTTCACAATCAGTCACAACAGTATGAGCAGAATTACACTCATATTAAACACAGTTTAAAGTTCAGAGACCTACAGAAACTGAAGCTGAATTTAAGACTCATTATCTGATGATCTCAGAAACAATATACACTAGGGGTGGGCGATATAGCCTCAAAATTATATCACGATATTTCAAGAATATTTGCGATAATGATATTTATGACGATATATATAAAAAATGTAGACCATTTTTTTTTATTACATTTATCTCACCTAAATGTTTGCTCACTCATTGTGTTTTTACAATTGGGTAATGTTTTTAAGAGTTTACACAACACAAGGAAGCTTGATTTCAGTCTTTGAATTAAATTGAAAAAGTAGCAAAAAATCTATACAAAATAATAAAGATACAAATAAAGAGAAAAGTTTTTGGGTAGGTCTAACACTATTCAGAAATACTACAGAAACTGAATAAGGTAATCAAATGTAAAATAACACTAGTCCTGAGTCCTGACTAAATTAAATACATAGGCTATTATTTCTGATTCCTTACAATGAAAGCTATCTTTTGTTGTTTTGACGACAACATTAATGACAGACACATATGGCTGCTGTCACTTTTAGAGCTAGTGCCCGGATCCATTACTGTTTTACTGTCTGTCACACCGTCACGCGCGTTTTATGGTTATTTCAGACATAACCGACTGTTTACGAATATACTGACCATGACCGGAATTTGTACACAATTTTGCGTGTTTTTTCCCGTTAAAGCGATATAATCCGCGAAAAATTACTTTTGTTACTCGCGAGCTGTTTGTGAGACTGCTGTACGTGTGCACGCAGAGTAAACATCTCTCAGAGAGCGCGCGAGAGTACTGAATAGTTTAAAATCGCAAATGTTTAATCTGATAAGACTTAAAAAGAAGTGAAAATGATAAACTTTAGTTATAATGCAAGTGACAAAAGACAATTCTGTCATGTCCTGACTGCTAAACACAAGAGTGTGGTATTGACGCTTGACTTGTGCAACCCATTTTGAGAGCGAGAGAGAGAAGACGAGGCACCGCTGAACACTCACGCCGTTGGTAAAATCAATGTTTGCGGGGGAATTTCCCGCATTATAAGTGGTAGACCTGCGGGAATTATTAAAATACTATTGAAGTAGCTCCTTTTTAGGTACTAAATCATCATTGGAGGCTGACTTGCTGCTCTCACGCTCAGACAGGTGTTGTTATTGTGCGTGCTAGGGAACGTAATGCGCCATACATCATTGCGTTGCTATATCAGTGATATCGCGATATGACACTTTTTTATCATGTAAAAATGTATACCGGTATTATCGTGGACGGTATGATATGGCACACCCCTAATATACACACACACACACACACACACACACACACACACACACACACACACACACACACACACACACACACACACACACACACACACGTGGTGTTACCGAACCTGAACCTTTACTTTTATTTCTAGTGAGTAAATCAGCCATATGAACTTTAAATTAAAATATGATGAAAATTGTTAAAAACTATTCTTACACTAGTGTCTCCAGTTTATAATGTGGCTCATCCTCCAGATCCTTCAGCAGCTTCACTCCTGAGTCTCCTAGTTTATTCTCAGACAGATCCAGTGTTCTCAGGTGTGAAGGGTTTGATCTCAGAGCTGAAGCCAGAGCAGCACAACCTTCATCTGTGACACCACAATCCTTCAACCTGTAGCAATGACACACATTATGCCTTTCCAATATATTTCATAAAATCGTATCGGCACCCAAGTATCGAGAGATGCATCGTCCCAGCCCTAGTGTGTGTGTGTGTGTGTGTGTGTGTGTCTGTGTGTGTGTGTGTGTGAGAGAGAGAGAGAGAGTGTGTGTGTGTGTGTGTGTGTGTGAGAGAGAGAGTGTGTGTGTGTGTGTGTGTGTGTGAGAGAGAGAGTTTGTGTGTGTGTGTGTGTGTGTGAGTGAGAGAGAGAGAGAGAGAGAGAGTGTGTGTGTGTGAGAGAGAGAGAGAGTGAGTGTGTGTGTGTGTGTGTGTGAGAGAGAGTGTGTGTGTGTGTGTCTGTTTGTGTGTGTGTGTGTGTGTGTGTGTGTGTGTGTGTGTGTGTGTGTGTGTGTGTGTGTGTGTGTGTGTGTGTGAGAGAGAGAGTGTGAGTGTGTGTGTGAGCTTAATGTATTTGTAAATATTTTAAGGAACTCTTAATATTAATGTAATTAATGTCAAATAAAGGCTGTATTAAAGCACTAATCTAAAGTGAGAAATATTTATGGTTAATGTTGTTAACAAAGCATTATCTAACTCTTTACATAAGAGCTAATTAAACAATAATACTTTGTTAATTACAGTGACAGTGTGTGACAGTGACTATATTTGTATATAGTCTCTTAATATATTAACTACAGCTTAGGGTGCTTTCACACCTGCCTCGTTTAGTTCGGTTGAACCGCACTAGAGTTTGTTTTCCCCATTTGTGCGGTTCGTTTGGGCAGGTGTGAATGCGGCAATCGCACTCGAGTGTGCACCAAAAGCGGACCAAACAAGCGTACCGAGACCTCCTCGAAGAGGTGGTCTCGGTACGCTTTCAAACGAACTCTGGAGCGGTTCGTTTGTGGTGAGAACGTGATCCGACCTCGAACAGAACCAACTGCCAAAGAACTGCGCATTTTTGGACTAAACCAGTTGCCGTAGTCAAAAAGAAATGTTTGTTGACAGTTTGCACTTTAAGCATGGCAGCTCGCGGACAAACTTGGTGTTGTGAGGAGGTGCGGAGCCTGATAGAAATTCGGTCTGATGACCATATGTCCCAATTGTCAAAAACAATTTTAAAGAGAGAAAGGGCACAACGTTACCTGATGGATTGTTGGAAATTTTTTTGGATGATGAGCATGTCATTGTTTAGCAACATTAATGCATGCCTCCTCCTGAAGTGACTTGCGATGCGCCTTCGTCACATGCAGTGCATTAACACATTATTTTCAAATACATTCTCAAATATATTGTTTGTCTAAAGTGGTGTAGACAAACTATATAATAAAATATGACCAGGGATACAATCAGCCCACGCAGTCGTCTCTCCATAGTAATCAGCGGCGTGTTGTCTGCCGGATTACTTCTGGGAGTTCTGTTGGAATTTTCCCGCACGTTAATTCTGACCAAACGAAGTGCAGTTATGGGAATGCGTTCAAGATACATCTGGCCAACGAGTGATGTGGATGCTGTCACGTGACTGCATTTTGGTTCGTTTTATCAACTCATAAACTGATTCGGACCAGAGCGATCAGTGTGGTGTGAAAAGGAACCAAAACGCCTGAAAAATGCTACAATGTATCATTTTTCACCCTTGGTCCGGACCAAATGAACTGAACTACAGATGTGAAAGCACCCTTATATACTATTATATACTATTCATAAACTATAAACTAATAGTTTGCAAATGATTTATAAGCGATGTGTTACTGTATACTTGTGATAAAGTGTTACCATTATTTCAAACTGGTCGCATTAAGTGTAATTGTTCCTTTTGTATGTGATGAAGTGATTCTTCTTTTACAAAAAAATACACAAAATAAACAAAGTAAAGATGAATTTGACTGATAGCATTATTATTATTATTTTTCAAGATTTCCATAGTTATGGTGATATATTGTTATTGTTTGTTATTTTGGCCATGATAATCATGTAGTGATAAATCTGATATGGTGACAGTCCTGGTTCAGGTGGAACACACACCACTTCCCTCTTTTCAGCTGCACACACACATTTTGAGGAAATGCTCACGCTTTTACAAGGGTCTGTTTGCACAAGCATTACAAGGCAAGTTGATTTACACCAAACATTTGTGCTTTAAAAACCCTCTTCACTGTAACCTGCATCTGTTGTCTGGTTTGTAGTTCGTCAAAGATATATTGTATGCACTATCTACTGTACATATTAACCCTTATTCACTCAGAGTCTTTATGGTAGAGATGATCTTACCACAGTATCTCCAGTTTACAGTGAGGATCCTGCAGTAGATCAGAAAGCTGCTTCACTCCTGAATCTCCTACTTTATTCACAGTCAGATTCAGTTCTCTCAGGTGTGAGGGGTTTGATCTCAGAGCTGAAGCCAGAGCAACACAACCATCATCTGTGACTCCACAATCCTTCAACCTGTAGAGAACAATGACACACATTGAGCCTTTATCCAGAGATAAACATAACCACTTAAAAAATAAATAACATAATGCTGTCAATATGAAATGTATAGAAATACTCATCAGTTCACTTTGTTAAAATACATCAGTTAGGATTAGGGGATTGAATATACAGTTTGTACAGTATGAAAATAATTTTTTCTATGGAAAGTCCCCATAAAACATGGAAACCCAACATGGATGTGTGTGTGTGCTTAATGTATTTGTAAACATTTTAAGGAACATGTGTGTGTTAGGGCTGAAAAAAAAATCATTTCACCAAACTATCACAATATTTCTTTTTACTGTTTTAAAATAGATTTTTCTTATTCCAGAATCGATATTGATTCAAATTAAATTGCTTTATTTTTGTCCTTGCTTATAGACGAGGTTGACAGAAGTTAGCCACTTTTGCTCCAACAGAGGATGAAATGTGTCGTTATCTATGAGTGTCATAATATCACTTTCAAGTGGACGCGTGGAAGTGACGTGAGACTGAATCAGTGTTGCCAACTTATCGCCTTTGTCGCTATTTTTAGCGACTTTTCAGACCCTTTTAGTGACAATTTTCAAAAAAGCGACTACCGACAAATCTAGCAACTCTTTGGATAAACCTCAGTAACCTCCACATGTTGTCAGTTGTGCGAGCGCAAGCTCTTGCTTTCTCCCTGCCGTCTCTCTCTCTAGCTGCGTCTACCCTGTTCAGTGAATGGCTGAGAGGAGCAGCGGCTCGTTCTTCTGTTGAGCGCACGGCAGCTGACACACGTGAATCAGCAGTCTTTCTCACTGACTTATCAGCTGCTCTTTTGTTTTATATTTAAAGAATTTAGTTTGACCATTTTAATTTCCTTTCTTTTCTTGTGCTTATTACTTGTAATACTCACTATCACAGAGCTTTAGTTCATCCAGTTCCCAAACTCTCAAATCAGATAATTTTACACATCTAAAAAATTAAGTCATTCACTATATCATAGCTACTCGTTCTATTGTCTGACAAAAAAAAAAATATATATAGGAAATGAGAACATCTTTATTGGACATTCGGCTATTTTATATTATATTAAAACAGTATGTGAGCATGAATTTAGAGAGAAAACATTAGGCAAGGCAAGGCAAGGCAAGTTTATTTATATAGCACATTTCATACACAATGGCAATTCAAAGTGCTTTACATAGAAGAAATTAAAATAATAAAAAGAAATAAGAATAATTAAAACAGTTTAGAAAAATAAAATGAAATACAGTACAGTACAGTCGGACGAACAGTGGCACAGTGCTCATTCAGTAAATGCATAGCTAAACAGAAGTGTTTTGAGTCTGGATTTGAATGTGACTACTGTAGGAGCACATCTGATCTCTTCTGGAAGCTGGTTCCAGCTGCGGCTGGCATAATAGCTAAAAGCAGACTCACCATGCTTAGAGTGAACCCTTGGTATTTCTGGCTGATATGATCCTAATGATCTGAGTGATCTGTTGGGTTTATATTCAGTGAGCATATCTGCAATGTCTTGAGGTCCTAGGCCATTGAATGATTTATATACCAGTAATAATACTTTAAAATCAATCCTAAATCTAACTGGGAGCCAGTGTAGAGACCTGAGGACTGGTGTGATATGTTCATATTTTCTGGTTCTGCTCAGAATCCTAGCGGCAGCGTTCTGTATGACCTGCAACTGTCTTATGGTCTTTTTGGAAAGGCCAGTGAGGAGTCCATTACAATAATCCACCCTGCTGGTGATGAAAGCATGCACAAGTTTCTCTAAGTCTTGTCTGGAAACAAAGCATCTAATTCTTGCAATATTTTTTAGATGATAGTATGCTGATTTAGTTATTGCTTTGACATGACTACTGAAACTAAGGTCTGACTCTAGTGTCACACCAAGATTCCTGACTTGATTTTTAGTTGTTTGACCCCTGGAGTGAAGGTATGCGTTCACCTTGAGAACTTCATCTTTGTTTCCAAATGCAAAAACTTCAGTTTTATATTTGTTTAACTGAAGAAAGTTTTGGCACATCCAACTGTTGACTTCATCAATGCATTGGCACAGGGAGTCAATTGGGCTGTAATCGTTAGGCGATAGGGCTAAGTACAGCTGTGTGTCGTCTGCATAGCTGTGGTAAGCAATTTGGTTCTTTCTCATTATTTGGCTCATTGGGAGCATATACAGGTTGAACAGGAGTGGCGCAAGAATTGAGCCTTGAGGGACTCCGCATGTCATGGATGTCCACTCAGACTTATGGTCTCCTATACTCACATAATAACCTCTCTCATCTAAGTATGACCTGAACCATTTTAGGACTATCCCAGAAAGCCCCACCCAGTTTTCCAGCCTGTCAAGAAGTATGTTATGATCGACAGTGTCAAATGCAGCACTGAGGTCGAGTAGTACCAGCACTGATAATTTGCCTGAATCAGTATTTAAGCGAATATCGTTTATTATCTTTATGAGCGCTGTCTCTGTGCTGTGATGTGGTCGGAAACCAGATTGAAAATTGTCAAAGTATCCATTCGAGCTTAAGAATTTGTTCAGCTGATTGAAGACAACTTTTTCTATGATCTTGCCTATGAAAGGAAGATTTGAGATCGGTCTATAGTTGCTTAATATGGTCTTATCCAGATTGTTCTTTTTCAGGAGGGGCTTGACAACTGCAGTTTTCAGGGAGTTTGGAAAACTCCCAGAGAGAAGTGAGGCATTTACCACTTCTAGAAGATCTGCTTCTAAACTGTTTAGCACACTTTTAAAAAAAGATGTGGGAAGTGTGTCAAGAGCGCATGTTGATGTTTTAAGGTGCTGTACGGTTTCTACCAAAATTTTGCCATCAATTTTATTGAAATCAGACAAAGTTACTACTTTTCTCAGGTGGTCTGATCTGTCTGACCCCAGCGCAACTCGATGTGCTGATCACCTTTCTGATATTATTGATTTTGTCAGAGAAGAAGGAAGCAAACTCACTGCACTTGCTGTTTGAGAGCATTTCACTGGGAATCTGGCTTGGGGGGTTTGTCAGTCTCTCTACAGTAGCAAAAAGAGTGCGTGTGTTGTTTAAATTGCTGTTTATAATATTTGAGAAGAAAGTCTGTCTAGCTTTGCCTAGTTCCATATTGAAAGCATGAAGGCTGTCTTTGTAGATGTTATAATGGACTACAAGCTTTGTCGTCCGCCACATGCGCTCTGCTTTTCTGCATTGTCTTTTCATATTTTGCACTGCTGTTGAGTTTCTCCAAGGTGCTTTTTGTCTGCCACTCTTCTTCCTGACTTTCACAGGAGCAATATCATCAATTGCACTTTTAACTTTTGAGTTAAAAGAATCAAGGAGAAAATCAACAGAGTCAGCAGATATGCTTGGTGTTAAGGATATAGCCTTCATAAATAGTACACTAGTGTTCTCATTTAAGCATCTCTTCTTGACAGACACAGATCTAGCTTCAGTGGCAGGAGAGATCAATATATCAAAGAAAATACAGAAATGATCAGACAGTGCTACATCCTTAATAACAATCGATGAGATGTTTAGACCCTTACTGATAAGTAAATCTAGAGTGTGTCCATGATTGTGTGTGGGTCCATGTACATGCTGAGTCAGATCAAAAGTTTTTAAAACAGTTTTGATTTCTTTTGCCATATTGTTTTCTGCATTATCTATGTGAATGTTAAAATCTCCAGCAATGGCAAAACAGTCAAGCTCTGAGGTAATTGTTGATAACAGTTCTGTAAATTCCTCAGCAAAGGCTGGAGAATATTTTGGAGGCCTGTAAATAATGATGAGTAAAATGCGTGGAGCACCTTTTAATACAATACCCAGATATTCGAAAGACGAGTAGTTCCCAAATGATATTTGCTTACATTGATAAATATCTTTAAAAAGAGCAGCTAGACCCCCACCTCTCTTCACAGCTCTGCAGACACTCATAAAAGTAAAGTTAGGAGGGGATGTTTCATTGAGGATTGTTGCACTGCAGCTGTCTTCTAGCCAGGTTTCATTTAGAAGCATAAAATCCAGGTTGTTTGTGGTTATTAAGTCATTGACTAGAAGTGATTTATTTTTAAGTGAGCGGATGTTTAAAATTGCTAACTTAACAGTCTTACTTTTTTTCCCTACACCAATCTTAGTTAGACGTGCAATAGGCACCAGATTAGTTGAGTTTGCTGTACGGCTATTGAAGGCCTTAGACTTTCTATCTTGTAATAGAACAGCAATAGAGAAAGATACAGGCACACTGGGTTCCCGCTTGTTCTGTAAACATTTGAGAAAGTTACTGTTATCAAAGCGGGGACCCGACATACATCACTGAGAGCTGGTATCAGTTGTTTTTGGTTGACCTCGAGCAGATGGAGGAGGGTGTGGGCCCTGGCGTTGTGGCAGAGGCCGAAGAGCTCTCACAGAGGCAGGGGGAGGGTGAGCTGGGCCTGCAGGCTTTGGTGGTAGCGGTGCCCGACGTTTTTTGGTTGATATCTGGGGGCTTGCAGCAAAAGAGTGTGATAGTCTGATTCCAGCATGCACCAGTTCTTCCATTTTCTGTGAGAAGCACAGAAGTGGAGTTGGTGGCGAGAGGGAGAAGGTGTCTGGTGAAAGGGGCTGTTGCTCTGGTGTTATAGGAGGCTGTGATATGCTGTCCTGGCTTCCCTGGCTGTTTTCCAGGAAGTCGTCCTTGGGTGCTGAATCTTGGAGCAGTTCTAATATGTCTGTCTGTGGTGAGCTCTGTGGGCAGGGCTCAGCTGAGATGGTGTCCGTGAGCAGAGGTTGTTGTGGCTCAGTGGTGTTATCATTGTCCTTGTGTGATATGTCAACATCATGTCCATTCTGAAGTGAAGTCCTGTGGTCATTCATACTGTGTCCAGGTGTGTGTGTGCCGTTCTGATTGAGTGGATTGGCACACACTGCAGAAGGATGATTGAGGGAGAAGTAGATATTGTCCTTTAACACTCTTGAACCAAGTTTGTTTGGGTGATGGCCATCCCGATGAAATAGTTGTCTCTGACTCCAGAAGAGATTGAAGTTGTCAATGAAGTTTACTCCTTTTATATTGCAGGTTTTTTGCAGCCATGTATTAATCCCAAGCAACCGTGAAAACCTGTTTGTTCCTCTTGCTGGGAGTGGTCCACTGATGAATGTCTGAACTTTCAGTTTTTTAAGTGTTTCAAAAAGTTCATTGAAATCCTTCTTAAGGAGTTCTGACTGCTCTTTATGAATGTCATTCTTCCCCACATGAATGATGAGTCGATTTGCAGTCTTATGTTTCATTAGAATGTTCTGAAGTTCCCTGTTTATATCAGAAGTTGTTGCTTGTGGAAGGCAGCATGTAGTTGTATCCCTGCTGCTAATGTTTCTGATTATGGAGTCCCCCACTATCAGAGTCCTGGGCTCGGCTGCACTCTGAGCTGAGTGCCGCTGTCTGCTCGACCTTGAGCGCCAGTTAGCATCAGTGTTAGCTACTGGCTGATACAGTCTGTGTTCGATCAAATTCATCACGTTTGGGGGTTCCTCATTTACATTCATTAGTACTTCAAATCTGTTCTCAAGATGTATAGGTGTTGGTAGGAGACCAATCTTTGCAATCTTTGTCAGAGCTGTATCTGGGGTAGAGGATGCTACTGCGGTAATATGTGAGGCTCGTGACAATCTGATGTCTCGAGTGCCTTTGGGTCTCGCTCCCTGTTTGTGCCATCGATTTGTAAGTCGATCGGCTTGTTTCTCTACCTGTCGAGGAGCACTAGTTTCATGGGACTCACCGGCTATATGCTGAGGGTGTCCCTGACGAAGCTCTGTTGTGTGTTCCGTCTGGTTTGGTGGTCCCGTAAATAACTTTGTTTCAAGAACTGCAATCCTTTGTAAAAGTCTGTGGCAGTTAGTGCAGCAAGTAGATTCCAGAAGAGGCATTTTCTCTCTTAACCTTGTAGGCAGTTGTGTTTTCCTTTCCATTCAAACACCCACACGATCTTCTTCCAATTCCTCTGTCTATTAAACCTTTGACAAAATCATATCACAACATTTTAAATCTGTGTTGGCGCTGCCACTGACCCAGAGAGAGTTGTCATGAAACAGCGTCACAAAAGGTCTTTTAAACCTCATAATAGTATCATTATTTCTGTGATACAATATTTCAAATTATCATAGAAGTACTGGGATAAAAGTTTAAAGTTCAAATATAAACACTGATGTCTACGGTAGCGATCACAATAGAGTAAATCAGCTTTTGATAGAAACTTGGCACTTAAAATAACGCATTTATTGATTACATTGTTTTGCCACTAGGTGGCGACAAGTGACTGTTAAAAAATGTATTTGTTATTGAATTATTTATTCAAGATAATGTAGTACTGTATGATGCTTCTGAAATAAAACTCAGAAAGATGTCATGAATTGTTTTTGTAAATATGACTCATCTTATTCATCATGTACAGTCTGTATAAGTGTATGATTTAACTTTTCCCCATAGTCTAGTATTAAAAAACAAATCACAATACATTGCAATATCGAATCGCAATATTGAAGAATACAAAATTCTTAAAAATCGCAATACATATCGTATCGGCACCCAATTATTTGTATATAGTCTCTTAATATATTAACTACAGCTTATATGTAAGCGATAAGGTACGAGAGGCTGTGCTGTATCGTGAATAAGTCACAATAATAATCAATAAGATATATTGTATGCACTATCTACTGTACATATTAACCCTTATTCACTCAGAGTCTTTATGGTAGAGATGATCTTACCTCAGTATCTCCAGTTTACAGTGAGGATCCTGCAGTAGATCAGAAAGCTGCTTGATTCCTGAATCTCCTACTTTATTCACAGACAGATTCAGTTCTCTCAGGTGTGAGGGGTTTGATCTCAGAGCTGAAGCCAGAGCAGCACAACCTTCATCTGTGACTCCACAATCCTCCAACCTGTAGAGAACAATGACACATATTAAGCCTATATCCAGAGATAAACATAACACTTAAAAATTTATTCATTTAATGCTGTCAATATGAAATATATAGAAATACTCATCAGTTCACTTTGTTAAAATACATCAGTTAGGATTAGGGGATTGAATATACAGTTTGTACAGTATGAAAATATTTTTTTCTATGGAAAGTCCCCATAAAACATGGAAACCCAACATGCGTGTGTGTGCTTAATGTATTTGCAAACATTTTAAGGAACGTGTGTGTGTGTTAGGGCTGGAAAAAAAAAATCAATTCACCAAACTAATCACAATATGTTTGTTTACTGTTTTAAAATAGATTTTTCTTATTCCAGAATCGATATTGATTCAAATTAAATTGCTTTATTTTTGTCCTTGCTTATAGACGAGGTTGACAGAAGTTAGCCAATCTTGTTCCAACAGAGGATGAAATGTGTCGTTATCTATGAGTGTCGTAAAATCCCTTTCAAGTGGACGTGTGGAAGAGACGTGAGACTGAATGCACTGAAAGCCCTCGCGCTACTCATATGCTGAGAGAGAGATAAGACAGTACACTGTAAAAAATGTCCGTTAAAATAACAGTGAAATGCTGTAAAATCACAACATTAAAATACTGTAAATTGAATTACAGTGAAACACTGTATACTTTACAGTGTAATTTAGTAACATGTTAAACTAAATGTAACTGTAAATTCAACATCAAAATGATGTTTTTTAAACATACTTTCTCTGTGTAAAAGACATATTGATGTTATTTTGACAAACAAACACTGTTTTTGCAATACAATGCAATACAGTATAAATGGCAATGAAATTGTGTTAAAATTACAATTAAATTCTGTAGACTTAAATAAAAACATGCATGGTTTCCAAAATGCTGTAAGAAAGACTGTCACTTCAATGTTGCCTATTTATTTAGCCTGTTATTATTTTATGAAAGGTGAGCAGTATTTGGATTGTTTTAGCAATGATTTTAGGGGGAATGTTCAAACAAAGCACCCTGGGTAAATGAACACTGAAGAACGTTGGAGGACTAGTGCAAAGTGTCTCTGGTAAGTAGCCTAAAATCGTTGAAAATCTCTATTTTTTTCTGCTTCTGCTTCAGTTCAGACATCCTCATTGGATTCATTGGTTCCTATAGACTCGTTGCCAAGGTGAGATAACACATTCTAGTCCGTGGAGAAGCCTATCGCTGCAGCCTGTAGAATTTGGATATCCATATCCAAGTCGGCCATATTCATTACGTCACGTTCGATGAGATATCTAAGTAAAACAAACTGCAAAACGACAGAAGACAACTACAAAAGACGAACTTTATGCTGGTAAGTGACCACACATAGTGTCTTATGTCCATAACGACTTTGCTTTGTTGACATTGGGGAACAATAATGCACGTAATACGGTGATATTTGCCTCTTGGATAATGTATCGTTGTCGTGTCAATTTAACGTTAACGTTAGCTGGAGCAAGCTTGTTCATGCAATATTATCCCGCTGTGCGAAATTAACTATACACATTTTCAGTTTGCTAAATTATGCAAGATTAGTAAGACCTAAGCTGCTGTTATAGCTAAATATGAGTTTGGCATGAAAAACACTAACGTTGACGTTAGTTTCCAGTGTTGGCCAAAATAACTAAATTCAGTTAAGCTTTTATAGTGTTGTATCTGCATTTAGTAAGCTTCAGTCATTGCAAGAGTTTTTTTGTACTTTGTACTTAAGTCCGCGAGCTTAGTTTGCGTGGCCATATTTGCTGCGCGCGCGCCCTCACTCAGCAAGAACTCTCTCTCTTCTCCTCGTGGTGTTTACAACGCTTTATACAATTTTGATAGAAAATTAAGTGCTACCTGCTTATATAGCGTGGTAAGTCTGCACTGCCTTTTAGAGACAACGTTTTTCAAATATGTGTTTGTCAGTTGGGTGAGGTAATGTTAGCTATTCTTTCGGGTGTTATGTGAGAGTTTAGCACTAGCTAAAATGGTTGTCTGCCGTTTTTGCAACCGACATTTTGCAAGTTTGAAAGGTTATGTACTGCACTGTAGAATCCACAGAAATGAACCCCGTTGTGTTTTTAAATGTGAATCCGCCGGTTGCAAGCAGACATTTTGTACATATTCAGGGTTTAAGGGTCATTTCTATCGCAAACACAATGCGCCCACGCTCTCTGTTCTTTCTGATTGTCGTACATCAGCCATTATTGCGAATTTTGCTTGTGCTGTTCCACTGTGTGCGCGCCAATTTCAGGCCGTTAAAGAACTTCTATCCCACTTAAAAGAACATCTTGTGGAGGGGAGACCTGTGGCATGTCCGGTAACAGGCTGCAAAAGTTTGTTTACTTTAAAGTCCTCCTTTACTGCTCACATGTCCAGGAAACATAGGGACTGTTCAGCTAGTACCATCAGTGAAATATATAAGAAGGTTACACCACAGTCCTCTGATGCTGCATTTCATGATGCCTCCCAGAATCTAGCCCCAAATGATGCGCCAAATAATGACTTGCCTCAGAATTTGAACGAGACTTTTCTTAGAAATATGTGCATGTTCTATCTTAAGTTGCAAGGCCAGCTCCTCCTTCCAGCTTCAACCATACAAATAATTGTTGAAGAAATGCAAAATTTGCATGAAATGGGACAGGAATACACATTAAGTAAACTGCATACACTTTTGAGAGTCTGACAGATGATGCCATTGATAAAATTGAAGCCTGTTTGAGGGATTCAGATCTCTTCTCCAACTCTCACCAGGGCCCACTGAGGTCAATATATTCAAGAGCACAGACATTCAAAAGCATGTTCCGGTACATAGAACCTACAAAGGTTGCATTAGGAAGTGATGAAAACTTGACACAGAGGTTTGCTTATTATATTCCAGTGAAGCAGACATTGGCCAACTTATTAGAATCTGAGTTATGGAAAAATGCAATATCACAGTCTTGTGACTCAGATACAGATGTGCTTTGTGATATAAATGATGGAAAAATCTGCAAGTCAAACAAGTTCTTCAAAGAAAATCCAGGGTGTCTTAAGCTGATTCTGTACCAGGATGCATTTGAAATCGTAAATCCTCTTGGCTCAGCAAAGAAAAAACACAAACTTGTTGCAGTCTACTTTTCTGTTGCTAACTTACCTGTTCATGTGAGGTCCAACACTGATCACATGTCCCTTGTCTTACTATGTGGTGAGAATGATTTAAAACACTTTGGACCTGGTAAGATCTTTTCCGAGTTGTTACAGGATTTAAAAGATTTAGAAGGAAATGGGATCACTGTTGGTGGTGAAACAGTCAAAGGGGCTTTGTATTGTGTTGCTGGTGACAATTTGGGATCACACAGTATTGGAGGGTTTACAGAAAACTTCAGTCAATCTCAGTACTTTTGCAGATACTGTGAAATTACTCGACGTGAGTTTCATGATGACCCACATGTTTGTGGTCCACAGCGCAACCCAGAAAATTACGAGGCAGCTCTTGGACACCTACAAGCAGAAGGCATCAGAGACGTCAAAGGAATTAAGATAAATTCCGTTTTCAATAACTTGGAATCCTTTCATGTATGTCAGCCGGGTCTTCCACCTTGCTTGGGCCATGACTTATTTGAGGGTATCGTATCCTATGATGTTGCACTCTTCTTGAAGTATTTCATAAAAACAAAGAAATGGTTTACATACTATACTAATTAAATCGGCGAATCAAACAATTCAAATATAAAGGATCTGATGCCCTCACTAAGCCATGCAGTGTCAACCCCGTTGCATGCAAACTCTCTGGTCAGGCTGTGCAAAATTGGAATTTTTTGAGGTTGTTGCCTGTGCTGATTGGTGATAAGGTGCAAGATCCAGATGATGATGTGTGGCAGTTAACGCTACAGCTTAAAGATGTTGTGGATTTGGTCTGTGCTCAGAAGATTTCCGTGCCACAGGTAGCTTATCTTGAAATCACAATCCAAGACTATTTGGATTCAAGAAAGGGCTTGTTTCCTGAGAATCACCTAAGGCCAAAACATCACTACTTGCGGCATTATCCCGCACTAATTCTAAAATTTGTCCCACTTATCAGACTATGGACAATGCGGTTTGAAAGCAAACATGCCTATTTCAAAAGGTGCGCAAGGCATTTGAAAAACTTTAAAAACATCTGTCTTACTTTATCTGAAAGACATCAAATGTTTCAGGCATATCTATCGGCTGGACTAGGATGCAGTCAGTTGTTACATGTGAAAAACAGTTGTACTTTTGTCCCCAGCCTTTACAGTGATGCAATTAGGCATGCTGTTACTGATTTTGGCTTTTCTGAAAATGACACATGTGTCTCCACAGACATCCAGTATAAGGGCACATCATATAAGAAGGGAGATTTCCTCATTACAAAAAATTATGAGTCCATGGAGTTTGGAGAGCTTGTTGTCATTTTAATCCAACATAATGCAACTGTTTATTTTGTGTTGGACATGCACACATCTGAGTATCACAATGAATATCACATGTACTCTGACATAAACTGACTACACAGTTGCTGTGCCTTAACCCCCTGAGGTCGGCTGTATCGCCGGCGATACCAGCTCGCTTTTTTTTTATCAGTGTAAAAGAAACTCATAAATACTCTGTTGACTTTGATTTTCCACAATACAAATATTAAAGCCGAAAAATATGTATCTATGCAACTTTAATGAAGTAAAATCACTAAAAGCCTTCCTTCTGCTGGAAAAAATAGTCCCTGGCCGTAAACAGCAACAGAAGTTACATACATTATTTCGCCAAAAGATCACGGCAAAGACTGTCTTTAAAAAACACCTACTGACCAATCAGAATCAAGGATTGGAACTAACCATTTTATAAACTATTATATACTATTCATTAACTATAAACTAATAGTTTGCAAATGATTTATAAGCGCTGTGTTACTGTATACTTGTGATAAAGTGTCACCATTATTTCAAACTGGTTGCATTAAGTGTAATTGTTCCTTTTGTATGTGATGGAGTGATTCTTCTTTTTCAAAAATAGCACAAAATAAACAAAGTAAAGATGAATTTGACTGATAGCATTAATATTTTTTAAGATTTCTGTAGTTATGGTGATATATTGTTATTGTTTGTTATTTTGGCCATGATAATCATGTAGTGATAAATCTGATATGGTGACAGTCCTGGTTCAGGTGAAACACACACCACTTCCCTCTTTTCAGCTGCACACACACATTTTGAGGAAATGCTCAGGCTTTTACAAGGGTCTGTTTGCACAAGCATTACAAGGCAAGTTGATTTACACCAAACATTTGTGCTTTAAAAAACCCTCTTCACTGTATCCTGCATCTGTTGTCTGGTTTGTAGTTCGTCCGGTTTATTTAACTGTTGGTTTTACTTTCTTTTGGGGATAATAATATATAAAGATGTAAATGTTCCTCTTCAGGGAGACTCCTCACCGCTGTCTTCTACCGCCGGCAGTAGTGTTATCACGGTACCAAAATGTCAGTATTCGGTACCGATTCCAGTGAAAGTCCACGGTTCTCGGTACCAAACCAAAGTTTAATTTAGACTAAATTTACCAGTAAATTTACAACACACACTTTTTATTAATAAAGTTAAACAATGCCATTCTTTATACTTATTTAAAATTGTGTTTCAAGTTTTTCCACAAGTAATAAATGAAAATAAATTACAAACCTAAAAAACTCAACAATAAGCCATGACTGAATAAACTATTCTATTTATAAGCTTAAACATTTTTTATAAATTAAACAAAATATGCCATTACTGAACAACACTTTATAAACGAACATATTATTATTTAAAAAAAAAGCAGCAGTTGCTTCAGGTCATTTTTGGATTTTTTTGATGGCCTGACTTCTTGACTTGACTCTCCTCCAGACACCCGAGATGCACTTCTTTCATTGCCCATTTTCCTCACCTCATCCAGGAGACTTTGCTTCACATCATCCTTAAGAGAAACAAAGCTGTTCTTAAATCTTGGATCAAGGTAAGTTGCAGTGTTCAGAAGAAACTGCAGCTGCAGGTCATCATAGCGATGCTGAAGATACTCGTGCATCTTTTCCTTCATCTCTTGGGCTAATGCAGTGTCACTTTGTTCATGAATGGTAGTGAAGGGGTGGTAGTGGCGCAGTGGATAAGACACATGCCTTTGGTGTGAGAGACCCGGGTTCGAATCCACTGTGAGACACCAATGTGTCCCTGAGCAAGACACTTAACCCCTAGTTGCTCCAGAGGCGTGCGACCTCTGACATATATAGCAATTGTTAGTCGCTTTGGATTAAAAGCGTCAGCTAAATGAATAAATGTAAATGTAAATGAATGAGACACTCAAATATCTTCCAGAGTAATGGCAAGACTGAGGACAGGGTGATATGTTTTTCCCCACTAAGTGCATCAGTAAAAGGACTTAGTGGCTCAAGAACTGCTTTAACAGTTTCTAAAACTGTATTGTCTGAGTCTTTTGGCATCAGATACCATTTTTTCCTGTCTTCAGCCAGGACAGCACAGACAACCTGCTGCTGCTCCAAGAAACGTTCCACCATATCGTATGAAGAATTCCAGCGAGTGGGATCATCATGAATGAGTTTGTGGTCTGGAGAAGACAGGTCTTTCTGTTTTTTGGCCAGCTGGCGTGAACGTTTTTGTGATCTTGTGAAGGCAGAAATAGTTTTTCGAAGCCTTGACAGCACTGCGGACACCCTGTTTATGTCTAATGCCTTATATACAGCAAGGTGGAGATTGTGTCCAAAACAAGGAATCCAGGTGTAGTCCTCAAAGTCTTTTTTGTTATTTATGGCATTGTCTGTTGTGATGCCTGAAATTCTTACAATGTCCAACTTCCAGTCTTCAAGTTTTTCTTCAAAGGCCTCCTTCAAACTTTCAGCAGTGTGATCTGTGTTGAGACCACAACAGCCAAGACACAAGGATTGCAATTCCCACGATTTAGTAATGTACTGCAGAGTTACAGACATGAAAGTGTCTGCAGTTCTACTTGTCCAAAGATCTGTCGTGCAGCTGTAAAACGGTTTCTCTCCGAGATGCTGGATTATGAGGTCTCTGGTGTCATTGTAGATGCGGGGAATCTCAGTGTACATAAAAAAGTTTCAACTTGGAAGCTGGTATTTTGGGTTGAAGTGATGAAGCAGTTGCTGGAATCCACAATTTTGAACGGTATAAATGGGCACTTTATCCATATATATATATATATATATATATATATATATATATATATATATATATATATATATATATATACACATATATATATAAATTCAGCAACAGCTCGGTTCAGCTTTCTTGCCTCAGTTTTTATCATATTTCTGCTGCCGCCAAAAAGCTTCTGTAACTGTGGGCTGTTTTGGAGTTTGCTGGGGTGTTTCATGATCTTCCTCAGCCTGCAGCTGTAAAAGGAAAATATAATAAATATACTTTAAGTATAGAAGTAAAAACAATGGGCTGAGTCTGACCAAATGAAACATTAGATCATTGACACCAGCTAAAATATAACTTTTCTGTAAATAACAAAACCTCAGCTTTTAAAATAAATCTAGATAAGATTACAAAATGTATAATTTCAAAATTTACTAATACATTTTTAAAAATAAAAGTTTTATCCGTTAACAATTTAATGCACAATGCACTTTTTTTTTTAAATCTGCTAGTTATCCAGCCAAGAATAAGCCTACAACTGCTTTTTTGACTGACTGATTTTAAGGACATAAACACTGTTAACCATATATTTACATCTAACACCCATGTTTTGGATATACGGGTCATTAAAAAACCTCTGGTGTGTAAAAGTAGTAAACACCTTCATGTCCTCCTGTTTTTTTTACCCTAATAAAATTTATTAAAGCATTAAATAGTTAATAAAGAAGCTTAATTCTAACACTCATTATATTAGCGCTGGCCGCACCACGTATGCTAACGATTTACTACACAAACGGCTAACGTTATGTTTATTTCAATTCGACATTCAAACAGAAGCTCTAAATTTGAAATTAATTTGAAACTTACCTGCTTGAACTCTTTCATTAGATCCAGGTGTCGGTCTGTAAGGTGTTTTATTAAGTTTGATGTGTTTCCTCCTTTTGAGAGAAAACTTCGACGACATCGCTTGCAAATTGGTTTTTGATGATCTATGATGTTCCCCTCGTCATCAGCCGCAAATCCAAAATATTTCCACACTCGGCTCTTTCCTCCTATCTTATTAACAAGTGGATTTACAGCCACCACATCAGCAGCACCGCCTGTCGCCATGTCTCAGCACTTTTATGAAGAGGACGCAACTGCACGCGTTTAGTGCATGCATGCGCATCAAGTACCGGGTTTGAGAAAACCTGGTACCGTGACGTTTAAAACATTTTTAGTACCGACTTGGTACCGAAGTACCGGGTCTTTGACAACACTAGCCGCCAGGATCTGACGGTTCAAGCAGGAATCTGTCGCTGAACCACCGGATGGGGCTTACGCCAAAGATATATTGTATGAACTATCTACTGTACATATTAATCCTTATTCACTCCGTGTCTTTATGGTAAAGATCTTACCTCAGGATCTCCAGTTTATAGTGAGGATCCTGCAGTAGATCAGAAAGCTGCTTGATTCCAGAATCTCCTACTTTATTCACAGACAGATCCAGTTCTCTCAGGTGTGAGGGGTTTGATCTCAGAGCTGAAGCCAGAGCAACACAACCTTCATCTGTGACTCCACACTCACACAACCTGTAGAGAACAATGACACACATTAAGCCTATATCCAGAGATAAACAACACTTAAAAAATAAATAACATAATGCAGTCAATATGAAATATATAGAAATACTCATTAGTTCATGTTGTTAAAATACATCAGTTAGGATTAGGGGATTGAATATACAGTTTGTACAGTATACAAATATTTTTTTTATATGGAAAGTCCCCATAAAACATGGAAACCCAACATGTGTGTGTGTGTGCTTAATGTATTTGTTAACATTTTAAGGAACATGTTTGTGTGTTAGGGCTGGAATTATATATTTTTTTTACTGTTTTAAAATTGATTTTTTTTTTTGCACGTGAGAAAGGCGTGGCTTTAGCTCCTTCAAAACACAGAGCAACACTCTGCTCTGTGCAGTCCTATGCCAGAGAGAGTTGTCCACTTCTTCACTACAAACTCCAACCGGAGTCCTTCGTTTGTTTTCTAATCTCGTTTTAATCTAAGTCTTTCTTTTTATCTACCTCAGTTTGATATTTGTCCGTCGTTCAGTGTATTCACGAATGAAACGAACTTAAGACTAAGCATCTTTCGTACGCACTGCAGGTGAGTTAACGCATCATCTACCTCAGCCCGGAAGAAACCTCGGACACGCGGCCCACGCATCCTTTCAAACCAGCTGCACAAAAGGGGCCATATCAAAGCAAGTACAAGTCTTAATATCGCAAAATCTGAAAAGAAAATGCTGTTTTAAGGTTGTCTAGAACTTCCTAAAAGCCTTTGGGTCTCATTTGAAGTAACTGTTTGAACTGTTTTGTCCTGAGAAGATTTCCCTTTCACTTTCTCTCTCTCTCTCTCTCTCCAATATTTCATATTTCAATCATTTGGTATTGTTTGTTTTGCTATGCATATTTACTCCTGCGTGATTTAAGTAGTATACGTAATCCTTAATTGTTTTATTAAACTCCATAACCCTTTGAGTTGAATCTGTCTCATTGTTCCATAACCTGGGGTCCCTGAAAATGATGATTTAAGCTACAAGCTCTACTTAGTGCCTTACATGAAAATATCATTCCTTGTGGCCAGAGGAAGGTTATTGTCGTTGTTTACAGGCCGGTAAGTTTTGATAAGGAAGTTTCGCATACAGTTCGCTGGACGGACAGATTGCTTGATAACTGAATTTGAATTACATGAAAATTTACCCTGATAATTGATATGATTTTACCGACCTATATTAATAATTACTACGAGCAATCGTGTTAATTATTCATATACGGTGAGGTTTAGCCTATTCCCTATTTTGGGATAATTTAATTTGTGTATGCGATATACATATTCATCCTCTTATGAATATTACCCCTCATTTGAGTTAATAATTCCCTAAACCACTCATTGTTGCTACAACATAAATATATATAGGACTACATTCATATTTTAATTTTTATTATTATATTATGTATTTACAATTATATTGCACTATTTTACAACTACCTAAAATAAAATCACTTTACTTCACAAACTAGCTAAGCTGGCTGTATTCACTGAGGTAAATTATAATCATCAAAAGTAGTATATGTAATATTCACAACAATAACCGTTAAAATACTGTCATTTGTATAACAATGGTGAAGTGTATGAATACTTACACACATACGTAAACTCCTCCATCGTTAGTTATGACCGTTCTGACTGGTGAGGACGTGGTGCGCGAAATGACAGTTGGGTGATCATCGCTCTCCACTTCCTGTGAAGTGATGTATTGATGTTCCCTTATTCCCTATGCCGTGCGCAGTGCCCTTTGAACATGTTCGCTCCCTTCGGATTGGAATCTCACTTAAGATGTCGGAAAACCCTGTGAAGTCCACTTCGCAGTCCACAACGCACCTCTAGAGCGACGTTGTTGATTGTTTGAGCATGTGACTGCGCGTTTCTCCTTGTTTTCTATTGTTATGCGCAGCATATTTCCCGTGCGCACAAACACAGCCACAGACAATGAATTGTTTGTTCGGTTAGCAAAGAAGAGCATGATGTATTTTGTATAAAGTTTTTTTTGTTGTTGTTATTAACTGTTTTGAGAACTGGAAATGCACAATTCATGCATACAAATCTGTATATATTAATAAATGAAGATGATTAAATTAGACCGATGCAAAAAACGAAATTCAGGCCCTGCATTTATTAAGACAAACCTAGTCAAAACGAATGCAGTCTATACACTTACTTGGCAGCTCTGTGAAATGTAATACAACAGTGCCACCTACTGTCTAAATGCATTAACATTAAAAGTGTGAGGTGAAACTCTTTTGCATAGACATAGGTAAATGGGTTTGTCAATTAGCCTGAAATAAAAAAATACATTAAAAAAATCAGATCTTGTGCTTCCTCACATTGGAGTCCCGAGTTCATGTACAAAGTTTGGTTTCGATACGTGACAGCGTTCCTGAGATATGGACGACTTCCTGTTTAGCGACTACGCCGCCGATTTCGTTTGGCTGTGACGGGCAAACGCTTCCGAAAATCAAAAATCCTTCTAGTAACTTTTGTGAGGCTTGGTCCAAGGATCATGTACGTCCAGTTTCGTGAAGTTCGGACCAAATTTGTGACCTATGAAAATTTAGTTTCGCTTTTTGTTCAATCCAATATGGCGGACGAACGACTTGGACTCGTGATGTCATCTTCGCGAGCAACTTACACCGGTACTGACCGGACGTTTTAAAGTTGGAACGGTGTCTCTGTCTCAAAGGGCCTAGGCGCAGGAGCTGGCCAAAATGTCTCTCCCGGGAACAATAATAATAATAATAATAATAAGAAGAAGAAGAAGAAGAAGAAGAAGAAAACTTAAGAAGAACAATAAGTGTGCTGCTTTCAGCAAGCACACTTAATAAAGTGTTGCTGAATAATTTTTTAATCTCATGTTATTGCTTTACTTCATCAATCAGTTTATAATATCTGAATATTTTATATTGAACTATTCTATTCATAATAAATTAGTTACTTCCTTTTAATTTGGTAGGATATTAGTAGATACTAGTTATGTTTAAATGTTTTCCCTGTACATTTTTGCCATGTCTGCGTTTTAAAGGGCTTGTTTTGCTCTTTTTGTGATATCTGACAACCCGTCACCTAAAGCTTTAATCAAGAGAGGTTCATCAAGTTCATAAGTGACTAGGAGAACAGCAGTATGAAAACCGAACAGCAGCTACTGTTAGTGTTGACTAAGTAATGTAAATTATACACACCTTGTAACTGCGTCATTATTTTACATAGCTCTGTGTACACTGACACATATCACGCTCCCTCTCAGTGCGTGTGCACGCGAGAGTCTTTTGCATCAGTAAAATGCGATCGGTTAATTTGAGTGACAAGTTGTAATCACGCATTGAATCAAAGCAAGATTTTATCAGCTGGTTCAGTGGCCAATTGTTTGGAGTTAGAAATATATAACTCGCGCTGCATATTTAGTAATTTTGCCTCAGATACAGGATTATACATTCGCTTTAACAAGCAGGTTGTTCATTACCACGGCAACCGCTCACGTGTTATGCTGAATGCGAGTTTCGTGTTTAAAAAGTAACTATACATAAGAGACAGAAAGATGCAGATAACTATACATTATTTAAGGTTATTTCTATTCATTACGATATTTATATATGAACTGTTGTTGTCAAGTAAGCTTCATGCTTTCCCCGTTGCGATCGTGCACTCCTCTAAACTGTAGCCTACGGGTGCCGCACTGCTCTAGACTGCTGCGCCTTCCCCCCCGAAAATATCACGTTAACAACAACCCTTTAGAAAACGTAATTCCTATGTGGATCCTCTTGATCTGTTTTCTCCATATTTCTTTGACAAATCTCAGTGTCTCAGTCTCACGCACGCTGCATGTGAGTTAACCACGCCCACTTATTTACATGTCGCGGTATACACGGAATGAAAAAATCTGTTACGGTTGACATTTTCTACCGCGGTAACGATATATACTGTCATACTGCCCAGCCCTATTAGTACCTGTATTTAGTTTAATCAATCTTTATTTGTATTTTATAATTAGCATTAAACAAAAAATATAGTTCTTATTCACAGTGATTAAAGATTATTAAACAAAAATATTAAAATATAATTGCACAACCACCAAATAGGTGGTGATATGCACTATGTAAATCAGCATTTAACAAAAGAAGAAAGAAGTAAGGTGTGTTTTTTCTCAGCGTCTGTTTCCATGGTGACTCGTGGATTCGTCGCTCTGTTGAGAAGGTCTGAGTTGGATGAACTTACTCCCGGACACGTTTTTGGAAAAAGCACACCTCGAGTAAGCAAG
This sequence comes from Leuciscus leuciscus, assembly GCF_965113295.1. NCBI lineage: Eukaryota > Metazoa > Chordata > Actinopteri > Cypriniformes > Leuciscidae > Leuciscus > Leuciscus leuciscus. Next base: position 1,934,026 of record NC_138733.1, on the reverse strand, counting down.
GTTTGGTTTAATCAACCAAGAGATCAGGGTAGTGATGTTACGTATGACACTGAAGCTTCGATATGCGTATCACACATGCGACACAATTTCTAGTGAAGCCCCGTATCGGGGTGTGTATTGGTTTACTAGAGTCACGTGATTGATGACAAATGAAGCCTCACTTTCTGTCCAATCACGTGCGCGTTTCGCTTTGGGTGTCAGAAGGCTCGAACCCCAGATCTCATTTAACGAGTCATTGTTGGCTCAGTCTGGTTTACGGGTTTGTGAGGAGAGTGCTGTACTTTGAAAGTTTACATTTAAATAACCAAAATTTATTTTTCACTACTTAGGCTATTCTTTTTTGTTGTTGTTGTGTCTTTTTGTTTTTGTAAAATCTTTTGCACTTTTGGTGATTTTAGGTAATTTGGTGTTAGTATTTGGGTTTTGGGTGGGATTAGATTAGATTAGATTAGATCAAGTGCATGGTGGGAATATCTCTGTTTCTTTTAAAGATCTTTGGAGCGCGCCACAATGAACTGAGACTCAGCACGTTTTCTTTAATTTTTTAATCTGCAATATTTAAGTGAAATATATTTCAGCCTTTTGTAGAAGAATCTGTCTAATATTTATTAAACATGTAAAAAACATCTTTGGTTCAAAGAGTATTTTTAGTTTCAACTGACCATAGAAATTTGATTTGTTCAAACTCACTTGAGAAAAAGTAAATCAATTACTTGTGCGGCTGTGAGAAGAAGAGAGGGAGTGTGTGTGGCAGAGCAAGACAGGAGAGAGAGAGCGGGATGAGCAACTGTTCTCACTACATATCAGGGAGAAACTGCAGGATTTTCCCTTTAACAGTATAAATGTTTATGTACATTCACTATAAATGCATATATTTGATCATTTTATCACACACAAATGTCATAAAACCGGTTGCGTAGATCACAAATCTACGTACCTTCAGGACACTGACAATAAAGATGGATAGTGACAGAGAAGATAGAATTTCTCGTAGCTCTCCTCAGAAAAACGCTTGTTACACACACACAGTTTGATTGTGTCAGTAGTTTCTGGCCAACCAAACGCCCGCAGCGAGTCTCGCCCTGACAGCATCACGGGGGAAGCCTGCAACACTCTCAACTCTTGCACCATGGACACACACACTTGCGACCCATGAACAGAGGTGGAAAGTAACGAATTACATTTAATTTTAGTAGTTTTTTTGTGTACTTTTTTTGAGTAGTTTTTTTGTGTACTAAAAACTACTTTAAGTAGTTTTTAAAATCTGTAATTTTACTTTTACTTAAGTAAAATTTCATTGAAGTAATAGTACTTTTACTTGAGTAGAATATTTTAGTACTCTTTCCACCTCTGCCCATGAACGCCTCTCTAAACTACTGCGTGATTTTACAGTTTGAAGCGTCTTTCATAGAAAAACACCATGTGCTGTCATGAATAAGAGAAATGTCTTCTCATAGGATAAGAACATGCAGTCTCATTAATAATACAAACACTGACGTGTCACCGATGGACTATAGTGTTTCTCCAGGTCATAATCTGTGACATTGACATGATGTAGACTTTAAACCTGGAGAAAAATCTCTACAGTCTCCAGTTTTCTCCTAAAATTAAAATGAATGGACGGGGTTAATCCTGACTGTGCTGAGATTGAGTGTTTAAAGTAAAGGGTGTTAAATGTATATCATGATGTCAAAGTGTGTTTTTCAGTGTGACTATCAGTACTGCAGTATCACCTTAATGAGGAGCAGCTCATGTGTTCAATCATTTACAGATCAAACACAAACTCACAGCAGAAAGAGAAATAGAGCAAACGCTTTAAAAATATTAATTCTCTTACATCATATGAACAGACGTGAAATTAATTTGATGAATTTGATCATGTTGTTTCAATAGTTTTGCTTGTAATTAATGTAATAAAAGTTATTTCCCTGCATTTTATTCCATTTTGATTATACATTATGAATTCACAGTGACAGTTTCATGTGAGAGTCTTACCACAGTTTCTCCAGTTTACAGTGAGGATTCGCCAGTCCAGCAGAGAACAGCTTCACTCCTGAGTCTCCTAGTTTATTCCCAGACAGATGCAGTTCTCTCAGGTGTGAGGGGTTTGATCTCAGAGCTGAAGCCAGAGCAGCACAACCTTCATCTGTGACACCACAATCCCACAACCTGTAGAGAACAATGACACACTCTTCACTCTCTCAGATCAAAACAGAAATCTTTGTTTTTATTAATTGTGTTTATAATTTGTGCAATATCTCTTTTTTAAAACAATTAATTCACTATATCAGTAAGTTTAACTGTTATTTTAAGAGATTATGTCTATGTGAGGGAGAAAGATTATATAAAACTGATGAAATGGAATGTATTGAATACAACTGTTTTTTTTTTTACCTAAATAAATGTATTAACATTTAAATTAAATTAAAATATATAAAAAGTCTAAATATAAGTGTTATATATATATATATATATATACACATTATAAATGCATATATTTGAAAATAAATTTCTCACAAATATCATAAAAAAACGTTACGTAGATCACAAATCAGGTCAGATAGGTGGAGGGTTTAAAAGCTGAAGTGTGACACTCATATTGTTTGTTAAATCATTAATGTATAATGTTTAAGTAAGAACTGTTATAATGTTTTAACAGTGATGCTTGTTCTCAGTGTTACTTACAGAGCTGATCTAGTTGCTGTAAACACAGGCAGCAGCTTCTGAAGAACTTCATCTGCTGTGTTTTGTGGGACACTAATAAAAAAATAAATTAAAAAAAGTTAATTATTAATGCCAACAATAATAATTCATATCATAAGCGCACACACACACACACGCGCACTAGTAGTGGGAAGTTCGGATCATTTTACTGACCAATAGCGTGCGAGTAAGCCTCAGCACTGTATGGCTGTGCAGGCCCATTGAAACTGAGGCACGTGCCGCCTCAGATTTTTGAGCCAAGTGGATTTTGCATGCAACCTCCAAATCAATTAGGCGTCAGTCTTCATAAGCAAAACATTATTAGTTCCGTGCGCTGCATCCTCGTCAACTTTTGGAGTTCTTCGCCGTTTTGATCACATGATTAACATGGTTCAATCAGGGAGACGCTACAGAAATGACAACGCTGGCGCTGGCGCATCTGTGGTTGCTCGCAGGCTTGCGAGTCGCGGCTGCACAATTTCTCTCTGATGCGTTGCTCATCGGCAAAACTCCCTTCCCGAAACCATAACAAATATTCCAAACATAGAGGTAATGTGCAAATTTACCCTCGCTGTGTTGTGTGTAAGAAGATGATGGTTGAAAATAAATTTGTCCCTTAACATTGCATGTATATTTCTAGATTCATCGTGGCACAGAGAAAAATAAATGAATTATTCAAGAAAACTGGCAGCCAACAACCACAGTTAATAGGTTAGGAATAGAAAAAGAATATGTAAAATCAAATTTTTCTACATTGTCTTGTAGTTATATTGTTTGCCTTTTTTATTTGATCTAAGTACAAGCAGAGATAGGTCTAGTGATCAGGCACAGGCAGAATCAAGCGGTAGCACTGAGGCCTACAACTGTATTGAAGGAGGTGTGCACATTTATCAGTAAAATATACACAAATTGTATATTGTGGGTTTGGAGGCTAGAAATCAGAGCATTATAATGTTTGTAACATTTTATATTGTGATTATCGTTTATTTATGAATCTATAAAAAAATTAAAAAACTGTTCTATTTCAACACTAACATGATACATGTTAACATTATTATTGCATTATAAACTAACAATAAGCAAAATAACATTGTTAATAACATTAAGGAAAGTTAGTAAATGCTGTAACTAAAACATTTAATTGATCGTTTAAAATTCCTAAAGCATTTATGTTAACAAAAGGGACTTTTAGAGGGAAGGGAAGTGTTAGCATGAATGAATATTTTCTAATAATGTATCTTCTACTTATGTTACTGTAGTTAGCAGTCAGATAGGAGGAGGGCAGGAGGCCGATGGTGTAAGTGAGAGAGGGCAGACTGTCACTGTACAAGGTAGGAAAGGGTAACTTGGTTATTCATAAACAGGGGAGGTTTGATTAGACTAATTCATGTTGCATTATGCTTTGCCTTTTTAGAAATAGACTCAGACTTCATTATCCCAAAAGATCAACAGGCCAGGGAGAATTACATTAAGAGAGGTCCCATTCAGAAAGAACTAGAAAGTTATTACATTCCTTTTAATATCTGTATTGTGGGCACATGTTTCTGCATGTTGTGCATGACACCCCTGGGCAGGTCTATTAATCTACATTTACACTACAACACTATTTTGACATATCAGATTTTTTTTTTGTCCTGTCAAATGCGCATATTTTCATGAATCAAGAAGTATTTTGTGTTAAACAAGTTGTTTTTGAAATAAGAAGTAAGCTAATTGTGATAAAGTCACATTAGCTGCCACTTCTGGGGAAGCAGCACTGGCGCACACACACACACGCACGCAGGGGCGGACTGGCCATCTGGAGCACAGGGACTTTTCTCGGTGGGCCGCTGGCCAATGTGGGCCAGCCGGTACACAAATATATATTAAAAAATATATTTAAAAAAATGACGGAAATCATAATATTACATTTCTTTTCTACGCAAATGGATGAGGGAGTCGATCGCGCGGGCGCGGCCGACAAGGAGTGTGTTTCGTGAGCATGTGAGTGTATTGTCCTCACTCCCTGTTAATTTGGTCTACTCTATTGCGTATCTTGAAACACGCCCTCTTTCACGTCCTGGAACACACCAAGCCAACGCCGATGAACTAGCGCTGATGAAAGCCGACTGTGTTGTCGCCTCGCCGTCGCCTGTGTCGCGGGAAAAAAGCTGCACTTGTACACACCGAGAGAACTATAGCCGACTGTCAGCTAGAATGCGCCTGCGTTTAAATGAGACAACTGTCTATTTCTGCAGATATATTCGTCATTCAAAAAGAGAAACCGACGCTGCCGGCTGCAGATACACAAACCGTAAACAAAGCAGTGCGTGCTTACCGTTTTGAATATCAATCCTGCTAAACACTTTCTTTATTCCACTCCGCTCATGTTAATATTGAAATATTCACCAAGGAACACTCAGGTAAGATGACGTAACATTAGAACAGCCTTCTATCTGTGCCGTTTTGACTTCTTTGATCGCTGTTTTGCTAATATTATCGTGCAGTGCACTGACTAGTTCACTAAGCTGAACAGCCAATCAGAGTTCCCTCTTTCACCGACATGTCTAATCTGCTGAAAAAAAGCCGACGAGGACCAATTTCAGCCGACGGTGCGGAACACACTGAGAAAACTTAGTCGGCCAACGCATAAAAACTGGCCGACAGCCGACCGTCGGCTTGGTGTGTTCCAGGCTTAATTTACAGAGAGAGAGAGATTGATCCTTTACATTCAATTTCTCTGAGCAGATAATTACAAACAATTGTCCATGGATGAAAAGGGGAAAAAAAGAAAAGGTGGAGCTGAAAAGTTAAGCGTTAAAAAAAGCATTAGAGGTAGATGCTGTGAAATGCTTCAAATTAACAGTTTATACATTTGGCGCGAAGAGTAGCAGTTCAGCAGGCTCTGACGGCTCTAGCTCCCCCTGACTAGCTGATATGCTGTCTTGATAGTTTTATATTAATAATGTTGTGTGTCTTAATGTTCTTCTGTTTGTTTCCCTTTGTTTTACAAATATGACCTAATATATGTTGTGTTACTTAAAATAAATGTTTAAATAGCATTTATTTTTGTATTGTGTTTTATTTTAATGCTATAAGTGGTGTTAAAAAATATTCTGCACATTAATGGGCCAATGTGTTATGATGTGGGATGTGGTGGGCTGATGTGGTGGGCTGCTGTGGGCCAGAAAGTCCAGGGCCACTTTTTGGTCCCAGTCCGCCCCTGCACGCACACACACACACACACACACACACACACACACACACTCACGCACACACATAATGACCTCATTCATCCACGTCTCGTTCCTCCCTCACACTGCCGCTATCATAGGAGCGTGTGCACACGAGATGCTGATAGCACATGAAAATTCACCCATTTCTCCACTCTCCCTTCCATATCCCGATTATTTCAGACACTTACACTGCACTGTCTCGTGGTTTCGTCCCTGTGTTGTGTGTGTGTGTGTGTGTGTGGGCGTAGTCAGTCTTCCAGCCGAAAGTTGCGCCGGCCAAACCGAACGATCGAGCGGCAGCCGCTGATGACGGCCGGGTCGCGCCGGCGCATCGCAACCGGAAGCTGACGAAACCATTGTCTAGTGTGAATAGGTGTTCGTGTGTGGATTTAAATGCAAAGATTATGTGTTAAGTGTATTATGTGTGAATGGATTATGTGTTTATTATTAATATATATATAATTGGAAATGGATTATTATTGATTATCAAATAGATTAAGTATTTGTATTCAATGTTATATGTACCTGAAAATGTTGTGGCCCAAAAAGGGGCGGGGTTTGGCCTACATAAACCAAGGCCAAACCTGAAGTCCGTACTTGTTTACCATGTCGATGCAAGAGTGCTACGGTAGTGGCTCGAGCAAACCCCAAACCCTTTCGTATACTGTGGATACCTGTTTTTGCCTATATATATATATATATATAAATATATAATTTGAGTATTTTTCTGGTTTATTTTTCCCTTTTGTTGTTTCTTTGGTACTTTGATTTTGTTTTGTTTTGTCATTTATGTGGGCACTTGTATATATTCTACACTGTGGATCAACCTCTCTGACACTGTAAATAAACTCCAGCTTGCACGAAGTGCTTCTGCGAGTGCGCCATCATTTTTACATTCCTTTACAGAATCACATTTCTCCTTGAGGGCGAGCTGCTCGTCTTCATCATATAATCTAGGATGACCATACGTCCTGTTTAACCAGGACATGTCTGGCCAGGATTTCGAGATCGCCCAAAATGCCCGGGATTCGGCTTTTGCTTTCTACAGTCACCATTCATTATGTTTACATTATTACATTATTTGACACTGACACGTACGTGCCAGCTTTGCAGGTCATGCATTCTGCTTCACACGGATCCCGATCGAGACAAAAACACAGGAATTTTCTTAGCAATGCTAAAACGCACATCAACCGATCACTTGTTTAGCGTTCATGTAAACACTACATTCAGATTCACCAATCGGAATTAATTCAGTCCTACCGAATCAAAAGGTGTGCATGTAAACAAAATGAATGGCGATGAAAAAGCAAAAGCCGAATCCCGGATATTTTGGGCGATCTCGAAAACCCGGCCGGACATGTCCTGGAATATGGTCACCCTATAATCTAATCTTTTATCCTCACAGCACGTCAGTTATGTGGTGATGCGCTTTGAAATTATTGCGGGACAAATGAATTTTAATATTAATTAAATTATAAAAGTAGCCTAATAACAATAACAACAATAATTTAACATGCCCTGCATGCCCGTCCGCTACGCCACTGTGAAGAGCTAAACGGCCACCAGGAACGCCATCAAGGCCATTAACTGTTTTATCAAGTTTACTTTGGCCGTCAGTGTGACTTTATTTAATCATCAGGAGGATCCGCGGACGTCCACTTACTATTACTATTAAAACATAATTTTGGAAAAATACTTTCTATTAAATATCTTTATATTAACTGGCTTTTTTATTAATGCAATACAGTGAATGACAGTCGTCTGTGTCTCCCAGTGTCTTACATTATTGTCAGTTTAGTGTTCAGTGATTCATTTACACAGAAACAAAAGATAACATGTATGCCTTCATCTCCGAATACATTATTTGTCTTACACTTCATAATGAACTCAGATAAACTCAGTGCCGACTCGTTTTCCATCAGTTCTTTTACATGAATGGGAATGTGTGCAAAGGATTGTGGGAGATTGAAGAACATGAAGGATACACTTGATGCATCCTTCAAAATGATCTGAATAAAGACACAAAATGAAGTCTGTCTTAAAAAGCTCCTTCAAACTGAGACGGCCTTCAGAGGCGCTTGATGACGTGGCAGTCGAGATATGCAGCCTTACTAGGACACAGCCACGGTTTGAGAAACACCCGCAAATTATGTACAATATCCCAGAAATCAATCTGTGCCCCGTGATTTAAACACCTCTGATCTCTGAGTTTCTCTTTGTTCATAATGTTTAAGACTGTAATGATTGCACTCAGTGTTACTTACCGATCATTTCTGGCTCCAATTAAGCTCTTCAGGTTAAACTCCTGCAGTGTCTTCTCTGAGGACAACAACACAAACACTAAAGCTGACCACTGAGATGAGGAAAGTTTCGCATCACATAATCCTCCAGACCACATATGAGGTTGAGCTTCGTTCACTAGAGAAAGATCACCCAGTTCATTCAGACAGTGAAACAGATTGATGTACTTATCTGGAGAGGGATTCTCATTGATCTTTTCTTTAATGTAGTCAACTGTTTTCTCATTGTTGTGAGAGCTGTTTGCTGTCTGTGTCTTTAGTTCTTGTAAGAGACTCTGATTAGACTTCACTGACAGACCCAGAAGGAAACGAAGGAAAAGGTCCAGATGCCCATTTTTACTGTCTAAAGCCTCATCCACAGCTCTCTGATGGAGATCCGAGAGGGAAACTGTGTCTCCATTAGTTGGTTTGGTAATCTGGTCAAACACATTGATGTTATTGTTGATAAAGGAGAGATGCACATATAGAGCTGCTAGATGTTCCTGAATGCTCAGATGAACAAAGCAGAAGACTTTCCCCTGACACAAGCCCAACTCCTCTCTGAAGATCTGAGTGCACAATCCTGAGTAAACTGATGCTTCTGTCTCATCAATGCCACACTCTCTCAGGTCTTCCTCATAGAAGATCAGGTTGCCTTTCACAAGCTGCTGATACGCCAGTTTCCCCAGTTTGACAATCATGTCTTCATCTTTCACTTTCTTCTCATAGTCCTTCTCATGTTTGATGTTGGTCTGAATGATCAGGAAGTGTGTGTACATTTGAGTGAGAGTCTTGGGAATCTCTCCTCTCTCTGCTTCACTCAACATCTTCTCTAGAACAGTGGCTGAGATCCAGCAGAACACTGGGATGTGGCACATAATAAAGAGGCTCCTTGATGACTTCAGGTGTGTGATGATCCTGTGGGCCAGACTCTGATCACTGATTCTCTTCCTGAAGTATTCCTCCTTCTGTGTGTCACTGAAGCCTCGTACCTCTGTCACTCGATGGACACACTCAGAGGGGACGAGATCCGCTGCTGCTGGTCTGGAGGTGATCCAGATGAGAGCAGAGGGAAGCAGATTCCCCACAATGAGGTTCATCAGCAGCTCGTCCACTGAGGCTGATTCAGTCACATCACACAACCTCACATCGCTCTGAAAATCCAGAGACAGACGACACTCATCCAGACCATCAAAGATGAACAACACTTTATACTCATCACTGGATATGTCCATTTCTTTTGTTTCAGGGAAAAATACATGAAGAAGATCTGAAAGACTGAGTGTTTTGTCCTTCATCAAGTTGAGCTCTCTGAAAGCAAGTGGAAATATGAGCTGGACGTCCTGATTCTCTTTCCCTTCAGCCCAGTCCAGGATGAACTTCTGCACAGAGACTGTTTTTCCAATGCCAGCGACTCCCTTTGTCAGCACAGTTCTGATGGGTTTGTCTTGTCCAGGTAAAGGTCTAAAGATGGCACTGCATTTGATCAGTGTGTCCTCTGTTTCTGCTCTCCTGGACTGTGTCTCAATCTGTCTTACCTCATGCTCATTATTGATCTCTCCACTTCCACTCTCTGTGATGTAGAGCTCTATGTAGATCTCCTTCAGGAGTGTTGGGTTTCCCTGCTTTGATATTCCCTCATACAAACACTCAAACTTCTGTCTCAGATTTGATCTCAATGTGTTGAGGACTTCAGCAGGTTTAGAGTCATGGCTGTAAGAGTAAAATACCACATTATTTACACAAGTCAGAGAAGTAAATTAGTTACAAAACTATTTATGGGACACAGAGCATCATTAGGTTTCTGAAATGTTTTAATCATTAATCATGTGTTTGAGTGATGTGTGATGTGAATTGCAGCACCTAAAATTAAACAACAACAGCAACAAAAGTCCTGCATTTTACCTGAAACCAGGATACATGCTTTCATTAAAGTCTTGTGGTTGAATCACAGGCTTGTACACAGTTTTGTTTTTAACTGGTCTGGATAGAAGATTTGACCTTAAATCAGAATGAAGAGGGTAAAGAATCAGACACACTGATATTGATGTAATTGTGTCATTAACTGAGTAACAGACTGACAGCTTTTACAGTGTGTGAATGTATTAACAATACAATACATAGAGCTTTACACAAGAGCACAATGATCATCATTAATAGACTGAAACTTGCAGGATCATAACTCATTAAACTGGTGTATATTAATAACAATTTCATAAAAATCAAATACCATAAGCATAACTTTTATAGAAATTATATACCTGAGATCAGGCCGTTTGTCTCCACTCTTAAAATTTTGTGGCTTCTCCATAGAGCAGTTACTCTTCATAGACACACAGCTGGACTCTGGGTTTGAGCTCTTCTGCTGGACTGAACTGGTTTTCAAACTAAGTAAAATAAAAAGCATACAGATTTATAAATGTTGTGCACTTTTCCAGGAATCTTCTGTCCTAGAAAAGACCAGGGAGTGTTGTAACGCTTTTGCTTTAATGTCTGTAACTCAGTGTGTTTTGCACTGTTTCAAACTTTTCATTTGTGCCCCTCGTGCCCGTGACAGCATTCAAATAAAGTTTGAATAACTTAATTTGTTATTATTATATGTTAATAGAATATTTAAGCTAGGCTATATATATATACAGTGAGGAAAATAAGTATTTGAACACCCTGCTATTTTGCAAGTTCTCCCACTTAGAAATCATGGAGGGGTCTGAAATTGTCATCGTAGGTGCATGTCCACTGTGAGAGACATAATCTAAAAACGCTGGGACCAGCGTTCAGCATAGAGGACGCGCACGGCAAGAGCGCGCAAGTGTTTTTTCAGAATACTCAGTTCTCCTGTTATTTCAGTGTTGTATTTGCATTAAGGTGAGGCTATCTTCGATTCTCAGCTTATTTGTAATTTTTAACTTCACATAATTCTGTATTTTATTTAGACGCGTTGCTAGATTAATAAACAGCCGCGTGCATGTGAAAATTATTATTGCAATTTAATTGCACTTAAGTATTGACTCCTAGAAGTTTCGATTTGGCCCATTTTCGCTGTATTGACTTAATTGCCGGACCGAGGCAGCAACTGTAAAAGAATAGATATAAATAGAGGAAGTTTGAGGCCATTTCTCCAGGACCAGCGTTCAGCATAGAGGACGCGCACGGCAAGAGCGCGCAAGTGTTTTTTCAGAATACTCAGTTCTCCTGTTATTTCAGTGTTGTATTTGCATTAAGGTGAGGCTATCTTCGATTCTCAGCTTATTTGTCATTTTTAACTTCACATAATTCTGTATTTTATTTAGACGCGTTGCTAGATTAATAAACAGCCGCGTGCATGTGAAAATTATTATTGCAGTTTAATTGCACTTAAGTATTGACTCCTAGAAGTTTAGATTTGGCCCATTTTCGCTGTATTGACTTAATTGCCGGACCGAGGCAGCTGTCCTCACTCAAGCGGTGAAAGCAGTTTATCTATATCTATGTAATTTGCGCGCTGTCGCGGAAGCGTCAGCGGAAGCGTTCAGCTCTCGTGTTCAGCCTCCTCGTGTGAAGACCGACTCGGGTAAAGACCATCGACTCTACCTGCGCGAGTTGGGTAAAGTCGTGCAGGTAGACTCGGGTAAAGCCGCGACCGACTCGGGTAAAGACCATCGACTCTACCTGCGCGAGTTGGGTAAAGTCGTGCAGGTAGACTCGGGTAAAGCCGCGACCGACTCGGGTAAAGACCATCGACTCTACCTGCGCGACTCCACCGAGCGAGGACACCAGAAAGGCACTTACATATCTCCTCTTCCCTTTCCCTTCCCACTTTTTATCTTATTTTTCACCTTACTCACTCGGCACCGCCCTTACAACACACGCAAAAGGCAGCTCAATACTGCTAATCTGCGTCCAATTCTCTCATCCTCACACACACCTCTCTCTCTTTCCGTGGGTCTATGGAATTGTCAGTCAGCTGTCAATAAAGCTGACTTTATTCCAGCCTTTGCATCTCTCTCTACTCTTAGTATCCTGGGCTTGACTGAGACCTGGATTCGTCCAGAAGACTCAGCAACCCCCGCTGCTCTCTCTAGCAATTTCTCCTTCTCTCACCCCCCTCGCCAGTCTGGGAGGGGTGGGGGTACAGGGCTTCTCCTTTCTAACAATTGGAAATACTCAACGCTCTCTCAATTAGCCCAACCCAAGAGAGAGCGATAACTATAGAAGGTTTGATGCTGAATATTATTTATTTAATTGTGAGAGCGTTTAATAGTCAGTCCTCTTCTAACATGTCAACAACAAAGAAATCGACAGTGTGGCAGCATTTTGTTAAAATTGATAACAGGAAAAAGGTTGAATGCAAAGTTTGCAAGCAACAGTTTTCCACAGCTCGACGACAAACATGACATATCATCTAAAAGTGGTAAGCTCACTTGTCTGCGTTAGCTTGCCCTGTCTGTTTTGAGTAGGCTATATGAACATATCAGAATTTGCATATTTCAATGTTTTAGTGTGATAACCTAACTTTTTTAATTTTTTATTTGGAGCCTAATGCGCAATTGCGCTGTGCTGTTGGTTGTGTTAGTTTTGAGCCTAGGATGCTTTATTTTTCAGTTATGCACTTTATTTCGTTTCTGCTCTTGATCTGGTTTGTTTAATAAATATAATTTTTTTATTAAAGTGGACGTGCCTTTTGTGTTTATTAAGAGTAAAAGCTTTAAGTTAATAGTCTATTCGTGTCTCAGCTGCGAAGCTGAGCTCATGTTCAGCCTCGCTCGGTGCGAGGACATGCACGGTGAAATGATAGTGTCTGACAGTTATAACTTATTATTATAACATAAATAATTGTCTAAATTATGTTGCATATTCCTCAACAGTTCTTGTGATGATATCACTAGTTGACAACATAGTACTATTTTCGGAAATCATAAGCTATGATATTGCGCAGGTGCACGTGATGCAACGCTGTCAGAGCCGACAGACTCGAGTGTCAGACTCATTTCAGTGCAAAATAATTAGGTCAAAAACGATTTAATATACTGCAAATAGCCTACTAGTTTTTTATGTTTATTTATAATTAATTTAGGCGGACAACAAGGCTACCAAGTACTGCGCACAATGCGCATCTACATTTTTTTTTTCTACCGTCATTTTTAGTCGATTTTAGTCGATTTTTAGTCGAAAATTTCAGGACTTCAGTCGACCAAGATTTTCTTTGGTTGAGTACAGCCCTACATTTATCGCCCCCCAGGTCAGCTGGGTACTTTCGTAGAGGAGCTGGATGTGCTGCTGTCCTCTTTTCCTGAGGATGGCACCCCACTTCTAGTCTTTGGTGACTTCAACATTCATCTCGAAAAGCCGCATGCAACAGACTTCATCTCTCTCCTAGCCTCTTTCGATCTCAAACGACTCATCACCACAGGTACTCACAAATCAGGCAACCAACTGGACCTGGTTTACACACGCAACTGCATCACAGACAACATTTTGGTGACACCTCTCCATGTTTCAGATCATTTCCTCATAACTTTCAGTCTACAACTCTCTACCCCTGCACCACCACCCCCACCACCAGTCACTTTCAGGCGAAACCTGCGCTCACTTTCTCCCTCCCATCTTTCCTCTGCCGTGTCATCTTCTCTTCCCCCACCCTCACAATTCTCATCTCTGGATGCAAATACCGCAACGGACACCTTATGCTCCATCTTAACTTCTTCTCTAGACAATATCTGCCCTCTCTCCTCCAGGCCAGCACGCGCTACTCCCTCCAACCCCTGGTTATCTGAGGTTCTTCGTGAACACCGGACTGAACTCAGGGCAGCGGAGAGGAAATGGCGCAAATCAAAAGACACATCTGACCTGAGTATGTATAAATCTCTCCTCTCTTCCTTTTCTGTTGATATTCATGCTGCAAAATCTTCATACTTCCACAACAAGATCAACAGCTCCTCCAACATACGATCACTCTTCAAGACATTCAACTCTCTCCTCTGTCCACCTCCACCACCACCCACCTCCTCCTTAACTGCTGACGATTTTGCAAACTTCTTCACCGACAAAACAACAACTATCAGCAGTCAGTTCTCAGCTCCACACACACAGGAACCCAGACTGACCACTTCCACAGCCAATGTCCCTCTGTCCTCCTTTTCTCTGCTATCCGAGGAAGAAGCATCTACACTTCTCCTCTCCAGTCATCCTACCACCTGCCCTCTAGACCCCATCCCCTCACACCTTCTACAAGCCATCTCTCCCACACTTCTACCAGCACTCACACACATCATCAACTCATCCCTACATACTGGCACTTTCCCTACAGCATTCAAACAGGCTCGGGTTACTCCACTGCCTAAAAAACCAACACTAAACACATCATCTGTAGAGAATTACAGACCTATCTCTCTCCTACCATTCATTGCGAAAACACTCGAAAGAGCTGTGTTCAACCAAGTAACATCCTTCTTGTCTCAAAACAACCAGCTGGATGTCAACCAATCTGGCTTCAAGAAAGGCCATTCAACTGAGACTGCATTACTGTCGGTCACTGAAGCCCTACGGATCGCAAAAGCTGCTTCCAAATCTTCAGTCCTCATTCTCCTGGATCTGTCTGCTGCCTTCGACACTGTGAATCATCAGATCCTTATGTCCAGCCTCTCATCACTGGGCATCACAGGAACTTCCCTCCGCTGGTTCGAGGGCTATCTCACAGGTAGGTCCTTCAGGGTCGCATGGAGAGGCGAGGTATCCAAAGCACATCAAATGACCACAGGGGTTCCCCAGGGTTCAGTTCTTGGTCCCCTCCTCTTCTCCATCTACACCACATCACTGGGACACATCATACAGGCACATGGTTTCTCATACCACTGCTATGCTGATGACACACAGCTCTTCCTCTCATTTCAACCAGATGATCCCACAGTAGCTGCACGGATCTCAAGCTGTCTGGCGGACATCTCGACATGGATGAAGGAACATCACCTGCAGCTCAACCTGGCAAAGACTGAGCTTCTCGTCCTCCCTGCCAATCCGTCTCTACAGCACGACTTCACTATCCAGCTAGAATCATCATCAATCACCCCATCAAGGTCGGTCAGAAATCTTGGAGTAACGTTTGATGACCAGCTGACCTTCACAGATCACATTTCAAAGACAGCTCGATCATGCAGGTTTGCACTGCACAACATCAGGAAGATCAGGCCTTTCCTAACTGAGCATGCAACACAACTTCTCGTCCAGGCCCTAGTCATTTCTAGACTTGACTACTGCAATGCTCTTCTGGCCGGACTTCCATCATGTGCAACCAAACCTCTACAAATGATTCAGAATGCTGCAGCTCGTCTTATCTTCAACAAGCCCAAGAGGGCCCACGTCACTCCTCTGTTCATCTCTCTGCACTGGCTACCTCTCGCTGCTCGCATCAAGTTCAAGGCATTGATGCTTGCTTACAGATCTATCACAGGCTCAGCTCCTTCCTACTTTCACTCAATCCTACGGGTCTACATCCCTACCAGAAGCCTACGATCGGTCAAAGAGCGACGTCTCGTGGTTCCATCACAGAACGCCACAAAATCACTTTCCAGAACATTCTCATTCACAGTTCCATGCTGGTGGAACGCTCTCCCCACCCTCATCCGGAATGCAGAATCCCTGACAACATTCAAAAAACAGCTGAAAACCCATCTCTTCCGTGAGCACTTAACCTTATAAAATTTTTTACAAAAATAAAAAATAAAAATAAAAATTCCTTCCCCTTCCCTTTAAAACCTCACTTGTCGGGTTTATGCTATTCTGAATAATGCCTGAACTTTGTTTTTTTGAGCACTACTTGCGTTGTTTTTGCCTCTTCATGATGACTCGCTTAATTTTGTCCTAATCTGTAAGTCGCTTTGGATAAAAGCGTCTGCTAAATGACTAAATGTGAATGTAAAATGTAAATGTAAAAAAAAAAAATCCAGAAATCACAATATATGATTTTTTAACTATTTATTTGTATGATACAGCTGCAAATAAGTATTTGAACACCTGTCTATCAGCTAGAATTCTGACCCTCAAAGACCTGTTAGTCTGCCTTTAAAATGTCCACCTCCACTCCATTCATTATCCTAAATTAGATGCACCTGTTTGAGGTCGTTAGCTGCATAAAGACACCTGTCCACCCCATACAATCAGTAAGAATCCAACTACTAACATGGCCAAGACCAAAGAGCTGTCCAAAGACACTAGAGATAAAATTGTACACCTCCACAAGGCTGGAAAGGGCTACGGGGAAATTGCCAAGCAGCTTGATGAAAAAAAGTCCACTGTTGGAGCAATCATTAGAAAATGGAAGAAGCTAAACATGACTGTCAATCTCCCTCGGACTGGGGCTCCATGCAAGATCTCACCTCGTGGGGTCTCAATGATCCTAAGAAAGGTGAGAAATCAGCCCAGAACTACACGGGAGGAGCTGGTCAATGACCTGAAAAGAGCTGGGACCACCGTTTCCAAGGTTACAGTTGGTAATACACTAAGACGTCATGGTTTGAAATCATGCATGGCACGGAAGGTTCCCCTGCTTAAACCAGCACATGTCAAGGCCCGTCTTAAGTTTGCCAATGACCATTTGGATGATCCAGAGGAGTCATGGGAGAAAGTCATGTGGTCAGATGAGACCAAAATAGAACTTTTTGGTCATAATTCCACTGAACGTGTTTGGAGGAAGAAGAATGATGAGTACCATCCCAAGAACACCATCCCTACTGTGAAGCATGGGGGTGGTAGCATCATGCTTTGGGGGGGGGGGGGGGGGTTCTGCACATGGGACAGGGCGACTGCACTGTATTAAGGAGAGGATGACCGGGGCCATGTATTGCGAGATTTTGGGGAACAACCTCCTTCCCTCAGTTAGAGCATTGAAGATGGGTCGAGGCTGGGTCTTCCAACATGACAATGACCCGAAGCACACAGCCAGGATAACCAAGGAGTGGCTCTGTAAGAAGCATATCAAGGTTCTGGCATGGCCTAGCCAGTCTCCAGACCTAAACCCAATAGAGAATCTTTGGAGGGAGCTCAAACTCCGTGTTTCTCAGCGACAGCCCAGAAACCTGACTGATCTAGAGAAGATCTGTGTGGAGGAGTGGGCCAAATCCCTCCTGCAGTGTGTGCAAACCTGGTGAAAAACTACAGGAAACGTTTGACCTCTGTAATTGCAAACAAAGGCTACTGTACCAAATATTAACATTGATTTTCTCAGGTGTTCAAATACTTATTTGCAGCTGTATCATACAAATAAATAGTTAAAGGTTGGGTAGGTAGGAATTGTCTAAAAAACTTCTTTTCCAAATTTGTTTAAACTTTATTTATATATCAATACATAATTAAAATGTAAGTACTCTGAAAAAGAAAGTATAAAAATCGAGTGTCTGTAGACCTCTCACGACTGTTTTAAAGACAGCTCATTATTTCCATTCACTCCACCCCCTCCCTTCTGGGCTCCTTCCAAAGCCACGCCCCCAAAACACATGAACGCGCGACTCCGACCGCTGAGCTGGAAGACGCATTATTTACCTGAGACAAGCGGAGAGGAGCGCAGTGCATGCAGTGACATCATGTCAGAATCACATGTAATAAAAAAATCTAACTTTATCATTATGAATATAAACAAATAAGATGTATTTTAGTACTCACTATCAAGCTAGCATTGGTAAAGTTTAAAGCTGCAGTAGGGAGCTTTTAAAAAACGTTGACTTAGCCTGAAAATTTGAACAAGCACAGCTTACAGGTCACTCCCCCTCGCTCTCTGCTGCGCTACAGCCCTCCCTCCACAGCGGAGCCTGCCATGAACGCGCAGGGCCAAACATGCAGGGTAAAGTAAACATGCAGGGCCACTGATGACGGCGGATAAACAGTTATCGCACATTCACTGGTAGGGACGAAACATCAACAATATGCTTTACATTGACTATGGCCTGCCCATACTTTGACTATGTATATACATGCAATACATGTAATGTAACTTCATAACGTTGCACTCTTTCTATAAGTTATAAATAGCTAGCAAGATAATAATGGTAACGTTACAGTATCTAAGTAATTATTCTAGCGATGTGTAATGCTAAATAAGGTTTGCTAGTACATTATTTCAGCAACATGACAAGCCAGTGAATTAGCAGGTTTCTATTGTTGCTTTGCACAGTGCGTGACATTTTATCTGTGTGTTATGCGGCTCTCACAGTGGACATGCACCTACGATGACAATTTCAGACCCCTCCATGATTTCTAAGTGGGAGAAAAAATAGCAGGGTGTTCAAATACTTATTTTCCTCACTGTATATATATATATATATATATATATATATATATATTCATCTCATCGTAAAGTTTTTTCAAGCCATTGACTGGTTAGTGGTTATCTTAATTTAGTTAATTATACATAATTGTCCATTCTCTTTACCCAAAATTAACGTTATGTATTATCTAATAGACAGTATATAGCCTATGTTTTGTAAATACTGTAAATGCTCGGCAGTCATGCCAATAAAACTTTGATTATTTCTGGCGCACTGGAATTTTAAGGGAAGTTCAATTTACGGTAATTGAACACATTTCATTTCATTTAGGTTAAATAGGCATAATAATAATAAATAAATAAATAAAGACACGATCAGTGAATGGATTTAAAAGGCTGTGAGATGGATAAAAATGTTTTCTTGTAGGCCTATATTATTTTATGTTCTTACACTCTTTTATCATTTATTGATAAACTTCATTTGAATGGTTTCTATAGGCAACATCGTGCGCAATATAATATGAAGTCGTGGCCACGAGAAATCACGACATAAGGATGACGGCGTTACCTCAAAAAAATGATCTTGTGTATTAGGGCTGGGAGAAAAAAATCTATTCACCTACCTATCGCGATTTCTTTCTTTTTTTGGGGGATTCTAAAATCGATTTTTTCAATTCAATTGCTTTATTTTTGTCCTTTCTTATATACAAGGTTGCCAGAAGTTAGCCACTTTTGTTCCAACAGAGGATGAAATGTGTTATCTATGAGTGTCGTAATATCCCTTTCAAGTGGACGTGTGGAAGAGACGTGAGACTGAATGCACTGAAAGCCCTCGCGCTGCTCATATGCTGAGAGAGAGATAAGACAGTAGAGCTGCACCATTCATCTCTAAAATACTGTGATCTCCATTCAAACACACACACGATCTTCTTCATATTCCTCTGTCTATTAAACCTTTGATAAAATCGTATCGCAACATTTTAAATCTGTGTTGGCGCTGCTGCTGACCCAGAGAGAGTCGTCATGAAACAGCTTCACAAAAGGTCTTTTAAACTTCATAATAGTTTCATTATTTCTGTGATACAATAGTTCAAATTATCATAGAAGTACTGGGATAAAAGTTTAAAGTTCACATATAAACACTGATGTCTACAGTAGCGATCAAAATAGAGTAAATCAGCTTTTGATAGAAACTTGGCACTTAAAATAACGCATTTATCGATTACATTGTTTCACCACTAGGTGGAAACAAGTGACTTTTTTAGTCAAAAATGTATTTGTTATTGAATAATTTACTCAAGAGAATGTAGAACTGTATGATGCTTCTGAAATAAAACTCAAAGATGTGATGAATAGTTTTTGTAAATATGACTCATCTTATACATCATTTACAGTCTGTATAAGTGTATGATTTAACTTTTCCCCATAGTCTAGTGTTAAAAAAAATTGCAATATATGCAATATCGAATCGTAGAATGTAATTTTTTTTTTTTTTTTCAATAAATATCATATCGGCACCCAAGTATCGTGATAGTATCGAATCGGGAGATGCTTCGTCCCAGTCCTATTGTGTATATGTTGTGGCCTATATGAACATGTCCCCTCCCGGTCACTGTAGTTTTGCACTATATTTCAAACTTTGATTACAATTATTTTGAGAAATTAACTTTTAATGGTTTGAAATTAAGCATGATTAAAAAAATTTACCAAAGCGACTGAGAAAAACTGTGATATTAGGAATTAGAAATTCAAAACAAACAAATTGAAATCAACAATGATCAATACCAATGACTCAACCACGATCACATGACTCTTTTCAACGGCACAATGGAGGACGAAGGCTCAACCAACTAAAGAGATCAATGTTTAGCTGAGCTTTAACGATAAACCACCTTACTGTACTCTAGTAACGTGATCTTGCTGTGAAACATCACTGTTCTGACCAGACACTGAGAAGCTTTCAACAAATCTGAACCAGCGGTTAGAAAAATCCACTCAATTTTACACCTACTCCATTATATAAAGGTGGAAACAATCTCAGCTTACATTTACTTGATGTCATTGCTAGTATTAGACTGACTGACTTTGATTAATTATGCTTCTAATTCAAAAGTGTCATACTATAAGCATAACTTTTATAGAAATGATATACCTGAGATTAAGCCGTGTGTCTCCACTCTTAAACTTCATTGGCGGATCCATAGAGCAGTTACTCTTCATAGACACACAGCTGGACTCTGGGTTTGAGCTCTTCTGCTGGACTGAACTGGAACAGAGAACAGGTTCAGTTTAATCCTTTAGATTATTGTGTTCATTCATTATGAGAGGAACCATATTAATATAAACACACTCATCTTTCATCAAGCACTTTGAAGAAACGTTATGATCTTTTGATTTAATATTTCAGATTAGTTTCAAAACAAAAACACAGACAAAAAAGGCACAAAAAAAAAATAATAAATCCTGTAAACTGTTTCTGGGGGGGGGGGGGTGTTCAACAAACAGTGTTCAACAAACAATATTTAACAGTGTTTGTTGAAAGTACCTGCATCCTGGAGGAAAATCTCCATCTCTGGATCCTTGTGAATCAGCCATGATGAAGATACAGGAGAATCTGATGAATTTGATCTCCTCCACTGACTCTGAATGAAGAAACATTCACACACTAGACAGAGTGTAATTAATTAAATTAAATTAATTATTCTATATAAATTAAATAAATTAAATTGATTAAATTAAACAACATTCATATTTAGCTGAACATATCTGGAGTGTGGGGAAAAAAAGGATCATGTGACTGCGTTAACTCAAACCCACTGGGCCTTTACACACACACACACACACACACACAAGTCGACCGATTTAGAATTTTATGAAAAATAACTGACACCGAGAAACGCGGATTGAATATGTTTAGTCCATGAAAAAGTAAACAAATCTCGACCCACCAAACACAAAATACATTTTAAAGTGAAAGAAACCCTTTATTAAAGACTTAATATCAAACAATCACTTAAAATGTCCTCCAGAGATTCATATAAATATGGTAGTGGTGGTAGTGGCGCAGTGGATAAGACACATGCCTTTGGTGTGAGAGACCCGGGTTCGAATCCACTGTGAGACACCAATGTGTCCCTGAGCAAGACACTTAACCCCTAGTTGCTCCAGAGGCGTGCGACCTCTGACATATATAGCAATTGTAAGTCGCTCTGGATAAAAGCGTCAGCTAAATGAATAAATGTAAATGTAATATGAGGAAGTCACACATGAACACTCACCTTGATCAAACTTTTACAAGATACAGGATCTCAAATCCTCCAGCTTTAACATTATAAAGATATACGGAAATTCCTTCTTAAACGTCGATAAACACTTTGATGCTCTGATTTTTCCTGCTGAAATGGCGGACCAGGGGCTCGTTCTTCGTTGCTTATTAGGGGAGCGCGGGGCATAACCTAACGCGGAGCTAGTTGTAACACGCTTGTTTTAAATACTTCCCCACATGCTTGGATGACGAAACTTTGTGTATTTACTAGTTGCCATATCAACACTATATAGAAAAAAAAAATCCGCCAACATTTTTTTTTTTGGAAGATATCCATAGACATTTATTAAACCATAGCAAAAGTAAATTTCTTACTTAAGTTAATTTTTCATCTCTATTTTTTGTGTGTTTATTTAAAATAAGACAAATCTGATATTATTTTAATCTCCAAGATGTTATTTAACAGTTGAGATAGTTATTTAATGCTTCACTAACTAGCAGAAGACACTAGCCGGGTTTAAATCCCAGTTGTGCAGGCGGGGGCATGTTGTAACACTGCGTTACAATGTGCCCCTATTAGAAATATGCTATTATATTCTATACTTTTATTAATTTTATTGAGAAAACATGAGAAAAAGGTGAATAAAGACTGAGAGTCAATGTTCAGAAATTACTAATTATTTATTTGTTTTTGAACTATGTTGTATAGCTGTGTTTTCATGTGTTCGTAGTCAAAACTCAAAAATGAGTTTATATTTAATTATTAAAAATTGCCATTATTTTATATGAAAAAGTTTTTTAATTGTATTTTATTTAGAAAATATTTTAGTATGTTTTGTATATATTTTTTATTAGATCAGATAACATTTTAAGCTGTCATATGTTATGTTACAATGTGCCCCACACATGTTACAAAGTAGCCTACCCCACATGTTGTCACATTTAGACATGTGGGAAAAAATAAATACTCTGAACCATAAGTAGATTTACACAAACTGAGAAAGTCAAAAAGCGTTACTTTGTGCCCCGCTCTCCCCTACATCCGAGATCAAATGACACATCCAAGATGATATCATCATGCTAATCATGATCTGGCTAACTCGGTTCTTCGAACACACTTGCCGGATATGATTAGTATCGCTGGATTGAGTTATCTGAGATAATTGCGCGTTCATGCGCTGGGTTAAAAGGGGATATGTATCGATAGTAGAAACATTGATCAGCAATGCTGCTATTGGCTGTTCAGCGTGGCCAAAGAGCGCGCTCAGTTTTTCTCCTCAGCAGTTAATTCGGAATTTTAAAGTTTAATCAAAACGCCAGGGATGGCAAAAAGTAGCAGACAATTTAAATCCGTTAGAAGTGGCCATGTTAGATGTTTTTATCACTTATTAGCCTATATATTTGTATTTTAATAATTGCATAATTACTTTGTTAATTGTAATGTCAGAGTCACCACACTAGAACATGGGAACAAATAAAAGTGAAGTACAAAAATATTCTACATAATGGTAATTTTTTGTTATATTATAGTCTCTTTTATAAAAGGCACTTTTAACACTTTTATAAGTTTATAAAAGCAACCAAGAAAAAGGCTGAAAAGAAAGAAAAGATCTTAGTAGCCTACACTGTAAAATAATTTTTGCTGCATTAAATTAAGGCTGTATAGTCATTTCAACTGTTAAATCTTGAGTAATGATGAATTGCTTTGACTTGTGAAAGTGAAAACTGATAAACTTATGTTAATGTGAAAATATTTTGCCATGAGTTATTGATCACATTTTTCCCGAGTGTAGTTCATTGTAATGACATTGTGTTTTCCTCTTTTGTGCACCTTTACATAATACACCAACACTTGTATCTGTTCCCAAGAAAGTGGTGGCTGAAATATGTGCAGTAAGTGGACATTTTCTAACTTTCCAAAGGAAAGAAAGTATAAGACTTTGTAATGTCCATTTGTTTCCATTGCACTGGACAGTGAATAAACCCTCTCAGATAACTGTCATATGGAGGAACTAGCCTACCTGCAAGTGCATAAATAACTTTACTTCATTTATATACTTGTATGCTTTATGGCAGCAATATAAGTTGCAGGATTCCACATCTACAGAAAGGCCTACAGAAGAGTCTGCACAGACAGAGGAGACATAGGCCTACAGGTGGGCAGTGGATAGACAACTTTTCCTTTTTATTTGTTGCATGAGGCATGTGTCTAATATCTCTTGTTGCAGGCACTTGACCACTGGCTTTTCTTTACAAAGAACAATTGAAATAAAACTCAAGGAACTAAGTATATTTGTCTTTTATTAAACATTTAATGAAAAGTGTTTTTATTTTTTTGTTTGTTTTTTGTGGCAGTGTTGTGTAATATGGCACATGCAACAATGTCACAGGCCCTGTCAGGTGTGCAACCCTCAGACTCATCAGACACTGAAATCTTCCCTTTAGCCAAAGTTCATTTCATTGTGTGCCCTTGTCCTGGCTAGAGCTGCATTGTAACTGGTTTGGGTCAGGGAATGGGGTCATAAACACCTGTCTGCTGGCAGGAACATGTCATAATCACCTATGAAAAAATGCAGTTCTGTTAGGATCAGCATAAGTGTATGTAATACAGTGAGCTTGATATTTAATTGTGGAACTTTTCTTACCACTTTCAAATAATGTGCATAAATGTGAATCTCTGAAAATGCTTAAGTCATGCACAGATCCTGGCCATTTTGCTTTCACATTTGTGATATGGAAGATTTTAGTCAACTGCCTTTTTTTTATTTGATATAATATTACTATTCTGGAATATTAAGAATCACGATAGTAACTGGGCTGCACATTTACATTGTGAACCTACGGTGGCCGAGAGAGCTCAACGCGCTGCAACTGAAGAAAACACATGCAAATAGAAAAAACACCCGCAAATTAAGAAAACATCTTCATCAGTTTCACAACACATGTTTGCTCCAAATACTCACAACACAACCAAATACAGAAACGCGCTGCAAATAGGACAGAACACAACGGAAATGTTTCCGGGGAACCCAATAAGTGACGGACGGACGACTGGGACGTGCTTATTGCTCGTGAGCTTTACCTATGCCCTACTCTCTTAAAAGGGCAGACGCAGAGCCCTTGAATTGGGCACGTTGGAGGGAGCGGGGCACTTGTGTGCCATTATGTTGATGAAGGGAGCAACGAAAGACAACGTAATTTCCTCAATATTTTCACCTGGGATGTTCCCATGACAACGCAGCGCGTGTCCATCAGCTGAATAGCTGTTCTTACCAGAAATATAGTATTAATGCTGTTAACATAACTGTTGCAAATAAATATACATTTTATACAACAAAGTTTTTAAAATATGCGTTATATCTGTGTGTGAGTGTCTCAACTTTAAAACTTGCCGTCTCATATTTGGACCCTAGCTGCATTCTAACATTTCTTATGAAACTTATTTTAACATAACATGATAAAATGTGTACAATGTAACTGATGTATAGATTAATGTCTTTCCCTCTTTCTCTCTATCTTTTTTTATTTATTTATTTATTTTCGTCTTCAGCTCATTGTTCTTTTTAGTATTCGTATGACATTGAACCGTCTATGCATTGAACATATTGTAAATACATTTTGTATATTGTATACATACAAAGTTCTATGTCATAAACGTGTCATCTCTGTATGTTTTGAAAGAATTTCTGAGGAAGTGACCAAACATATGACCATTTAATATCATCAAAAAGGTTATTCCAATAAGAAATGGAGGAAGGAACTGAAGTAACAGGGTCCAAAAATAATGACCTGATTTTATAGTTGGATTTATGTATTGAAAAACAAATAGAACAAACCACAGTGGATTCAGGGCTAGGGGGATCAACAGAAGTCACTGTAGCACTATTGTTGTTTCTAAACAGCATACAGATTTCCAAAGAGATGGCCTTGAAAACTATATTAAATTCTTTACTAGATACTGGGAATTGGTATCCTGAAACAAAATCGGAATAATTAAATAAATTACCTTCACTATCAAATAGCTGGTTTACTAACATCACTCCATTATTGAACCAGTTTTCAAGAAATAAAGATTTCCTCTTATGTAGAATATTACAGTTGTTCCAAATTAAAAAATTGTGTGGCGAGAAATTATGCTTGTAAATAAGTCTCCAAGCCATAAGCATCTGCTGATGATAATTGGAAAGTTTGACAGGAAGTTTACTGACTGAATAATTGCACATTAAAAGGAAATGTATACCTCCTAATTGAGAAAATATATATCTTGGGATTATACTCCAAATAGAAGATTGATTGTGAAGGAAACGTTTAAGCCAATTGATTTTTAAGGTATTGTTAAGAGAATCAAAATCAATGAAATTTAAGCCACCTTTATTATAAGAATTCAAAATAACTGATTTTCTAATATAATGAGTTTTATTTTTCCAAAGAAATTTGAGCAACAATACATCAATCAACTTGCAAGTAGATTTATCCACAAATAAAGACTGAGCAGCGTAGGATAAGCGGGAAATCCCTTCTGCTTTAGTAAGCAGAGTTCTGCCTTTCAAAGATAGATCTCTTAACAACCAAAGGTTAAATTTTTTTTGTGTTTTCTCCAC
This sequence comes from Leuciscus leuciscus, assembly GCF_965113295.1. Taxonomy (NCBI): domain Eukaryota; kingdom Metazoa; phylum Chordata; class Actinopteri; order Cypriniformes; family Leuciscidae; genus Leuciscus; species Leuciscus leuciscus. Next base: position 1,907,726 of record NC_138733.1, on the reverse strand, counting down.
AACTGAACTAAAATTCATCTTACATCTTAGTTTAGTATCTTTTATTATTTTTATTCCTAAATAGGTGACACTTTCTTTGATGGGAATGTTTGAGATAGAAGTTGCAGCACATTTTTTTATCGGGAGTAATTCGCATTTATTAACATTAAGCAAAAGGCCAGATGCATTAGAGAAAGACTGAAGAGAGGTTAAAGCAATTGGGATCTGAGAGACATCTCTTAGAAACAATGCTGTATCATCTGCCAATTGGCTAATAAACAATTCCGTACCAGCAATAGAAATTCCCTTCACAGGGCTCTCTTTAATATGTACATTTAAAAATTGTGTAGCTATTAGAAAAAGATATGGGGAAATGGGGCAACCTTGTCTTACACCACGCTTTAAAGAAAATCTAGGAGAAGTGCCATTATTGAGTCGGATAGAGCTATTACCATTACAGTAAAGCATTTTAATACATTTGCAAAAAAAATTACCGAAACCCAATCTGTGCAGGGCTTGTAACATAAATTCGTGTTCTAAGCAATCAAATGCTTTATAATAGTCAAGAAAGAGGATAAAACTATCAGTAGAAATAAGATCTGAATAATCCAACAAGTCAAAAATCTAGCGTATATTATTAGAAATATGTCTCTGATGTATAAAACCTGATTGGCACTCATCTATTATATTATTAACCCATTTAATCACACTGGTCACAATTGTGACCACAATTTTTCTTTGCATATTTTAGTGTGAAATTAAAAAGTAACTCATATTATGAAGTACATATTCATATATAATGAAACTGCAAGATGTCTATATGAGTTTATGGCAGGTCTAACATGATTGGTTTGTTTGGTTATGTGACCACACACATTTATTTCTTGGTACTGTCGTCTTAACGGAAGGATGACATAAAAGCTCAGAAAGGACAGGTAAGAATACTAAGTTCCTTTTTGAATAGCTTATACATTTTTTGCACATATCATCATGAAAGGGTTACCTATACATACACATTGAAATTAAATTAATACATGCTTTATTCTGTTGTGAAACTGCAGATAAATGAAGATGGTTACAATAGTGACCAGTGGTATAACACAGGGAGTTTATGTTCCCCATATGTAATTCTGTGTTATTTTTATGAACTCTCTTTCAGACTGACTTTAAGTCAAGTTTTGGATTTACTTAATAATAATAATAATAATTAATAATTTGTTACATTTATAAAGCGCTTGGGTACTTAAAGCGCTTCACATATGGAAGGGGGAATCTCCTCAACCACCACCAATGTGCAGCATCCACTTGGATGATGCGACGGCAGCCATATTGGACCAGAACGCCCACCACACACCAGCTTACTGGTGGAGAGGAGACAGTGATGAAGCCAGTCAGTATGGGGATGATTAGAAGGCCATGATGGACAGAGGCCAAGGGGCAAATTTGGCCAAGATGCTGTGGTTAAACCCCTACTGTTTTTCGAAGGACATTCTGGGATTTTTAATGACCACAGAGTGACTCTCTGAGCACCGTTATTCTCACCCGAAGGACGGTCCTCTTTGCCAGTAGTGTCCCCGATCACTACACTGGGGTGTTAGGGCCCACACAGACCACAGGGTGAGCACCCCCTGCTGGTCTCACTAACACCTCCTCCAGCAGCAACTCCTGGTTTTCTCAGGAGGCCTCCCATCCAGGTACTAACCAGGCTCAGCCCTGCTTAGCTTCAGTGGGAGACCACTCTTGGGCTACAGGGTGATATGGCTGCTGGAGCTGGATATGCTCTGTCTTCCAGAGACTGGGTTAGGTCATGGGCCCAGTGTAGTGATGGGTTTGGCTGAACAAGCTTGTGTTCCAGGTGGATGCAACTTCATGCATGACATGCCTGGACTCTACACAGTGCTGTGGTCAACAGTTGGCTGTTCCACAGAGATGTCATGAATTGTGACTATGATCTCCTTGGATTTCAGCAAGTAGTTGCCCAAAGTCTCCTGACTGAAAAAATTAGGTACTGCACCAAAAGGACAAGGGAGGCCATCCTCAATGTCAGCTGCTGTGACTGATATACCCAGGTTTGATGGTGTTGCCCACTGGCTGATAAATACAGGTAGGCAGGACACAGTTGTGATTTAAAAAAAAAAAAAAAAATATATATAATTCCACTGTTATTTCTTTAGGAAGGTGATATATAATGAGTTCCACACCAGCACACAGTTGTGACTGTTGATTGATAATTTTTGTGATGCTTTCTTGTTTTTCATGAATTGTTACATGTTTCCTACCATAGGCTCATTTTTAATAATTTGTTTATTTTAATTTGTTTATTTTAATTTGTTTATTTTAATTTATTATTTTATTTCTGTACTTTTTTTTTTTTCATTTTGTAATTTTAAGTATTTTGCATCATTTAAAATGATTGCATACTAAGCAATTTCCTATAATTTATTATTTCATCATAATTTAATTAAAATATTTGTGCTGCAGCATAGGATTGCTATTTTGTCATTTTTTTAAACTGGGCCAGACAATGTTTAACTATTTGTTAATCGAATAAATCACTTCAACAATTTAATTCTGTCTTCAAACTAATTTCTGGAGATTTTTAATTTATTATATACCCCATAGACTTAGACTCCCTGTGTTCTACCACCGGTCACAATTGTGACCAGAGATAAAACTCTTATTTTCATGGACTTTTCAAATATTTTTTTACATTATTGACATTGATTGTTTAATATACTTGCAAATACCACACAAACTCATAAATTTCATCTCTGGGAAAAATTTGGGATTAAATGGGTTAAGAATAAGTTTTAGCCTTTTTGCTAAAACTAAGGCAATCATTTTATAATCGGTATTCAATAAGGAAATCGGGCGCCAATTTTCTAATAGAAGGGGATCTCTATTGGGCTTGGGAATCAAAGTTATTAGCCCTTGACATAAAGAGGAAGGAAGCGTTGTTTTCTCAATACTCTCTAAAAACATTTTATGTAAAAAAGGTGCTAATTTTTGACTAAATGCTTTATAAAGCTCTGCAGAAAGCCCATCAGTACCTGGGGATTTGTTACTTTTTAAATTATTTATAGAATCAAGAATTTCTGAAAGACTAATGGGTGCATCACACAGACTACAATCTTCATTATTAATTTGTTTTATGTGAGATAAGGAATCAAAAAATTCTGTGGTGGACTGCTGGCAAAATTTAGAAGAATATAAATCATTATAAAATTTAGCACAAAAGTCTGCAATTATCTTAAAGTCATCAGTTACATTCCCATCAATACATAGTTGCTGAATAGAATTTTTTACTCGCTGCCTTTCTAACCTAAAGAAATAGGCAGAATTCTGCTCTCCCTCCTCTAGCCAATTCCGTCGAGATCTGATGAAGGCGCCTCAGCCTTCCGTTTATATATATCCTCTAAATTATGTTTTTGATCAACAAGCTCAATTTTTTCTGAGTCTGTAAGATCATCTACATTTTTACATGATAATGCTGAAATTCTAGCCATAATCTGGTTTTCATTACTTTTTCTTAATTTTGCTAACGAACTACTGTATTTCCGACAATACTTCCCAATTTCGTATTTAAGAAGTTCCCAATTAATGCAAAACATATTCTCTTTATTAGCTTTATGCCAATAAAAGGAAATTAAGTTATTAATCTTAGTGAGAACTTCGTTGTGTTGAAAAATTGAGGTGTTAAGTTTCCAATATGAGGATCTTTTACTCAGTGAGGGAGCGGATACAAATGGAATACAGATAGAAATGGCCTTATGGTCAGAAAATGGTGAGGGAAGTATATCAGTCTTTATATTTGATAACTCTGCTGAGGTCAACCAAAAATCAAGTCGGGATTGTCTAGAAAGGGAATTATTGTTCCATGTGAATACTTTTTGCAAGGGATGGGTTTCTCGCCACACATCAACAACAGAAAATTTTTGCATAAAGGATAATAAATACTCAGAATTAGTATTAGTAGATTGGGGGGGCCATCTATCCAAGGTACAATTCAAAACAACATTAAAATCACCACCGAATATTAAGGAAGAATTTGGAAATTTAGATAACATATGACATATACGCATTTCTAATTTATAAAAAAAAAAAAACGTATTATCTTTTGGTGAATTATATCCATAGACATTAGCAGTAATACAAGTCATATTTGCAAACTGAAAAGCAAGTATAATGTAGTGACCATTGATGTCACAATCAGTAGCCAGAATCTTTCCACCAAAATTATTTTTTAAAATACAAACTCCGGCAGAATATTCATTTCCATGAGACATCCACATTTCCAACCCCCATTGTGATCTCCATAAATTGACATCTTGCAAAGTTGAATGAGATTTTTGTAAAAAACAAAGATCTGTGTTGAGACTTTTAAGATACAGAAAGACTGCTTTACGCTTAAGAATGTTTCGTAGCCCTCTACAATTTAAAGAAATAACAGATAGAATAAAGAGAAGAAGAAAAAAAACAGAACAGAACAGTAATATAAGAGAGAATTAGTTCTAAGAACAAGTATAAGGACTAAGTCACCGAGACAGAGAACCTAAGTGGTCAGAGCAAGCAAGGGATGAGGTCAACAATCCCTTCATTAATCTATCTAGAAAAGAAATATGTACAATTGAGGAACAACTATAATTCCCCCTTTTAAGGGGTTGAAATAATTCGCATTGTTTACTTAAATCGATGAAAGTCTGAAATAATCCTATTTCTTTTTAAGTGGATGTAAACAAAAAAGCTCTTTTGTTCTCTTTTCGGGCCTTTTCAACTATGGGCCAAAGCGTAATCCTCCTCGCTCTATCGGCCGGTGACAGATCTTCCGTGATTTTCAGTCGGTTCTCAATCAGAAACTCAGCGTCCTTGGCGGCACGCCAGACAGCGTCTCGGTAAAAACGCGAGGTGAATTGGAAGATGATTCCACGAGCTTTAGTATTTGAATTAACACGGCCAAGTCGGTGTGCCACATCAACTAGTTCAGGGAATTTATCTTTAAATTGTGGTAGAAGGCGTTGGCACACATTGATAACCTCATGACGGACGTTTTCTCTTTCTTTCTCTGGAATTCCGTGGATTCTCAGGTTCCATCTGCGTGTGTAGGCTTCTAGATGAGCCAGGCGATTTTCTCGCTCAGTGGAGTTCATTTCTTCTTTCTTTGCGCGCGCGTCAATAGAATCAACTCGTTTTTTCAAACTTTTAACCTCGCTGCAGACAAACTCAATGGTTTCCATCATTCCAGAGATTCGTTCCGTATTCCTACAGATCTCATCCTTCATGTCTTTAATCACCCGCGAGTTTTCACCAATCAACTTTTCCAAACCGTCTGATCTGTTTTTCACCAACTGAGAGAGCTCAGAGAGTTGTGTGGAAATAATTGCCGCATTTACGTTATCAGTTCTTCGAAGTTTAACGGCCGGGGAACTGCACGGAGTGTCGGGAAACGGCGGAATCACCTCCTCCGCCAGCATAATCTCAGAATCATCATTTTGTTCGCAATAATCATGCAAACTGTCCTTCAATACCCCGGATGCAGGAGTACTGTTATGTCGTTCGACTGCTTGTTTATCGTCACCTGTGCTAGCAGATCTAGCAGGAGTATCCGACACTGTTTTCCCTGACTTCTTCGCACCTTTCCTCTTTTCAGATCCTCCCATTATTGTTGTTCCAAGAATTCAAAACATTAATAAACTGAAATTCTCAAAAAAATCCTCTAAAGTTTCGTTATAACTATTATAAAACAGTTTGGGATTGCCGAGCTCACAAACGTACATGTGATCAGGGCGCCATCTTGCACGCTCCCCCCGTTTCTGTATTTGTTTGTGTTGTGAACTTTTGCAGCGCGTTTCTGTATTTGGTTGTGTTGTGAGTATATGGAGCACACATGTGTTGTGAAACTGATGAAGATGTTTTCTTAATTTGCAGGTGTTTTTCTATTTGCATGTGTTTTCTTCAGTTGCAGCGCGTTGAGCTCTCTCAGCCACCGTATGAACCCCCTTTCTGTTCACATAATCTCCTTCATTGAGGCCTTGATGGCAGTCTATGGTCTAGCTATAGTCTATGGTACCAGTCACGTTAGTGAAGCCTGAGTGTCTGACATATACTGTAATTGGCATGGTCATGATTGCATGATCTTCATAAAAAATTATGATAGCCTAAAAAAACTGCTTTACAACATTGGGTCTTAAGTGGCTTGGAAATGCCACAAAAAACAAACAAACTAAAACTGTTTTTTAAACCTCAAAGCGCCAGGTAAACTCCGAATGACACGACAGATAGCACTTTCCATCAAGTTCTCCGCATCTCCAATAGTGTAAAGGAAAGAGCCACTCGCAAATAATCTTATGGCAATGCAAACAGTTTGTGCTGTAGTTAAAGCCAGACTCCGACAAGTCGAAAATAAATTTGCGTTTCCAACAAATTAATAATGTAAACGACAATCTCACGAGTCACGAGAAAAAAAGATATATCTCAGAAAGTGCACTATCGCTCAGCGCTGGACTTCCCGTATCAGCTCCGCTCATGAAGCCACAGTCTAATCCTGTTAACATGAAATAAGCCTCTGCTCACGAGCAGGTTTAAGCTTGCGCACCTGTTGCTATGACAGCAAGTTCAGGATGAGCGTCGAAGAACCAAACTATCCAAGATCATGCCAAATCGCCAACAATCAAATCCAGCTAACTGAGTTAGCGACGTACGAAGAACGGGCCCCTGTTGTTTAGGTGATGAATGTTGTCATGTTCCGTGTAGAAAGGTTATTATGCTGTGTTTATATTGACTTGCAGCGTTAGCTAGCGAGCTAGTTGAAGTTAGCCTGTCACCGTCAGTGAAGGTTCCGTTCTCTCGTCTTTTTGTACTGACTGTAAACAGTTGTGTCAAGTGAACATCGGTATGTTTAAAGTGTAAGATGTAATGTCTACATATTTGAATGTGCTATAGCAATTGTTTCAAGATATAATATAATCTATAGTGTCATTTGTTTATGTATATTTTATATATTATACAGTAAGATTGGTATTTATTTCACAATATGTTATTAATGGGTTTTGTATTTTATGATATATACCAATGCTTTACATATTGGTTTGTTTATTGTATTCAGTGTAGTTATAGACCATTTCTATATTATATGGTCCATGTTGATGTATATATTTGATATATTATACAGTAAGACTGGTATCTATTTCACAAAATGTTATTAATGGGTTTTGTATTTTATCTGATATATACCAATGCTTTACATATTGGTTTGTTTATTCTATATTATATGGTCCAGGTAATGGCTAAAGTTATGGTTTATGATCTCATAGTATTATTGAGATGTTTGATCCAAAAGAAGAAATAAACATCCAGCGCTTGAGAAAGACATCATTTCTGTATGTCCACTTCCTTTGGCTTTGTGCCTGCCCAGATTCCCCTAGGTCTGAGGCCGGTAACACCCACATTATTATGTTACATTTGTTTCAATTAAATTAATATCTGATGACAACTGTAAGTACCTTAAATAAAGTATTTACATTGTGACTTTGCAGTGCGTGTGTATTTATGATGCCAATTTGTGGCTTAATTTAAATTGAGCAGCAATACTGCTGTGGTTAAAGGGACATGCCAAGCATTTAGCCTATTTATTTATTTATTATTTATTTATTTTAATATTGCTGAGGAATGAGTTAAAGCACAAGCATACCATAAATGTTCATTAAGAGTGTTGAAAAGTGATAAACCATATGCAAATATAATTTTAGAATTAGTGACACAGTAGGATCCAGTGAATTACCCACAGCATTTATTTAGGGGAATGTTCAACAAACGTATTCATTAGCTAACAGGTATTGAAGCAACAATAACAAAAGAAAATGGAAAACGAGGCAGGACAAATGCACTACATGCAGGACCGCTGTATTTCCCACACAGTCCCACCGTCCACATTCTGAACTTTCAGTCTAAGGAAGGAAGAACAAACTATGGAATAAGTTACAAGCTAATTAAAGACTTGTGTGTTTTACAATGTATAAATTGTTCTTACCCATTATGCTGCTCTCCATCTGATGTAATCATGTTATTTTAGTAAATAAATGTCACAGTTGCTAATTTTAACCAATTTAACCAGTTGTTAATTAACCATTTTAACACACCATCACCCTTCATTGTGAAATGTTCACATCTTCTCTTTATATAATCGCACTCCTTTCTTGAGCAGCGATCGGGATATTGGTTATCCTGCAAAAAGTGTTTTATTTGTCTAACTTTAATTGCATCATTTGCTGTGTCAGTATATGGCCTAACAACAATGACACCAGTAACAATAATGACACTTAATTTATAGACCTTTTCATCTGTTCCTGTAAGCTGACAACAACAATGAAAGCACATGATGTGATGAATAAGGAAAGAGAATATGTTAATGAGATTCATGAGACCAGTCAAATGAAGAGAACTGGCATAATTCAAATTTATATTACATAAAAAGAGGCCCACACCCATTACATTTTATTTATAGAAATGACAGACCATTGTGTCATATTTTAGAAGCATTTCCTATTATATTCTAATTGTTGTTTTGGCGAGGGGTCTGGTATTCATGTTGGTGACCAATTATTAAGAGGTGATTTATGTGAATATTATCCAGAATAACAGCCGTATTTGTAATAATTCATCATCACTATATCATATGTTCTGCTGATTTCAGTAATACAATTTGTGGTTGCATCAATAAATACAACTTTTTGAAAAAAATGTAAATGACTTTGCAATTCATGTTTCCTTTAGGCTATTGCTACTTTAACTTAATCTACATCTGTTGACAACACACTAAAGACACACACAATATGATACAGTAATGTTGAGAAGAACATTTTACTGTGCGCTTAACAAGTCTGTTCATCCAATAAAACCGAATGTTAACATACACGTGGTTTCTGAGCTGGACACTAGTATGTTAAACTTCTCTGAATTTGCGTCAAATACGCAGGAATATACACTGCAAAAACAAAGCGCTTTATTATGCATTATTCATTATATTATTAGCCTATGTATTATGCAGTATACAACTGGTGAAATATTCGTTTTTAATCGTGATCTGTGAAATATGGCATGAATCTGTCGCCGATCTGCTGGAAATCCAGGTAAAACTATCCGCGTGCACGCGCGCGTCCCCAGTTAATATGATCCCCAGTTTATCCGTAACAGCGGCAGGAGAACTTACTTTCACTTTCTATGTGTGACGGGAGAGAGAGAGAGAGAGAGAGAGAGAGAGAGAGAGAGAGAGAGAGAGAGAGAGAGAGAGATGTAAACAGAGACGCGCGTTCACGAGAGCACCACGACACATGCGTGTGAGAGCAGACGTTGTTGCGTGAACGCGCGTTAGAGATTAATATTTTACATAAAGTGAAAAAATATATTTTTTTTGTGCAAACAAAGCACTCGCGTCTTTTCAGTTTGTTTTTATCTGTGTTATTTCTATTTTATATATTCTTTGGTTATTTCAATTTAGTTTTTCTTTCTCTTCTCTTAAGTTAGTTAATTTCTTCTTTCTTTTTTCCCCCCATTATTTCTGTTCTCCCCATTGTTCTCTTTGGCTCGTTCATTCATTCTTTTTATTTGTTTATCCTTGGCTTCATTTGTTCAGTTTTGGCTTTCATTTATCTTTCTGCAGAACGCAGCGTTCCCGATAAATCATAAAGAGGACTTTGTTTGATCACATCTGTATGATTTTTTTTCAAAGCGATCTACAAATGTGGAACAATGCAATGTGACATAAACCTGAAAGAATCAGATAAATTAAAATGCCATTAAATCAACATTACACTGTGTGTGATTCTTCCAGCGAGTTTATCTCCAGCTCTAATTAAACACACTGAAGCTGCTAATCAAGATCATCAGGATCAATGTTGGAGATAAACTCTGCATGAAGAGGAATAAACACCTCTGAACTACAGCCATTACTATAAACTATATATCAGCTCATTTCCATGACAATAGTGTTCAAGCGACATGTTTATCTTGGAGAATAAAAGAGCTTGGGTTTTTTCAGTGGATATTTCTCTAAAGCTGCAGATTCACCTTATGTAGAGCTTAATCTCTTTAAATATCACACAATAGCCGTGTCAGTCACTTTCTCATCAACACAAGATGTAGTTTGTTGTGATTGTGTTTCAGCAGGAACAGCTGAACTGAATGTAGATCAGTGACATTCATCACATTTAATAGTGATTCAGGAATATGAATGATTGGCTGATAAAGCAGGAATCAGGGAGCAGGAGATAAAGCACAGGATAGTGTAGTGTGGTTAAAATCAATATGATTTATACTGGAGAAAAATAAAGTGTAATTGAGGAAATGTCCACTAGGGGGAAACCAAAGGCTGCAGGCAGTAGCTGACACCCTCTATGTTTTGCGTCACAGTCAATACAGCTGGCGCACAGACAACAAGGAGTTCGTGTCGTCTCATTTTATTTATGTCTATTTTCCCCTGTTCCAGGGGTGCAACAATAGCATCAAATCCCAGCTCAGGTGATCATGCTGTCGACTACAACTCAATGTAGAACCAATGTCAGCATTATCAGGAGGCCGCGTCTCATTTTACCTGTCCATCCTCGTCTGCCTTCACTAAAGGAAAGAAGATGAGCGGCTCTGCAAGCGTTGAGGAACACATGCAATACGTCTGTGTGTGTCACGATGTAGAACAAAGAGGAAGACCAGGCCCGGCATCAAGGGGGGGCTTGGGGGGGCTTAGCGGTGACCTGAATGATGATTATGTGGCTGAGCGTTCGTGCAGGGTTCGCCTAAACACTTTATGAATAAGATAACAATAAACGAGAACTGTCTGAACTGTTCTTTACTTTAGGCTATTAAACGTCTCACACACATGTGAGAGGAAAACCCGAAGACCGTGACACCCCAAGTACGCAATGCATGACCTTAATTGCCTATCTACGCAAGCCCCGAGGGGATGCATTGCACACACACATAGAACGAGCCAGCACATCCAGAATTAATGCATCATATACACAATCAAATATAAGGTCTGTTACAATTATTATTATGAGGCTACTTTTATTATCAAATCAATATTATAATTTATTAGCCCCGCAATAATCTCATAGCGCATCACTGCATAACCGACGTGCAGCGATGAAGATGTTATATTAGTCCTCATTTAAAAAACAACTTATTTAACACGAAATAATTCAAATTTTTTTCACCATGGGCCACAAGAGAAATATTAAGAAAATAAATGAAGGTTAGTTGAGTAGATTCAGCTCTCATCGGTCAGTTTTTACTTTCACTTTCTATAGTGAATAATTGAATGGGATTTGATAGTACTTCTTCACCGACATAACTCTCGCTCAAAGTGCTCGCCTTCATAGTTTAAAACGCAAATATTTCAAATGTTGCGACGTGACGTTTTTCTTTTTCAACAATTGCGCAGAATGATGGACAACAATCACATTTCACGCACGTATTATCCCCGCGAAATGTTTCCAATCACATCTTATACCCCCCCCCCCATAATGTTTATTATAACATTAACAAATACACTTCAACATAATCACGCATTAACAATGAACAAAAACACTATAATATTAACATTTATTAACAACACCTTTAAACCACAAAATAAACAATAGAAAAACACACACAAACTCTCTTTCACTCTCTTTAACACTAAATAATGTCCTTGTGCAAAAGTCCAGTCATATTTAATGATATAGTGCTTTATACAGTACAGATTGATTAAAAGCAGCTTTACAGGAATAAACAGGGAAATAATGATCAATGATGCAGAGTTCAGTTCTGCTGTAAAGCGGCTCTAGAAAGACAATAGTGTCATTGATCAGCTGAAGTCAGTTCAGTGTTGATTCAGTTCAATAACTGTGTAAAGTTCATCAGATATGAAACGAGTTCAGTTCAGCTATAAAGCAGTGATGTCATCGTCCAGCTCAGTTCAGTTCTCCTCCAATAGTGTCAGTGCCTTCAGATCAATAATAGTGTCACAGTGTCTGGTGGTTCCCTGGGTTAAACACTAGAGGTCCTCAGTTTTCACGGTGTCTATGCATTCTCACTACAATTCCCATGATCCTGTCTGTCACTGATTGTTCATTGCCTTACAGCTGTTTCTCGTCACCTTGTTAGCACTTGTGCATATATACCCTGTCTGTTTCAGTGTTTGTCACGGAGTCCTTGTATATTGTCCCCACATTTCTGTTGTTATTTTGAGCCTGTTTCTAGTGTTTATGTTTTGGATTGCCTTTTGGATTATGACCTTTGCCTGGACTGGTTGTGAGAACGGATTTCCCTAATAAAACACTGCTTTTGGATCTCTAATTCCCTGTGTGTGCGTGCCGTGACAGAAGGACTCTGTCATGCAGAGATCCAGCGGTATGGGGTCTCCAAAATCTCCAGCCACTGAGAAGGGGAAGAAACAGCAGAGGGGGAATTCTCAATCTAAAGAGATTCCTCCTCGTATGAACATCTTTGAGTGTTTTGCACTGTGGGCCCGATTGACTGAGGAAGCTGATTTGAAGAAAGCTTCCACACCCCCTTCAGATCATCCCAGAGAGTCGTTCGAGGGAACCCGGCTGGCAAAATTTTCTGGGACCCGCGGAGGTCATAGGAGAGGAGGTACTAGAGGGGAGTCCAGGTATCACTCTCCACCTCGATCCTTCATGGAACCTGAGGTGGTGAGATCCAGCCCAGACTTCCATCCGCCGCCGATCCCATCCAGTCCAGAGCCTGCCTGTCGCTGTCAGAGGCGGCAGAGGAGAAGGAGAGGGAGAGTTTCCTGCACTACTGACGTTCCCGAGCAGCCCGCTGTCTCCCTGGAGGTCGTCCCCGAACAGCCCGCTGTCTCCCTGGAGGTCGTCCCCGAACAGCCCGCTGTCTCCCTGGAGGTCGTCCCCGAACAGCCCGCTGTCTTCCCGGAGGTTGTCCCAGAACTCCCCATCATCAGTCCTGCCATGGCCAGAAAGGCTGTGTTCCTTTTTTATATAGTGGCAGTTCTGCAGGCATGGAGGAAGCAGATGAGTTCTGCGGATCCTGAGACTGTTCACGTCACGTCTACCGATTCAGAGACTGTTCACGTCACGTCTGCCCAGCCAGAGACTGTTCACGTCACGTCTGCCCAACCAGAGACTGTTCACGAGCCTATGTCTTCGGACAAGATGGCCGCCGCCGACGAGCCTGTTCACGTCACGTCACGCCTGCCGAGCCTGGGTCTTCGGACAAGATGGCCGCCGCCGAGCCTGTTCACGTCACGCCTGCCGAGCCTGTGTCTTCGGACAAGATTGCCGCCGCCGAGCCTGTTCACGTCACGCCTGCCGAGCCTGTGTCTTCGGACAAGATGGCCGCCGCCGAGCCTGTTCACGTCACGCCTGCCGAGCCTGTGTCTTGGGACAAGATGGCCACCGCCGAGCCTGTTCACGTCACGCCTGCCGAGCCTGTGTCCCCTGACAAGATGGCCGCCGTCGAGCCGGTGGCGTCTGTTCCTGAGCCTGAGCCGGTGGCGTCTGTTCCTGAGCCTTAGCCGGTGGCGCCTGTTCCTGAGCCTGAGCCGGTGGCGCCTGTTCCGGTGCCTGAGCCGGTGGCGCCAGTTCCGGTGCCTGAGCCGGTGGCGCCAGTTCCGGTGCCTGAGCCGGTGGCGCCAGTTCCGGTGCCTGAGCCGGTGGCGCCAGTTCCGGTGCCTGAGCCGGTGGCGCCAGTTCCGGTGCCTGAGCCGGTGGCGCCAGTTCCGGTGCCTGAGTCGGTGGCGCCAGTTCCGGTGCCTGAGTCGGTGGCGCCAGTTCCGGTGCCTGAGTCGGTGGCGCCAGTTCCGGTGCCTGAGTCGGTGGCGCCAGTTCCGGTGCCTGAGTCGGTGGCGCCAGTTCCGGTGCCTGAGTCGGTGGCGCCAGTTCCGGTGCCTGAGTCGGTGGCGCCAGTTCCGGTGCCTGAGTCGGTGGCGCCAGTTCCGGTGCCTGAGTCGGTGGCGCCAGTTCCGGTGCCTGAGTCGGTGGCGCCAGTTCCGGTGCCTGAGTCGGTGGCGCCAGTTCCGGTGCCTGAGTCGGTGGCGCCAGTTCCGGTGCCTGAGTCGGTGGCGCCAGTTCCGGTGCCTGAGTCGGTGGCGCCAGTTCCGGTGCCTGAGTCGGTGGCGCCAGTTCCGGTGGTGTCTGTTCCTGGGCCGGTGCCTGTTCCCTGGCCGCCCGAGGGGTCGTCTCCGCCGTGGTCGCTCGAGGGGACTTCTCCGCCCTGGCCGCCCGATGGACTACCTGCTCCACCCTGGCCACCTGAAGGGTCGTCTCCGCCCAGACCGCCCGATGGACTATCTGTTCCGCCCTGGTCGCCTCAAGGGTCGTCTCCGCCCAGGCCGCCCGATGAACTGTCATCCCCTGTGTCCATTCCCTCCCATGGTCCTGGCCCTCCGTCCCTCCCCCTAATCCCCCACAGTTCCACCTCCCTCCTGGACTTTTGTCGAGTTTTGTTTTTTGTCGTGGAGCGTCTGGTAGCCGCTCCGTAGAGGGGGGGTTATGTCACAGTGTCTGGTGGTTCCCTGGGTTAAACACTAGAGGTCCTCAGTTTTCACGGTGTCTATGCATTCTCACTACAATTCCCATGATCCTGTCTGTCACTGATTGTTCATTGCCTTACAGCTGTTTCTCGTCACCTTGTTAGCACTTGTGTATATATACCCTGTCTGTATCAGTGTTTGTCACGGAGTCCTTGTATATTGTCCCCACACTTCTGTTGTTATTTTGAGCCTGTTTCTAGTGTTTATCTTTTATGTTTTGGATTGCCTTTTGGATTATGACCTTTGCCTGGACTGGTTGTGAGAACGGATTTCCCTAATAAAACACTGCTTTTGGATCTCTAATTCCCTGTGTGTGCGTGTCGTGACAAATAGTGCTGAATATGAAGTGTCATAAACTAAGCGAGCCGGAGGCGACAGTAGCAAGAACCCAAACTCCATTAGGAGACAGAATGGAGGAAAAACCTGACCAGTTCTCCTCTGGACAAACGAAGGAACATGGTGTGATTATGAGTCCAGGCTGCTTCACAAGTCAGATTGTGGATTGATATGATTCAGAGTATTTGATTGAGCTCCTTCTGCTTGAAGATTGGGATTGATCACGCCAGCATTAGGTGTGAGGATCTGAAGCTGGTCATCGGGTCTGTGTGGAGGACTTGTCTGGTTCTCCTGGTCTTTGCTGAGGATCTGTGCCGATGACTGTCGAGTCCACGAGGTCTTCACAGGCGCTTTGTCTCTAGGGCTCGTCTAGTTGTCCTGGTCTCTGCTGACCATGCTTTTATTACGTCTAGACTAGACTACTGTAACTCTTTATATGTGTGATTGGATCAGTCAGCTCTTCATCTCTTACAGTTAGTCCAGAATGCAGCAGCTCGGCTCCTAACTGGGACTAAAAGCGTGAGCACATTACCCCAGTTTTAGCCTTGCTCCACTGGCTTCTGTCCGTTTCAGGATTGACTTGAAGATTTTATTGCTTGTTTTTAAGGTTTTGAATGGGTTGGTGCCTTCTTATTTCTCCTGTCAAAGCACTGAGGTCGTCCAATCAGATGTTTCTCCATGTTCTGAGATCCAGGTGAACACATAAAGGTGAGCGAGCCTTCTCAGTGCTGGTCCTGATCTCTGGAAGAGTCTACCGGTTCATATAAGAACAGCTCGAACTGACGACGTTTAAGTCGTTGCTTAAGACCCTCCTGTGTTCCTTAGCTTTCATTTCCAGTGGAGTTTTGCTCCTGTGACATTCTCTACTGTGTTTATGTGTTTATTTGTGTGTATCCTGACATTGTTAAGCACTTTGGTCAACTGTGGTTGTGTTTGAATGTGCTATACAAATACATTTTAACTTTGACCTTTGACATTCAGGGCTGCGTTGTGCTGGTTTTAGGGTGCAGGTCCACCATCTGATCTGGATACGGACCGGAGAACATAATCCAGATCTCGCCATATTAAAACCAGACCATATTTCTCCTGGAGGTGAAAAGCTATCAGACATCAGACGGAGTCGAGTTTGAGCTTTTACAGCGCTTGCATTATATTATTCTGTCTTTTACTGCATATGATAATTCATACTCAGAAAGTAGAACTGAAGTGACATTCATTTCAAGATGATTAGTAGTTAAAACATTACATAATGTCCCTGCATTGTTTTGCATTCTGTGACTTTCAGTCGAATAAAAGACAGTCATATATTTCGTCACTGAAGATTTCTTAAAAATAGTGTTAAAATATGGTCTCGTCTCGTTCTCGTGAACCCAATATCGTGTCTCGTCTCGTTAGATCAGTGCATCGACACACTCCTAGAAGACACTAAATCTCATCTCAGCATTTCATCATTTACTCTCAACATCAACATTTGTGAGATTTATACCATTGGAACAGTTTTGATAAAGTTGGTGGTAAGATGTTCCTTCATTAATTAAAAATAATTCAGAATTATAATAATTCTATTAATTAATGAATTGTTATTTTGTCATTATGTCATTAACTTGTTTTAAGTAATATTAGTAACCTACTAATATTATGTTGAAAATGCCTTTTTTGTTAATTTATGAACCAAAAATTAATTTATTAGACATTATTGCCCCTTTATATTATACTGTACACTCTATAAACTTCAGATGACAGTCGGGACAAGATTCCCCTGAGAGAGTCTGAATTGAAATGTTTTTGTTAGTGACTTTATCATAACAATATTAAGGCACATTATTTAGGATCTATGACCTAATGTTTGAAAATAAAAACATTGTCTTGTAACATATTGCAATGATAACTATCAGAGAATAAGAAGCGAGGAAGAAAGAGAGAATCATGGAGAATCCTGAAGAGACGGTGGACAAAGCGAAAGAGAAGCGGAAAGGTTGAAAGAAAGACATAAAAACAGGACAACATCCCAAAAGCCTGAAATCAGCTCCACATGAAGCGCTGGTGTCGTGTCTGTCAGGGCTCTCAGTAATCTGGGCAACACACGTTTCTTCAGTGCAGTCGTGCAGTCGTGCAGGTAAAGCCTCAGAGTTTGAAGAATCACACATTCTGAAATAGTTGCTGTTAAACGTGAAGAAGGTCTCCAGACATGAATGATGTGCTGGTCTCTTTCTGTTTGTATGTGAGGATTGATGAAGCAGAACACAGATGAGAAGAGCATCTCTCCATCACACCTGCACTGAACTCTCAGCTGCTACTGATGCCACACTAAACCCTGGGACAGTGTGAACGGCACAATCAGTTCTGACGGAGGGAAACAGCAGCTGGACATCACAGACCTTCATCTGTGCTTCAAACGTCTATCAGGAGTGTGTTCTCTCAGTGCTTGTGCTCGTCCACACACCAAACACTCACACATATGCTGACTGAACATCAGGCATGTTGTTATTTGATGGCAGCTGTGCTTTATGTGTGGGACCACATACATCACATTTACACATTTATATAAATGTTCATGCTGATTTCAGAGCTGAACGAGGAGTTGAAGAGCTCATATATCTGGGAAATGTTATATTGTCATTTCTTTATTTTACTTTATTTACCTCAGGAATGTTTGCTATGCAGCGGCGCGCGGGAAAGAAAGCTCTCGAGATGAGACCTCGACAATTATTAAGACCATATTAAGAGCACATTTATATATAGATAACCAAATCAATAATTATTTTAATATTGAATGACAGTTACAGTACAGCTTATGTTTAGTCAATTAAAGTAGTCTATGTAATAAACTAATGGACTAATACAATGTTTTGATTATTATTTATTAGATACATACTGTGTTTTGTATATATATAGGCCTTTTATATGATTTTAAATTTGAAAGTAAAGTAAATTACTATATTTATTTAAGTTATATCATAATTGTTGCCTTTCATTGATGACGTTGCAGGTTATTCCTAATGAGTGATTATTGTCAGCGAAGTCCACTTCAGCTGATATACGGTGTTCAGGGAGTAGGGAGCAGTGAACACTGCGTAGGGACCCTGTCGAGTGGAACGCACCTTCAGAATTGAGAAGTAAGATCAGATGTAGACACACACTGAGTGTAGGACTTGATGAAAAAGCTGCCAGTGTCTTCTTCTGCAGTTTGGCTGGTGTAGCAGCATCACCTCCTTCACCTCCTCCAGTGCAGTGCATGATGGGAATGCAGGAGGAGCTTGTGATGTGCTCTGACATTCATCCAGCATCTGAGCCACGGCTCTGGGTTTCACAGCCTCAACCTCGTCATCTTTGATGGAGCGCGTCTTGAAACGAGGATCAACAAGGGATGCTACTGTATGTTCAGAAGGTCATCAGTGGCAGCATGTTCATATTCCTCATTCAGAGAGCTGATGACAGTAGCCTTGATGGTCTTGGTGAGCTCTGAGACTTCAGTTTCTGGTTTCAAGACCTCCTCATTGAAGAGCTGCAGTTCAGGTTTCAGGAACGACACACTCACATGTTCTTCAGCAGAAAGGCCATCAGTGAAGTCAGCAAGTGGAGTTAGAGTTAGAGCCTTGCAAACAGACTTCAGGACATCAATGTCCTGCCATGAGGAGCAAGTGCCTTGTTTTTTTATCAGCTGATGAACTTTAGCAATGGCCTTCTCCTGCTCTAGCACTCGTGCTTTCATTGCATGGCGAGACCCTGAACTGGTGGAGATTCTGTGATCAACCTGTGCTGTGGCAGCTTGAGCTCCTCTTGAGCGGCTGCTCATTCTCCTTTCTTTTCCATGAGAAGGAAAAAGCACTGAGCACTTTTCTGCACACACTCATGGCTCTCTGGATCCTCTGGTCTCTTACACTTTCCTCTGATGATGAAGAGAACAGAATATAGTAGTGATGGGACGGTTGATGCCGGGGCTCCGATGCTCCGACGCAGTTTTCAAAGCACTATTGTATCACACACTGTACCGATGCTTGTGTCGAAATGACAATACCACGTGATTGATGACATCTGAAGCTTCGAGCGTCATGCAGTATCGGAAGGTCGGGACAGCTGGTCCTCATCTGATGCAGAAAAGGGAAATGATTATCGAAGAGGCATTATTTAAACGATTTAACACTACACTTCCCTATAACATCATTTATATATTTTTTAAACAGAACACAAAATATTTTTTCAATTACTATAATTATGATCACACTTGTATATGTTATATTATTGCTCCATATGTGAATGCGTTGGCCAGGCTACACATGACACGAGTTGTGTCTCATTGGCAGAGATTAATTTAGATGAGATTAGACAGAACTGTATTGATCCACACTTGTATGTCACCGACTTCCGAAGCTTTGTTTGGTCACGTGCTTTTCTGCTCTGTGGTGATTTGTTAGATATAGTGGAGAAAACAAATGTGACCACCAGATGTCACTAATGCGCATTGTGTTAAAAGCTTCGAGTAATGAACCTTTTTCCGGCACAATTTGACGAAAGCCTCAAATGCTTCAGAAAGCCTCGGTTTCCCATCACTAGAATATAGGCTCATGTGTGCAAACTTTAGATGATTATAAAATAACTTCAAGTATTTTGTGTTGATAAATTACAATGTTATGACATATTCAACATAATGACAAACGTCTCAGGTTACGACTGTAACCTATGTTCCCTGAGAACAGGGAACGAGACACTACGTCAGAATGACGCTATGGGGAACGCCTCAGGCGTGACAGGTGTCTGAAATCAAATATCAACTCACGGCAATCATGTTGACCGGCGACAGCCCGTGAATCATCAGCTTGATTGATTAACGCGCGACCAGAATGTATAAAAGGGAGCCTTGAAAACATGACAACATCCTATCGTCTGAAGGGACTGTTGCAGGCAGGCCCCGAGGCATGGCAGGAAGACGTAGTGTCTCGTTCCCTGTTCTCAGGGAACATAGGTTACAGTCGTAACCTGAGACGTTCCCTTTCGAAAGGGAACTCTACACTACGTCAGAATGACGCTATGGGGAACGATATACCAACGCCACCATGCTAAGGGGAGTGCATGCCCTCAGGTCACACTGGGCTGTCAGTGACAGCATTCCCTACGGTCATAGCCCAAGCTAAAGGATACCACAGAAAAACCTCCACAGATTTAAAGGAAGGTCTACCTGGGCCAGCTCAAAGGCCTAGGACCACAATTCAAAAACTAGAAAGGGTCCCCTTCTAGGGAATGTGGCTAGGGGACCCGAGGGAACCCCAGCCAGTCACTATTCAGGGGAACGTGCCACCTGAAATGCCACCAGGCAGGCCTGACCTGGTGTCACTACATAAGACACTAAGTCTGGCCACTTCCTGTCTGTCTGAAGACAGAGCCTCTGGACACTTGCCTTTAGGTAAGGCATCCAACCCAAGAGACTGCAAAGCAGGCAGTGAACCACTCGGCCCGGATCTCAGAGACGGGATATCCTGGAGAGTATGACTCAGCATATTGCTTTACAACCCTTGCCAGCGAGGGGAGTTTCTCTACTCGATCCATGGATCTACCCAGTGTTTGTATTTCAAAACACTGAGGAGGTCTTTGAGGACCTAGGACTGAAATGCGGGATATCCCGGAGAGTATAACTCAGCATAGTGCTTTACAACCCTTGCCAGCGAGGGGAGTTTCTCTACTCGATCCACGGATCTACCCAGTGTTTGTGTTTCAAACCACTGAGGAGGCCTGTGAGGGCCTAAGGAAGTTCATGGGAGTTCACTTACAGAGAGGCCTGGAGAGGCCTACTACCTGTTACCAGAAGACCACCTTAAGTGGAAACTCAAAATATGTTGGAACTAAACTCCAGGGAGGCCTGGAGAGGCCTACAACCTGAAAACCATGCTGAGTGAAAACACATACAGTATGAGTTAGCTCACCTTCAGGAAGGCCTGGTGAGGCCTCTGACCTGATAACCACAACATGTGGGAGCTCATATTCAGGAAGGCCTAGTGAGGCCTATAACCCAATAACCACGTTATGTGGAAGCTATATTCAGGAAGGCCTGGTGAGGCCTATAACCTGATAACCACTGTATGTGGGTGCTTATACTCAGGAGAGCCTATTGAGGCCTCTGACCCTTTCGGGGGGACCAAAAACGACCCCCATGCCAGGGAGGCTATCACACTTAATGCTGAAGCCAACAACCTGTTTAGTACCTAAGGGAAGCGGCAGCCTCCACAGGACGACTAGAGAGCAGAGGAAGCCTGCACATTTACACCAACATGGTCTCCAGAACTTATTCTCAAAGTGAAAAGTTCATAATACAGAGCTCAGACAGAGAAAGGCTAAAAACAACTCTCCAATATTGAGAGGGCCCTTATTCTAAACTACTGCCTGCAATACCGTTTGCATGAAAGCCTCAGCAGGATGACTCTCGAAAGAGAGGAGGCCTGACATGCTAGAATATAACTACTGCACTCTTTTAGGGAGTGAAGCCGAACTGTATATATGGAGGCCTCAGCAGGATGACTCTCAAAGGAGAGGAAGCCTAACACATTTCTAGCAACCATAATCAAAGCTCAGGAAGCGAAGGGCTTGAAACACCTCCTCAGAGAGGGAGGGCCCACTTCTCAGACTTAAACTCAAATGCTGCTTGCATGGAGGCCTCAACAGGATGACTCTCAAAGAGAGGAAGCCTGACACATGCTAGAGTATAAACCAAAAACAGCCAACTGTATATATGGAGGCCTCAACAGGATGACTCTCGAAAGAGAGGAGGCCTGGCACATATATCTAACCATAAACAGCCTAACTATGTATATGGTGGCCTCAGCAGGAAGACTCTCAGTGGAGAGAAGGCCTGACACATATCTAACCATAGACAGCTTAACTATGTATATGGTAGCCTCAGCAGGAAGACTCTCAATGGAGAGGAGGCCTAACACAATCTAACCATAGACAGCTTAACTATGAATATGGTGACCTCAGCAGGAAGACTCTCAGTGGAGAGGAGGCCTGACACATATCTAACCACAGACAGCTTAACTATGAATATGGTAGCCTCAGCAGGAAGACTCTCAATGGAGAGGAGGCCTGACACATATCTAACCATAGACAGCTTAACTATGTATATGGTGGCCTCAGCAGGAAGACTCTCAGTGGAGAGGAGGCCTGACACATATCTAACCATAGACAGCTTAACTATGTATATGGTGGCCTCAGCAGGATGACTCTCAGTGGAGAGGAGGCCTGACACATATCTAACCATAGACAGCTTAACTATGTATATGGTGGCCTCAGCAGGAAGACTCTCAGTGGAGAGGAGGCCTGACACATATCTAACCATAGACAGCTTAACTATGTATATGGTGGCCTCAGCAGGAAGACTCTCAGTGGAGAGGAGGCCTGACACATATCTAACCATAGACAGCCTAACTATGTATATGGTGGCCTCAGCAGGAAGACTCTCAGTGGAGAGGAGGCCTGACACATATCTAACCATAGACAGCTTAGATATGTATATGGTGGCCTCAGCAGGAAGACTCTCAATGGAGAGGAGGCCTGACACATATCTAACCATAGACAGCCTAACTATGTATATGGTGGCCTCAGCAGGAAGACTCTCAGTGGAGAGGAGGCCTGACACATATCTGACCATAGACAGCTTAGATATGTATATGGTGGCCTCAGCAGGAAGACTCTCAATGGAGAGGAGGCCTAACACATATCTAACCATAGACAGCTTAACTATGAATATGGAGGCCTCAGCAGGAAGACTCTCAGTGGAGAGGAGGCCTGACACACATCCTTATGATGGCCACTGTATATATGGAGGCCTCAACAGAATGACTCTCGAAGGAGAGGAGGCCTAACACATATAGCTAGGCCACTTCTAAAACTCCATCTACAGAGCTGTTGGCATGGAGGCCTCAACAGGATGACTCTTGAATAAGAGGAGGCCTAACACATATGACTGTATATATATGGAGGTCTCAGCAGGATGACTCTCAATGGAGAGGAAACCAACACACATACCTATGATAACTAGCTTATTTACTACCAGAGCTCAGGGAGCGAAGGGCCTAAAGCACCTTCCCCAGAGAGGGAGGGGCCACCTCTCAGCTCCACCTGCAAAGCTGGTTGCATGGGGCCTTAATAGGATGACTCTCAAGGGAGAAGCGGCCTACCACATGCTACAGACTTAACGATGTATACGGAGGCTTCAACAGGATGACTCTCTAAGGAGAGGAGGCCTGGCACATATATCAGAGCTTCAAGGAGTGAAGGGCCTGAATCACCTCCCCAGAGGGGGAGGGGCCACTTCTAAGACTCTACCTGCAACATC
The DNA here is from genome assembly GCF_965113295.1 of Leuciscus leuciscus. Lineage (NCBI taxonomy): Eukaryota > Metazoa > Chordata > Actinopteri > Cypriniformes > Leuciscidae > Leuciscus > Leuciscus leuciscus. Next base: position 1,884,543 of record NC_138733.1, on the reverse strand, counting down.
TGTACACATGGAAGCCTCAGCAGGATGACTCTCGAAGGAGAGGAGGCCTGACAGATAGTAGGACCATCAGAGCTCATGGAGCGAAGGGCCTAAGGCACCCCCTCAGAGAGGGAGGGGCCACTCCTCAACTCCGACTGTAATGCTGTTTGCATGGAGGCCTCAGGATAACTCTCGAAGGAGAGGAAGCCTGACACATGCTAGAGTACAGACCAAAACTGCCGAACTATATAGTTGGAACATGTATTTATGGAGGCCTCAGCAGAATGACTCTCCAAGGAGAGGAGGCCTGCCACAGGATGTGGGAGCTCATATTCAGGAAGGCCTGGTGAAGCCTCTGACCTGATAACCTGAACACCACATAATTATTTATTTTTTTGGAAAATACTCCTTGACAGTCACTCTATACAGGAGACGCGGTCTGTAAGAGAAACAAACAAAAGAAAATGTTATTTGCGCACAAAAACATTTTACAAAAAGACCAGACAGTACACCTGCAGTGTATCATTCTAATTCCTCAGAATTAAATGCAGCCAAAAACACTGGATAAGTGAAACACGGTCTGGATGGTAGGCTGAATTAAAATATCTAACTTCTTAAAGTCAGATAAAATTCCATCATTTTAATTCCATAGAATTAAATGCAGCCATAATCACCAGACAATACTGTTTTAATTATTATTATTATTTATGGTCTCATAATCTACACACTGCCTAGGCAAACGCGAGATTCGAGCCGTAAAATATATTTGGCTTTCATCCCTCGAGAAGAAAGTCAACAGGTGCTAGGTTGAAACATCCGAAAGAGCGGAGCGTTTCTTCAAATGAAACACGCTCACAGTTTGCACAAGAGGCTCTCTCGAGAGCCGTGCGTGCTCTTAATGCCTCTTCAAAGCGATATTCTCTTAAACAGACAAACAGTCCCTGAAGACGAAAAGATGTTGTCATGTTTTCAAGGCTCCCTTTTATACATTCTGGTCGCGCGTTAATCAATCAAGCTGATGATTCACGGGCTGTCGCCGGTCAACATGATTGCCGTGAGTTGATATTTGATTTCAGACACCTGTCACGCCTGAGGCGTTCCCCATAGCGTCATTCTGACGTAGTGTAGAGTTCCCTTTCGAAAGGGAACTACATTTAGACCACACTAGGGCTGTCTCTTTTTATCCCACAATTATCCTCACAGTTCAATAAAGGCTAATTCACACGGCCCAAACAAACTGACATAATCTGACTTGATCACGCCATGACAACTTCACTGCCAACAGATGATGTTTTATTAATTTTCAAACAAACATTATTTATTCACATACTGTACATTATTGTAGCTCCTGTTGTTCCTATTGTAGTCTATTTCTACAAAGCCCCTCCTTCTGAAAAGCGTAGTGTGCTCTGATTGGCCAGCTGACCCAGTGCGTTGTGATTGGCCAAACACCTCAAGCGTGTGTCGGAAATATCCCTTACCATAATCACAAGCTTCAGCTTCCAAAGACAGTTAATAATGTTGTCAGTTCGAGCCCGAGTCGATTCTGAAAATGCAGATGATCGGATACTTATGGTGGCGCATTGCTGACACATACATTATGTTTTCCACTCAATTATGTCATAATAATATGTTATGTCGTATTAACAACATCTTTTCAAGTAATAATGAGATGTTATTTCGTTTTAACAACATCTTTTCTTGGTATCCTTTAAACAAAAATGAAAAATGAAAGCTTTAGTGTAAGATCTGGCAGGAAGACTCAATTGTTATGTCACTCATTACCTTCACATCTGACCAATCGTGTTCTAACACTTGTAGTCTAAAACTTACACACATCTGAGTTCGCAGATGTTGACGCCAACATTCCCCTCCATCCTCCCCACCTCCACCAGGATGGTGAACGAATCATTCTTTTGAACCGGTTCTTTTTAGTGAACCGGTCGAACCAGTACACTAAATCGGACTGAATTGTTTAAAACAGTTCACGTCTCGAGTCAGCGCTGATCCACAAGTTGCTAAAGTTACTCACTTTCAGACATGCCTGACAGTCCCTCCAACTCGAAAAAAACCAATATCCCAGAGTATATACCTTATGTAGCCTCGCCCCTTTTCAGCGCTGCGCTCGTTGTCTTTTTACTTCCGGTCTGTATTTTCACAGCGATCTTGCGTATTTATGAATGAACGGCTCGTTTTAAAATCTTCCCGGTCTACTTACATTTGTTAAGTCATCTGCTTTAAACATTACAATCCTCATGATAACTTTCGTTAATTTTATATTAAGTAAATCCACTTCAAAAGCCAATTACTCCTGGACAGCAATACCATAGAGATATACAGAGCGACCGCAAAAACGGAAGTTAAAAGACAGTATTCTAAAGATGGCGGCGCCCTCGTTTCTCTGGCGCATAAGGTCTATATGTTACTCCAGTAACTCCAACAGTTCACTGAACTGAGACATGTTGTGCTGAGATAACTCAGTCATGAGCACGAGCAGCTGATACTGAGCATGCATGCACTACTGCAACAGCCGCGAGTGAAAATTAAAATTATTGTTACATTTGCACTTAAGCCTTTGCTCCTAGCTGGTTGGAATTGCCACATTTTCGTGTTATTTACACTTAATTGCCCGACCGAAACAGCATCTGTAAGAATAGCTTTAAATAGAGACATTTCAGATCATTCCAGCAGGACCAGCGACAAGCATACTAGAGGCACAGCTAGAACGCGCAAGTGCTTTTGCCAGAATACTGTGTTCACCCTGTTATTTCATTGTTGTTTTTAGTCAAGGTAAGCCTATCTTCGATCCTATTGTTACTTTGTATTTTTAACTTCACATAATTCTGTATTTTAGAGAGACGCGTTGGCACAATTAACAACAGCCGCGAGTGAAAATTAAAATTATTGTTACATTTGCACTTAAGCCTTTGCTCCTAGCAGGTTGGAATTGCCACATTTTCGCGTTATTTACACTTAATTGCCCGACCGAAACAGCATCTGTAAGAATAGCTTTAAATAGAGACATTTCAGATCATTCCAGCAGGACCAGCGACAAGCATACTAGAGGCACAGCTAGAACGCGCAAGTGCTTTTGCCAGAATACTGTGTTCACCCTGTTATTTCATTGTTGTTTTTAGTCAAGGTAAGCCTATCTTCGATCCTATTGTTACTTTGTATTTTTAACTTCACATAATTCTGTATTTTAGAGAGACACAATTAACAACAGCATACTAGAGGCACAGCTAGAACGCGCAAGTGCTTTTGCCAGAATACTGTGTTCACCCTGTTATTTCATTGTTGTTTTTAGTCAAGGTAAGCCTATCTTCGATCCTATTGTTACTTTGTATTTTTAACTTCACATAATTCTGTATTTTAGAGAGGCACAATTAACAACAGCCGCGAGTGAAAATTAAAATTATTGTTACATTTGCACTTAAGCCTTTGCTCCTAGCAGGTTGGAATTGCCACATTTTCGCGTTATTTACACTTAATTGCCCGACCGAAACAGCATCTGTAAGAATAGCTTTAAATAGAGACATTTCAGATCATTCCAGCAGGGCCAGCGACAAGCATACTAGAGGCACAGCTAGAACGCGCAAGTGCTTTTGCCAGAATACTGTGTTCACCCTGTTATTTCATTGTTGTTTTTAGTCAAGGTAAGCCTATCTTCGATCCTATTGTTACTTTGTATTTTTAACTTCACATAATTCTGTATTTTAGAGAGACGCGTTGGCACAATTAACAACAGCCGCGAGTGAAAATTAAAATTATTGTTACATTTGCACTTAAGCCTTTGCTCCTAGCAGGTTGGAATTGCCACATTTTCGCGTTATTTACACTTAATTGCCCGACCGAAACAGCATCTGTAAGAATAGCTTTAAATAGAGACATTTCAGATCATTCCAGCAGGACCAGCGACAAGCATACTAGAGGCACAGCTAGAACGCGCAAGTGCTTTTGCCAGAATACTGTGTTCACCCTGTTATTTCATTGTTGTTTTTAGTCAAGGTAAGCCTATCTTCGATCCTATTGTTACTTTGTATTTTTAACTTCACATAATTCTGTATTTTAGAGAGACGCGTTGGCACAATTAACAACAGCCGCGAGTGAAAATTAAAATTATTGTTACATTTGCACTTAAGCCTTTGCTCCTAGCAGGTTGGAATTGCCACATTTTCGCGTTATTTACACTTAATTGCCCGACCGAAACAGCTGTACTCACTCAAGCGGTGAAAGCATTATCCGTATATCTGTGTAATTTGCGCGCTGTCGCGGAAGCGTCAGCGGAAGCGTTCAGCTCTCGTGTTCAGCCTCCTCGTGTGAAGACCGACTCGGGAAAAGACCAGCGACTCTACCTGCGCGACTCCACCGAGCAAGGACACCACAAAGGCACTTAAGTATCTCCTCTTCCCTTTCTCTTCCCTCTACTTACCTTATTGTTCACCTTAATCAACATGTGCTTTCAATACATTCCTGTTATCTCTCGGCACCGTCCTTTCATCACGCGCAATAGGCAGCGCAATACTGCCAATCTGCGTCCCATCCTCACATCCTCACATACTCCTCTCTCTCTTTCCGTGGGTCTATGGAATTGTCAGTCAGCAGTCAATAAAGCTGACTTCATTCCAGCCTTTGCATCTCATTCTACTCTTAGTATCTTGGGGCTGACTGAGACCTGGATTCGTCCAGAAGACTCAGCAACCCCTGCTGCTCTCTCTAGCAATTTCTCCTTCTCCCACTCCCCTCGCCAGTCTGGGAGAGGTGGGGGTACAGGGCTTCTCGTTTCTAACAATTGCAAATACTCCACGCTCTCTTCTCTATGCAACAACAACTCATTTGAATATCATGCTATTACACTTACAACCCCCATTAAAATCCATATTGTAGTCATTTATCGACCCCCAGGTCAGCTGGGTAACTTTGTAGATGAGCTGGATGTGCTGCTGTCCACTTTCCCTGAGGACGGCACCCCACTTCTAGTCTTCGGTGACTTCAACATTCATCTCGAAAAGCCACATGCAACAGACTTCACCTCTCTCCTAGCCTCTTTCGATCTCAAACGACTCATCACCACAGCTACTCACAAATCAGGCAACCAACTGGACCTGGTTTACACACGCAACTGCACCACAGAAAACATCCTGGTGACACCTCTCCACGTTTCAGATCATTTCCTCATTACTTTCAGTCTACAACTCTCTACCCCTGCACCACCACCCCCACCACCAGTCACTTTCAGACGAAACCTGCGCTCACTTTCCCCCTCCCATCTCTCCTCTGCCGTGTCATCCTCTCTTCCCCCACCCTCACAATTCTCATCTCTGGATGTGAATACCGCAACGGACACCTTATGCTCCACTCTAATCTCTTCTCTAGACATTATCTGCCCTCTCTCCTCCAGGCCAGCACGCACTACTCCCTCTAACCCCTGGTTATCTGAGGTTCTTCGGGAACACCGGACCAAACTCAGGGCAGCGGAGAGGAAATGGCACAAATCAAAAGACGCATCTGACCTGAGTATGTATCAATCTCTCCTCTCCTCCTTTTCTGTTGATGTTCATGCTGCAAAATCTTCATACTTCCACAACAAGATCAACAGCTCCTCCAACACACGATTACTCTTCAAGACATTCAACTCTCTCCTCTGTCCACCTCCACCACCTCCCGCCTCCTCCTTAACTGCTGACGATTTTGCGACCTTCTTCACCAACAAAACAACAGCTATCAGCAGTCAGTTCTCAGCTCCACACACACAGGAACCCAGACCGACCCCTTCCACAGCCAATACCCCTCTGTCCTCCTTTTCTTCGCTAACCGAGGAAGAAGTATCTACACTTCTCCTCTCCAGTCACCCTACCACCTGCCCGCTTGACCCCATCCCCTCACACCTTCTACAAGCCATCTCTCCCACACTTCTACCATCACTCACACACATCATCAACTCATCCCTCCACACTGGCACCTTCCCTACAGCATTCAAGCAGGCTCGGGTTACTCCACTGCTCAAAAAACCAACGCTAAACACATCATTGGTAGAGAATTACAGACCTATCTCTCTCCTACCATTCATTGCGAAGACACTTGAAAGAGCTGTCTTCAACCAACTAACATCCTTCTTGTCTCTAAACAACCAGCTGGATGTCAACCAATCTGGCTTCAAGAAAGGACATTCAACTGAGACTGCATTACTGTCAGTCACAGAAGCCCTACGGATCGCAAAAGCTGCTTCCAAATCTTCAGTCCTCATTCTCCTGGATCTGTCTGCTGCCTTCGACACAGTGAATCATCAGATCCTTCTGTCCACCCTCTCATCACTGGGCATCACAGGAACTTCACTCCACTGGTTTGAGTCCTATCTCACAGGTAGGTCCTTCAAGGTCGCATGGAGAGGCGAGGTATCCAGAGCACATCAGCTGACCACAGGGGTTCCCCAGGGTTCAGTTCTTGGTCCCCTCCTCTTCTCCATCTACACCACATCACTGGGACACATCATACAGGCACACGGTTTTTCCTACCACTGCTATGCTGATGACACGCAGCTCTTCCTCTCCTTTCAACCAGATGATCCCACAGTAGCTGCACGGGTCTCAAGCTGTCTGGCGGACATCTCCACATGGATGAAGGAACACCACCTGCAGCTCAACCTGGCAAAGACTGAGCTTCTCGTCCTCCCTGCCAATCCGTCTCTACAGCACGACTTCACCATCCAGCTAGAGTCATCATTAATCACCCCATCAAGATCGGTCAGAAATCTTGGAGTAACGTTTGATGACCAGCTGACCTTCACAGATCACATTTCAAAGACAGCTCGATCATGCAGGTTTGCACTGCACAACATCAGGAAGATCAGGCCTTTCCTAACTGAGCATGCAACACAACTTATCGTCCAGGCCCTGGTCATCTCTAGGCTTGACTACTGCAATGCCCTTCTGGCTGGACTCCCAGCATGTGCGACCAAACCCCTACAGATGATCCAGAATGCTGCAGCTCGTCTTGTCTTCAACGAGCCCAAGAGGGCCCACGTCACTCCTCTGTTCATCTCTCTGCACTGGCTACCTCTAGCTGCTCGCATCAAGTTCAAGGCACTGACGCTTGCTTACAGAACTATCACAGGCTCAGCTCCCTCCTACTTTCACTCACTCCTACGAGTCTACATCCCTACCAGACACCTACGATCGGTCAACGAGCGACGTCTCGTGGTTCCATCACAGAAAGCCACAAAATCACTTTCCAGGACATTCTCATTTACAGTTCCATGCTGGTGGAACGCTCTCCCCACCCTCATCCGGAATGCAGAATCCCTGACAACATTCAAAAAACAGCTGAAAACCAATCTCTTCCGTGAGCACTTAACCTTATATAAAAAAAAAAAATAAAAAAAAAAATCCTTTCCCTTTGAAACATCACTTATCAGGCTTATGCTACTCTGAATAATACCTGAACTTCGTATTTTGAGCACTTCCTGCGTTGTTGTTGCTTTTGCCTCTTTATGATGACTCGCTGAACTTAGTCCTAATTTGTAAGTCGCTTTGGATAAGGGCGTCTGCTAAATGACTAAATGTAAATGTAAATGTAAATGTACTGAACGTACAGGTACAGCGGTTCTCAATCACCAGTACAGAACCGATAACTGTTTCTTTCGGACATGTTCGACATACTGAGAACCAATGAGCTGATGAGCTGAGCATGCGTACAATTTTTCAGAGGGATGAAATGCATGTTTCTTAATTGTTGAACATCAATAAGTGTAACAAAATAAAACATGTTGGAAACATGTTTATCACATAATTACTTCTACGTCTTATCTCTGTATTAAAGAACCGGTTCACGAAAAGAACCGTGAGTGTGTGTGTGAGAGAGATTGTGTATGCGAGTGTGTATGAAAGAGTGTGTGTGTGTGTGTGTGTATATGTATATGTGTGTGTATGTGAGTGTGTGTGTTTGTGAGAGAGATTGTGTATGTGTATGTGTGTGTGTGTGTGTGTGTGAGAGAGAGAGAGAGAGAGAGAGTGAGAGAGTGTGTGTGTGTATGTGAGTAAAGGCCCCACGCTAGTCTCCACTCTCTGAGTCGGTTGGTTTGGGGGTGAGAGAAAAGTAACGTCTGCGAGGGCATCCTGGTGGTTATTGTGAAGAGAATTGAAAAGAGCTTGAGAAGCAGAAGTTACAGTAGAATATGTCTGGATATGTATTTGATGTATTATGTATTGGAGTGCTTCATGAGAGCTGGAGAAGCAGCAGAACCTTTCTTCACGGCAGCTGTTGTTGGTCGGGCGGAGAAACAGGCGGACGAGGAAGAAGTTTAAACTGGTGATCTTGAGGGTGGAGGAGGGAGTGTCTTCTGGAGTGTCTTTGAATGAGCACTGGATTTTGCGGATGGAGCGCTCAGAAAGAGTATCCTTGTTTGGATCCGTAAGATCCAATCTTATGCGAGATGTGACTGTCGGTGTCTCTGGAAGAATGGACAATTCGTTGTCTGAAGGAAAAAGCTGGATTTACGGGATGTCGGACATTGTTCAGTACGGCACTACCGGATGCTGGAACAGCTGACACTGGAGAGAGCTAAGCGGATGTGGATTAAAGGAGAACTCCGGTGAATTTTTAAGTTAATCTTGATCGTTTTACCTTTGTGAGTACTGTCTATAGAAAAAAAAACGAACCGGATTGGTGCTTGCAACACGGAGCTGCTACAGTTAATGCCCAGAGCTCCCATTCAGCTAAAACGGCAGTTATGGGGGCATTAACCTAAAGAGTGTCTTTGTGCCTCTTAACAGACACAAAATGCAATTAAAATGTCTGTCCAACATGAACAGGGCCCTTACATGACAACAAGATGCGTTTAGCAACTTAGCCATTGTTTAAACTCACCTAAATAGTGTTTTAGACGGCTAGCTGTAGTCTCGCGCTGAAGTCCCGTGGGAACTCAGTTGTAGCCGGAAAAAGTGCGCGTGATTTTTTTTCCCCAAACCACTTCAGCGGAAATCCCGCCCTGCAGCTGATTCTAAGGTTTTCATTGGTCATGTCAATCGTCACTGTAACCTAAACCAATCTGCAGGGCGGGATTTCCGCTGAAGTCGTTTGGGGGAAAAAATCGCGCACATAGTGCAGGTGGGAGGAGCGTCGTGTTCCGGCTACAACTGAGTTCCCACGGGACTTCAGCGCGAGACTACAGCTAGCCGTCTAAAACACTATTTAGGTGAGTTTAAACAATGGCTAAGTTGCTAAACGCATCTTGTCTTATATATAGGCAACAAATGGACACAATTGTGATCTGACGAGCCCAAGGGGGGCAGAGGAATAGATTTGTATGCACCTCTCACCGATCCATAACACAAATCTAAAGTCTTTCCCCGTCTGGTCGGACAGGAGACATACTGATGGAAAGTTTTAAGAGTCTGTTTTAGGGAGACATGATTAAAGTCACCAAGGATGAAATTTGGTGCCTCCGGTGAGATTGACTGTAACCTCTGTACCAGGGGCGTTGCTAGACATAAAGCTCTACTGGGGCACAGGTCCCCCATTGTTTGTCTGAGATAGCAACAGTAAGTAAGGAAGGCGGGGCTTACCGATAGGTCAATTGTTATTAATGATTCATTGTTATCACACACAATGAAACATAGTAGTACAGAACACAACAATATGTTTATTTTATGTGCTAAAAACACCAGGCAATTAGTTCTGAAAGTTAGGGGGGTTCGGGGGAATTCTCCCTCGAGAAAATTTAGATTTCTCTAACCTTCATATGTGCATTTAAAGGTGTTTCAAGGCCAAAAAATTGGATAACAATTAAAAGCATGTTAGTGGACAGCAGTAGCATAAATGATTTGTCAAGCAGATAACAGATTGTTAAACTTGAGAATGAGGATAAATGTATATATACAGGTGCTTCTCAATAAATTAGAATGTCTTGGAAAAGTTCATTTATTTCAAGAATTCAACTTAACAGGTGAAACAAATATATTATATAGACTCATTACATCATTTGTTATAATTTTGATGATTATGGCTTACAGCTTATGAAACCCACGAAATCAAAATCCCAGAAAATTAGAATATATATATGCACCTGTATATATATGTATATATATGTGTGTGTGTGTATATATATATATATATATATATATATATATATATATATATATATATATATATATATATATGAGCTACAGTATATTGTAAATGCCAAGTCAGAAACTCAACTATTTCTGAAGCGCTGTGTGAGTGAGTGTGTATGTATGCATGTATGCATGTATGTGTAGTATGTACACAGAAATATATATGCAATATAAACAGAAATTCAAGGGGGTAAAAACATTTCTTTCTCAATTGATCTCAATTTATGTATAAGTGTTTTCACACATTATCATTGTGTGTAGGTTGCTAGTAAATGAGTGTGGCATGTAGAGAACTGTGTTTAGAGGTTTGAAAAAAAGTAGATTTAGAAGCGTATAATGTGCTTGCAGTTTTGCTGGTCTGAAGATTCAGTACATAAGTGAATGGTTTTACTGAGCGAGCCTCAAGTTCCACTTTTAGTGTGTATATGAAAAAACTATTTGAAAAAACTGTAATCTTTATGAAAATGTTTATTAGTTAGTATCTTCATAAATTTTTTTTTTTGTGGCATAAAAGGCATACACACTGTAGCCTATATGAAATAGAGAACTTTAGAAAATAGAAACCGGAGACAAAACTTTCTTGCACATTTGCATTCTTCTACATTACACAATGTTAATAATAAATAATTAGCCTATATATTTTTCAAGAATTTACAATTACAACATTTCAATAAATCAATAAAGACTTAATATATGAGTGTGTATGTATATATATATATATATATATATATATATATATATATATATATATAAAGAACATGTATATTCTAAAAGAAAACAAAGTTCCCCAGCCAAGTCCAAACTAAGTTGATTCATTTTTTGAGCATTAAACTGTACCGCCTATGCTTCATTTTGGCAAAACGGTCAATCACTTGACTCTGACTCAATTTACCAAGTTCTTCCCTCTCAACTGATAAGAGAGCTAGATGGTGAAGCCTGTCTTGTCCCATTGTTAACCTCAGCCAAGTGTGGAGCCGTCTCAGCACACTGAATGACCGCTCACAGCTACAGCTATTGACTGGGATTGTCAGAGAGACCTGCAAAACCTGTGTCAAGGTTGGGAACATGACTTTATCCAGCAAATTGAAAACACATTGAATATTTGAAAGGCTTTCCATTTTGTGAGCCAGATAGTTTTTAGCCACTAAAACCTCCTCCGATTTTAGATCAATCTTGTAATGATCTGATAGACCTCGGAGGCGCTCCTCACAAAGAAAGCTATCTGATCCCGGATTACAGGCCTGAACACCTCTCAAAATTTGGTTATTAAGAGATGAAAAGCGTTGATCCATCTCAGCAACCATTCTGTCAAGGCAAGGAAGAAACAGGTTTCTTTTTAGCTTCTCTGCATCACTGAGGTCACTCATTGCTCCACAACTAGATTCCACTAGATAAACCTCCATGCGTTTCTGCTTCTGCCTTTGTCTAGTAGCACATGGCTCTGGGATCTGATTTGCTGCACAAATGGTCCTGACAGTCTCATAAAGCATAGTAGCCTTTTCATCTGTGCGCATCTGCTTTAGAGTGTCACACACAGCTCCTTAACAGCCTTAGCAAGGTCTACTGTTTCACACTGCAGATATTTGTGCAGGTTCTCAGTTACAGACAGAAAAGTCTTGAACATTACCAATAGGTATACTGTGGAGAATCTACTAAGTTTGGCATGGAGTCCTACTGCCATGGAGTTGTTGATGCTGGAAAGACACTGAAGAACTGCAGGGAGATTCTCTAAGATGGCATTTACAGACCGCAACTGGCTTGACCAGCGGGTCTTTGAAAGCTGGACAAGTTCGGATGGCTGTAACCCCAGCTGATTTTGAACATCTCTAAATTTGTGATGGTTTACAAGTGAAACACTGAAAAATGAGTACACACTTTGCAGCAGGTCAAAGAGATCTCTGGCCTCTGGTATGGCCTGACAGGTGTGACATAAAACTAGGTTGAGCTGATGTGCATAGCAGTGCACATAAATGGCCTCTGGATGGTTTGTTTTAAATCTGGCTTGTACACCACCTACAGCCCCACTCATAACTGCCGCGCCATCATATGATTGTGCTACACACTTAAGCTTATCAATAGCATGATGAACTAGCTGCTCTTCTATAGCAGCAGTTATGCTTTCTGCGTCAAATTCTTTTAGTGTTGTCATTGCAAGCAAACACTCCTTCACTGTATCTTCAGCAACATAGCGAACACATATGGCAAGCTGTTCAGTATTGCCGTCTCTGGCTTCATCTGCCAGAACTGAAAACATCCCTGCCTCTTTTAGCTCCCTGACAATATTAGCTGTAACTTCTTCAGCACAGCACTCAATTATCTCATTCTGAGATGCAGGTGATAAGTAGGTGCTGTGTGAAGGGGCTGAATAGGATTTCAAAAAAGGGTCAAACTGTTTTAGAAGATTCAGACACTCCAGAAAATTCCCCTGGTTGAGGCTGGAGCCTCCCTCATCATGACCACGGAAGGGAATATTTTGCTTGGCCAGGAATTGTGTCACAGCAACAATACGGGTAAGGTACTCCCGTCTGTCTTTTATTTCTGCCTCATTTGCTGAGTGCAATTGTTCAATTACACTGCCATGAACAGCACTTGTTTTAAAGCTGTGCCAGGACAGCATGCTTGCTTTATGGGCAGGTGTTTTCTCGTGCTCTCTAAAGAGATCTAGCGATTTTTTCCAATTTGTTTGGCCAGTGCTAACAAAGGTGTCATGTTTCACATTTTTACCAAACATCCTACAGGAAAAACAAAAAGCTGCATCTCTAGATACAGAATATTCCAACCAGGGAAAGTTTCCAAACCAGTTCGAATTAAAAGATCGCTTTTTTAACCCAAAGTTGTGCTGGGGATATTGAGACAACTTAACCTGTTTTGGGCCACAATGCTTTTCCCCCAGGTCACTAATGTTTCCCTCTATATTGTGAGCAGTGGTTTTTGCCCTCGCCCCCTGTCTAATGTTCTCTGCTGCCACTGTGCTCATCTGTTCCTCAGTTTCCTCTCCATAGCTCTCCTGTCTTTGACCTGTCTCTCGCCTGTCCTTCTCCAATCTCTCACTTTGCCCTGCCTCCGACTGTTCATCCAGTTCCATCTCTCTTCCTTCTCCTGCACCTGCAGGGTCCCAGTCAAACATTAGACAACAAATCCTTGAACGCAGATGAGCCAATGTCAGTTGAGTATCAGTTGCACGGGGACTGAACTCAGACAAGTAACTAGATAAGACAGCTTGGGGTGTGAGTGTGTGGTGTAGAACATATGTACAAGTTGTTTTGAATCATGACCAAAAAAACTACATTAAAGATTACACTAAGAACTTAATTCTAATTTAATACATATTTATTAATTAAAAGTAGCCCTATATGTATTTTGTACCATGATTCATTAAAGGACAAGTTCAGTATTTTACACTTAAAGCCCTGTTTTCAGATCGTTGGACAAAAACTACGATAAAACCTGTTGAAAAGCATCTTTTGCAGCGATTTTTGTGTGAGCATATCAGTGAACACCCCAGACCACTCGGTGAGTTTCACGTCTTTGTAAACGAAAGTTTAATGCGTTTTAGGAAGGATTATTCCAGTGCACCTATGCAACCATTCTGGAGGTGGGGGGGGGGTGCTACCACAGAAACCGAAAATTCTCGGGCCAGCAGCATTTGTTCAAATTTCAATCTTAACCATTGTATTTCATCAGAAACGATCTGAAAACAGGGCTTTAAGTGTAAAATACCGAACTTGTCCTTTAAAAAGCAATATATCATCATCATTGGGCACACAGTAGGCACAACACTTCATGTTTTATTTTAATTAAACAACATACAATATAACAAAATGTTTATTATATTAATATTTTGTCTTTATTTATTAAAGTGCATAATGTCAGCGTCATTTGCTTACATGCAGTTATAATAGTCATTACAATTCAAGTCTTATCATCATAACTGGTAAAACCTAAAAAGCCAAAGAAACTTTTTTTTACAATATAATATCACTCTTTAATTTGATATATTATAATATATAATAGCACTTTTTTTTAATATCACTCAATATTACTATTAAATACTATGATAATGACGGAATGAGTACTGCCTGTCGCGTCATTACCTTATCTGCCTTCCCTTATAAAAAAAACTCTAAACCTAAAAATGGGAAAAATCTAAATATAGTTCCCAACAAAAGTATTTTTAGCGTAAAACATGTTCAAGATTAGCGAACAGGCTGTGTCGATGCAAAGTCAATGGAGACGGTTGGATTGTGGGCGTGGTCTGCAGATTATGACGCGTGTTGCTCGTGTGCAGTGGAAAGGCGGCTTTTGGCTTTGGCGGGACCTTGATATCGCGCTCCACTTCATGCTCATTACTGCGCAGACTCGGAGACTTTGGCGGCTTCACTTGAGGAGAGAGGGGCGTCGTCCATCTTCTTTTACAGTCTGATCGGAACAAATATGGTAATTCCGCCATATTGTACATTGCACATTCTCTAATTCACAGTAGGCTAATGCGAGACTAGTGCACTAGCTGTTTTTCTGTATAAAAAGTATTTGCCTATAGTAAAGTGCAATTCCATTTCTTGGCAGAGGTTTTTCATATGGGTTTTTCTGAGGCTTGATGTCTCATTATGTAAATCGTTTATCAACTCTTACCTCCCTCAAACTCATCATCTCTCCTTTCTGCTTCCCTGTCCAGAAAAAAATTCTGATGTCCATCTACAGAAGCCAGCAATGAATAAAAATGGTATTATTTGTATTATTTACAAACTTTTGTTTCGTCATGTTTTCATAGCCTACCTCAATAGCGTGCGAACACCGGACGTCGGTGTGCTCAGATGTGTGCGCGCTGCAGTTGCTAGGAAACACAGACGCGCGCAGACAAGGATTTCTGTCGCGCGGGTCAGCTTCTGGTTTCGGTTAAACTGCGTTGCTTTTACAAGCGTTGATTGTTATATTAATGCGTTGCAAATAGATAATTTATATTACCCTATAATATATATATTTTTAAATACACTGTAATATAAAATAAATTGTTAAACTCAAACTTCAGATTAACTGGGGCACAGCAGATTTATAGTGGGGCACGTGCCCCAGTAAAAGGGGTCTAGCAACGCCCCTGCTCTGTACAACATCAAATACTGTACCAGTAGCCGACGCGGAGTTCGCCTTCGGGTGAATCTCAAGTTAGTGATGATATCCTAATGTGTGTAACTAGTAGATTTCTTGAAGTCCTAGGTGAAATTTTTATTGTATTTTTTTGTCTTTTAGTATGAATATGTTAGTCTTACTGTAATATATAAGCTAGTGTGCTCCAAAACAATGACAAACTGCGCATTTAGAAGATATAAGCGTTCAAAACTTACAGTCTCTCACTTCCGCCAATATGGATCAATGATTTTGATGACATCACTCTGACATCACTTCAGCTTCTCATCAGATTTTCTGTCCAATCAAATGCTCTCAATTAGGGGTGACCCCGAATAGTCGAAGATTCAATGCTTTGATAGGAGGAGCCTGATTCGACTTCCGATCTCACGGTCGAATCTTCGCAGAGGTGTTATGAAACGAGGATCATGCCACTTTGGCTATATGAGGGCGCTCAATGTCTGATTTCACATAGAACTACCGGTTTTCTGTCAATACGTTAACGTGCAAAGAAAGAAGCTTTTAATAAATATTTTTCAACGTTCGTGAATAAATCCAAACACCCCGTGACAGATTTAAGTTTCACTTTCAATCCGTGACCGACAGAGGAGCGACGTCTTGGCGGCAAGGATTTAAATCTTTAACAATGTCTGGGATAAGAAAATCTAAAGTGTGGATCGTGTACACCATCAGAAAGGATATTCTCCAAGGCTGGATTTAGCATCAGGAAAACCAGTCTTTCACTCTGTCTGTATCCGTTGGAGTCATTTGTGCGCGCGGATAAAATAGCCTACATTCTAAAACACTTAACGTGAAAAACGTTTAACGACTCAATCTCCTAAAATAGTTAAATTAAAAATATAGGAGGAACGCATTGCGTTCATATTCTGGGTTCATTTGCTTATCTGCACATAAAGTGTGTAGGCTACTGTGTACATTAAGTCACGTTAAAGTGCCTTTTAAGCGTTTTAAAAGCTTTTTTCACGTTAAGCATTTTAGAATGTCCCGGGGAAAACCAACTTGTTAACGTTGGCCGGCAGAAGTGCGATCATGGTTTTCCTTAATTTAACTATTTTAGGAGATTGAGTCGTTAAACGTTTTTCATGTTAAGTGTTTTAGAATGTATTTTATCGCGCGCACAAAAGACTCCAACGGACACAGACAGAGTGAAAGACTGGATTTGTTCTCTCGATCAGGTAGGGTACAAGTGATTTCAAAACTTTTCAGCCGGTTCTAATTTGATTTTTGGATGCTGTGAACATTTTTAGCTAAAAAGACTGTGACTCCAGTTTAGCATTTATTGTTGTTTCTGCAGTTAAAAAGACAAAGTTGAAAATTTTGGCTACTATCGTTATTTTAATAATTTCTTTATTTTAATTTTATTTATTGATCTGTCAGGGTTATCTAATCTAACTATTTGTGGCTTGTGCTTTGAATATATGTTCCCCTGCACTTTAGGCATTTTGCACACATTTGCTCCTCATCTTGTGACTTGATTCTGATTTATTTCGTTTTGTATTTTTATTTATTAGAAAGGTATATTCTGTTCATATTTAATTAATTGTTTATTTTTTCGGTGCATCGATGTTGTGCTGTACTTAGAGCCTGCTCGCACAGGTAATTTAGCCGATTTTATTTTATTTTATTTTGCATGTGAAATGTAAATCCTGTCTGCAGTGTGGACTTTCTGGAGTTATTAATGTTATTTCTTAGTTTTATTGATCCAAAATATTTTTATACATTTTCTTCTATATCTTTGTGTGATTTTCTGTACATCGCGGCTTTGAAATGTTAAAGCCCCGCCCCCATACACATGATTCGACTATTAGTCGACTATAGGCAAGACTTGACGATTCTGATTCGACTATGAAAATCCATAGACGGGGACAGCCCTGCTCTCAATAATCGGAAGCCTCGCCCCAAACACTATGAATAGATTCTGCGGCTGAAATTGCTCACTCGTTCACACATTTACTATTTTCTACATGGTGAACTGCACATAGTGCACTATATAGTGGATAGGGAATGATTCAAACAGTGTAAATATGCTTTCCAATTTGGGGCAAATGAAGTCTGGTTTCACGTTAGTGTCACACGACCCGCCTCAGCTCCGGTCCAGAGACACAACACACAGAGCGGATTATTTGATCGAGTCGCCGCAGAACACAACACACTTCAGATCCTTTCAATTCTGCACATAATGCTGTATTTTAAAGCGACATTGAGGAAATTAAGAAGATAAACGGTCAGATATTATGAGTAAACTGGGGCTTTACCGAGCTCAACGGCTCTGAGCTGTGATATAAATGAAAGGCTATTGGCTATTTTAAAAAGGGGGAGGAGCTGTTTGATATGCCCCGCCCTGTCTTCCTGTTTCAGTGGAAATTACGTCACACTGAATAACGCTGTGAGTTTCAAGGCACATCAGTGGGACTTTAAACTCTTTAAAGTGCACTTTTGTATGTCTGAGTGAAACTGCTTCTCAAACAATAACAAATGTGGGCGGGGCTTGATTTTGTCTGTGGGGAATTGATTGGATGGTTGTGGCTTGCTATTGGTGGATCTCATGTGAGTGACAGGTTGCCCCGCCCTCGTCATCAGAGAAGAGAAGAGATGAAGGAAAGTTATTCTGATTCAAGATTACCAGGAATATGATTTTAAAGCAATCAAAGATAAATCATTTAAAATGAACACTGCAATATTCCATAAAACCCCAAGAATGCTCCATTTTGATTTCATGGTGGCCAACTTCAGTGGTTTGTTGTAACAGGACAGTGGACAAATGATGTGCAGATGTGTGTGTGTGGTCTTTTAAACACCTCCAGCATCAGCGTTAGATCGTCTCGTCTGTCTGTCTCTCTGTTAATCTGCCGTGTCAGCAGAGAGTAAGTGTGTGTTTGTGTGTGTGAGAGAGTGTGAGTGAGTGTGTGAAAGAGGTGTGGTCAGAGTGGGCGGGGCCTGTTTGTGGGTCAGTGAACCCAAAGCTCCTAACACAGAATTGATCTGATCTGACCTGAGATCAGCTGCAGAGAGAGTAAGTGTGTGTTTGAGTGAGTGAGTGAGTGAGTGAGTGAGTGTGTGTGTGTGTGTGTGTGTGTGAGAGAGAGAGAGAGAGTGTGAGAGAGAGTGAGTGTGTGTGAGGTGTGGTCAGAGTGGGTGGAGACTGCTACACCTTCACTGGAACTACGGTGAACATTTTAGGACATCCTCAGACCTCACTCATATGAAGAAAGGCCATCATGCCTCAGACTGAGAGGCTTCAGGTCTCAGGAAAAACAACATCAGGTGTAAAGTCTCGTACAATTAGGCATCAGATGAAACAGTCTCAGAAAAAAAAAAAAAAAAAAAGAAGATGCATTTATATCTGATGTCCAGTGACTAGGGAAAAGAGGTAGACTTGGCATGCGAACTTTGCAAATGGAACTTGAGGAAAGTAGTTTTAAGTTTTTGCCACGATTGTTTCACGATTCTCATCTTTCGTCTGGAACAGCCCAAAATCATACAGTGTGTACCGGCATTAGATACAATAAATCATTTTGTAGGAGACTTCGAGCCTTAAGTTTGCAGATCTTATACATGCACACACAGCAACATAACATACTAAAGAAAAAAGGAAAACATGAAAACGCATCATGTGACCCCTTTAATACATTAATACAAATGTAACATTAATAAACAATTGTAATGCAACTATTATTAAAAACATGATGTAAATACTCAAGCTTCCATTGTTTTACAAAAGTGAGCTAGAACTGTTTTTTTTTCTTATAATTATGAAAAATGAATATTTCATTAGTCTTTGTCTCCCTCTGCTGGTACAACACAAACACAAATATATTCCAGTTCTTTAATTAACTAAAATGGTTAATCTATGAATGAGAAACTGTAATTTGCTGCTGTGAAATAAAAGGTGTTTCACTGGCGCCTCATCAGGTCTGGCAGAGGATCGTTGAAATCTACATATAATTTATAACAGTGAAGTCACTGTATCTTCAGTCTCTGTTGATTCTGTTGACTGTGAGTCTCTGTAGTGGATCCTTATATCATCTATACCTAAAATAAAACACACAAACAGTCACATATGCAGTATGAGATATTACATCTGTCACATCTTTTCATAAGAAACCTAACAAGATAATCTATATTAATTAATTCTCAAACATGATAATTTAGCTTCTATCTGATGCTCAAAGTCACTTTACAAAATCAAAAGAACATGAAAGGTCACTTTCACACAACAGACAGCTGATACAGAACCAGCAGAAATGATCATTACACTCACTACACATTTAATATCAGTTAATAACAAACAACCCAAATCTCAGATTATCACACACATAATGCATCTTTACACAGAAAAAGCACAGAAACCAAATCTGAAGCGGCATAAAATCACAAAATGTGCATTTACACAGAATGTTTATTGCTTCTCTGATGGCATAAATGCATTTACACAGGAATTAAAACCGTGGTAAATAATACTTTGACCATTACTATTTTAAAACTACAGCTTTAACAAAGTGTTATAAAATGAATTTAAAAATAATTAAATAGTAAACAAAGAAATAAAACTCGAGATAAATCAAAATACAGAATTAAAAATTTCCTCTGCGTGATATAGCGATCTCAGACTTTTATGTTTGTCATAATTCTGTGGTACTGATTGCTATTTTCTATTTCTTAATAAAATTGTTCCAGATAGAACAAATGATACAAAGATTAAAGGATTAAAAGAGCCAGAAATCTATGCTATCGTTAGCGTGTCAGGCAGGTCGTGTGTGTGTGTGTGTGTGTGGGTGAAATATCGTCCTCAAGAAGTAGATTTTTGGAATATAATATAACACAGTGATGCCGAATAAGCATTTACCGTATCTGAGAGAAATGTAGTGTTGTGTTGATCTGCCAGTCTCTTCAAAGGAAGATTACAAACGGCGAAAGCCAATTGATTACACACATCGACTACTCTGTTATTTTGGTGGTTTGCTTCACGATGTGAGTACAGGACACTTTTACTTTATTGTCCCTTGTTGGCTGACATTTTTTAATTTGGCTAAAACAATATGGAGCTAGGCCTATATGTTTGGTCTTCCCGTCAGACCCGTCATATTTTAACCAGATCATGTCATATGACTTTATTTTGATTAGACTCTAAAATGCAAACTGATGTTTATTGTCATCTTCTAAGCATCTATTCAGTCTATTGTCTCTAATGTTTTATGATGCAAACGAGTCCAATTCAGTCTCAGTCTCTCCTGCACACATTCACACCTCTCCAGCCTGGTTATGGCTCTAAATATGCTTTTATTTTGTCTGCATTATAATTACTAACGACTGGCTATTCACACTGTTTCAATCCCTAATTTCTTTTATCAAAGCTCTCATTTCACATTTGAAATTGTATCAAATGCCCTTCTTGAAAAATGAAACATCGCAGTAAGCATTCCTATTAAAAAAAAAAAAAATCATAAAATAACAGCTAGGTGGCAGGTGCACCTAGAGCTAGCTAGCATGTTAGCTTAGCACACCATCAATACACAACAATTTATGAGATTAAAACCATGTCTGTGCTCCAAACTTACTTTATAACGCAAGTCGAGTGTTTTAAATAATCTTCTGTGATCTGATTTGGCTTCAGATAAAAATATCAGACAGAACATATATTATTTTATAGTATTCTGCACGATGATAAAGTCTATATCGATTAGCATTACATTTTAAATATAATCTATTATTATGAAAATACCTGACATGGCTCGAAGAACACAGGCAAATCAAACATCATTGCAATCATGTTTATTGTCTTTATCTGCATGTTACAGCGATCTCTGTTAGCTTTGTTTGTGTCAGGGACTTCCTGGAATGTCACATGATTATGTCTCTTCTTCATGTGTTCCATATATGGAGTATTATTGTGCATAGAGCGCCCTCAGGCTGCTGGTATGGATTGAAAACACAGTACATCAGAGTATCAAGCGCTCATAATGATTACATCGACGCATTTGGGTATAAATTCAATAAATATTATTCCTGTCTATAGAAATTTGATGTAAACCAATGAGAAGATATCAATATTTCTCCAAATCTGCACAATTTTGAGCTAAAAGCCCTGAGGGACGTTGTTTTGTCGAGCGCTGTCATGACGACAGCACAGGAGTTTTTCCTGAATGGGAGCGGCTGACGCTCATAATTCATATTAAAGGTATCGACTCATTTTTTCATTACATAACTCCTCCTGACACAAATTAAGACAAAACTGTCACTATAAGTTTCTCAGAATACAATAGTGGTCAAATACTGAAACTTGAGTCTTATATCTTTTTAATGATGTATAGTTTGTCAAGGTAATAACATTAAATCTAATAGTAACTTTAAACTATTTAAGCAAAAAAACGCTTCAGTGCGCCGGCACACTGGCAAAGGTTAACAGGTTAAGTTTGCTTTTGTGCGGCATTGTGTCTTTACACAGAACTTTGAGCAGAAACAGAGACACTTAATTTGACACCTAATTTGTTTATAATGTTTAGAGCAGCCTTAAAGGGTTACTCCACTTTTTTTGGAAATAGACTCATTTTACAACAAAATAGTCCCCAGCTCGGTAACTTCCAATGTGACCGGGACTAAGTTTGTCTAACCCAGGGGTCGGCAACCTTTTTGTCATAAAGTGCCATTTTTAAGTTTCCAAGTTTATCACTGTGCCACAACACACACATAGCCTATATATATATATATATATACACACACACTCATATAAATACACAAACATTTTACATTTTCATAATGGCTTACACAGAAATAGTAGGCTACAGAAATTTTAATATTTCTCTTGAAATTTGTTTTAGATTTAGATAGACAATTTAATAATATTTATAACTCCTAACTAGAGATGCACCGATTCCGATTTTTTATTGAGTTTGACCTGCCGATACCAATTTTTTTAGCCGATTCCGATTTCATTTTTTCTAACTACTTTACAGCACACACAAATATTTTTTTTTCTATATATATATTTTTTTATAAAATACCTTATCCTTTTACCCAAACTGAATAATAAAAACAAGTTTAAATGGGTACATTTTATATAAATATTTTTGAGTCTTAATTTTCTTTTCTGACATAACCTAATCCAGTTCTTGTTAAAACACTTTTATTTTGTCCATCAAAAGTGTGCTTTCACTTTAGCACCTTTCACACAGCGCTTTGAATCCAGCGCACAGCGCTTTGCCTTCTGTGTGAATGCAAACACGACCCGGGATTGATGCCGGGTTGGGGACCTAGTAACATTGCCGTGTTCAGTCCCGGAACGCGTGCTGTATGAACAAAAGCCGTAATAATGCCGTGTCGTAGTGATGACGCTGAAGCCGGGATCGTTCGCCAGCTAGTGAAACGGTACGTAATGCGCAAGTTTATGATCGAATCAGAGAGAGAAATCGCAGCTCATAAGCAAACTTAAGACATTTTAAGTTACATCGATGTCACGTGTCTTCACGGGATTTGTAGCCTACGGCTTGTGTGAGAACGCACTCTCTGATTCCGGAAAATCACTGGCAGTGTGAATGAACCAAAATCAAACGAACCCGAAAAAAATATGCGTGAAACGGCCGTAATTCACGAGGTTTCCTACATGTGCGTTCCGTGTGCACGTGTGATGCTGATGTTGCGATGTTAATCATGGGGAGCCCGAGTGCATTTGACCGGCATAAAACTAGACTACTTTATCTGAATGAAATACATACACTTCTCTCGCATTTGCTTGTGTGCCAGCGATTAACCCTCCGCATGCCAGTGTTGGCACGCGTGCCTTAGGTTGCCTACGCCTGGTCTAACCTATTAGACCTATTTTCAGGCGCTGCGTCATATCATTACGCCTGCTGCACCCATGGTAACTCTTCGAAACTCTTTGGTCATTTTTTTGAGAGAGATGCTAATGGTCTTGTCCGATTCAATGATCTATGCTAAAAGTGGTACCGCCAGACCCGGAGTTCGGCTGAATGGATTCGAAAACGGTAAAACTCAACTGTTTAACTCTGGGGGAGTTGTAAAATGATAGCCTGACTACGTCAGACTTCGTACTTCCGCTCAATTTCAGTACGCTTCTGTACTCAGTCTGAGATGGCGACCTATCTCTCAGTTTTCCTCCGGCCTGAAAACAGCCGGCCAATCAATGAACAGAGGGCGGGCTGAGAGCCGTGACGTAGACGCTGATTGTACCGTGGATGCATAGATTTACTTCACATAATCTGCAAAAGTCGTTCACAGCCATGTTCACTCCGGTATTTCGCTCGATGGTTTTGTTTTCGCATCATACATGTGTTTACAGTGGAAGTTAGATGCGGCTGAGCCAGCGCATAACACACGTCATAACCAAACGTTATGTGATTGGCTTATGGGTAACCAATGATTTTAAACTTCAGACAAGCCCCCCCCCCCTATTCTTACCATAGTGTATCCAGTTTATAATGTGGATCATCTTCCAGATCCTTCAGCAACTTCACTCCTGAGTCTCCTAGTTTATTCCCAGACAGACTCAGTTCTCTCAAGTGTGAGGGGTTTGATCTCAGAGCTGAAGCCAGAGCAGCACAACCTTCATCTGTGACACCACAATATCTCAACCTGTAGAGAACAATGACACACATTACACCTATATCCAAAGATAAACATAACACTTAAAAAAACATAACATAATGATTTCAATATGAAATATAAACAAATACTCATTAGTTCATGTTGTTAAAAAAATACATCAGTTAGGATTAGAGGATTGAATATACAGTTTGTACAGTATAAAAATCATTTCTATGGAAAGTCCTCATAAACATGGAAACCTAACGTGTGTGTGTGCTTAATGTATTTTTAAACATTTTAAGGAATGTGTGTGTGTGTGTGTGTGTGTGTGTGAGGGCGAGTTAGGGCTGGGAGAAAAAATTAAAAAAAAAATGTTTGTCCTTGCTTATAGATGAGGTTAACAGAAGTTAGCCACTTTTGCTCCAACAAATGTGTCGTTATCTATGAGTGTCGTAATATCCCTTTCAAGTGGAGGTATGGAAGCGACGTGAGACTGAATCAGTGTTGCCAGACGTATGATAATTGTCGTATTTGTACGATAATTTTTTACCTCTGTAAAAAAAAAAAAAAAGTTAACGTTCCTTCCTTCCTCTTAGGTCAGTTTTTTTCAAGCTGAGTTCGATATTTTAGCAATAAAGTCATTTTCATGTTGTGTCAAAAAGTTGGTGGTCAATAAATAACTATTCTGTACGTTTGACTCGTGTACAATAATTTTCTTCCAAATACTATAATTTTGAGTTTCTGGTACGATACTTGGACATTTCCAATCTGGCAACACTTGACTGAATGCACTGAAAAGCCCTCGCGCTACTCATATGCTGAGATAAGACAGTAGAGCTGCACGATTAATCTTTAAAATACTGTGATCTCCATTCAAACACCCCACACAATCTTCTTAAAATTCGTCTGTCTATTAAACCTTTGACAAAATCATATTGCAACATTTTACATCTTTGTTGCCACTGACCCAGAGAGAGTTGTCATGAAACAGCTTCGCAAGGAGTGGTGGGAACCTTGGGCACATATCCAGGCCGGGGTCTCAAGATCACGTGAGAGTTAGCCGGCCCGAATTCCAGGCACGGTTTGTCAACCGAAAATGCCTGCAGCTCCCCTACCCTCTTGATGAAGGCCAAAGCAACCAGCAATGCCACCTTCACAGAAAAGTATTTAAGCTTGACTGATTGCAATGGCTTGAAGGGAGCTCTCTGCAGCGCAGATAGTACCACTGCGAAGTCCCAAGAGGGCATGAGAAGGGGATGAGGAGGATTTAACCTCCTCGCCCCTCTAAGGAACCTGACGATCAGGTTATTCTGTCCTACCGTTTTTGACTCCACAAGGTTGTGGTGTGCAGAGATCGTAGCCACATAAACCTTAAGGGTGGAAGGAGACAGCCTTCGTTCCAACCCTTCTTGGAGGAAGGAGAGCACAGACCCAATCAGGCATTTTCTGGGATCTTCTCTGCGAAAACACCACCAGGTGACGAAGAAGTTCCACTACAGAGCGTAGGCGTGTCTCGTGGACAAGGCTCTAGCTGAAGTGATGGTAGCCACGTGGTAGAGGGTGCCAGAGGGTGCCTTGTCTCTGAGAAAGGAGTTCCTTCCTCAGAGGGATTGGCCAGGGAGGTGCTGTCACGAGGAGCACTAGTCCAGAGAACCAAGTTCGGCTGGGCCAATGAGGCGCAACCAAAAGGACCTGCTCCTCGTCCTCCCTGATCTTGCGAGAAGGCTTACTGGGCGAAACGCATATTTGCAGAGGCCCCGCAGCCAGCTGTGCGCTAGTGCGTCCGTGTCGAGGGTCCCCTCAGTCAGGGAGTAAAACCAGCGGCAGTGGGAAGTGTCTGTGGAGGCAAATATATCTACCTGTGCATCACCGAAATCCACTGAACAGTCTGGGGATGGAGTCTCCATTCCCCGGGACATGAGCGTTGTCGTGAGAGTTCGTCGGCTGCACGATTGAGCTTGCCCATAATGTAAATGGCACAAAGCGACATCAGACGCTTGTGACTCCACATACGGCGGGAGTGTAAACCACCCTGACTGTTGATGTACGCTACTGTCGCTGTGTTGTCTGAACGGACTTGAATGGATTAGTACGTGCTTACCCTTGAGCAATGTCCAAAAACGGTGCAGAGCAAAGCATACTACCAGCAACTCGAGGCAATTGACATGCCAAAGGCGCTAGGGTCCTGTCCTGGAGCCCGCGGCAGCATGTCCATTGAACATGGCACCCCAACCCATGGCTGAGGCATCTGTTGATACAACAACATGCCTAGACACTCGATCTAAGGGCACTCCGGCCCATAGAAAGGAGAGGTTCAACCACGGGGTGAAAGTCTGATGGCAAGCCCGAGTGACTGGTACCCGGAGCGTGCCCTGTTGCCATGCCTATCTCGGGAGTCTTTCGCGAAGCCAGTGCTGAAGCGGTCTCATATGAAGCAGTCCAAGCGGCGTGACTGCTGCTGCGGATGCCATATGCCCCAGGAGCCTCTGAAATAACTTCAGTGGGACCACACTCTTGCCCTCGAATTGACTGCAATTCAGCAGTGACTGTGTGCGCTCGTTCGTAAGCTGAGAGTACATGGCGACCGAGTCGATTAATCAGGTCCCTGTGCTCGCAAATCTGCTCTCAAGAGTGCACTAGAATCAACCAGTCGTCAAGATAGTTCAGGATGCGAACCCCGTGTTGCCTGAGTGGCACAAGGGCTGCCTCGACGACCTTCGTGATGACGCGAGGAGACAGGGCTAACCCGAATGGAAGTATCGTGTACTGGTATGTCTGCCCCCCAAAAGCAAACCAAAGAAGAGGTCTGTGTCGAAGAAGAATGGAGACATGAAAGTATCCATCCTTCAGGTCGATCGCTGCAAACCAATCCAACGGACGAATGCATTCGAAAATGTGTTTTGCTGTCAACATCTTGAATGGAAGCCTGTGAAGGGTTCGGTTCAAAACACGTAGGTCCAGGATTGGTCGTAACCAAAAGGTCTTCTTGGGTACAATGAAGTAGGGGGTGTAGAAACCGGACTTCATTTCGGCTGGAGGGACGGTCTTGATCGCACCCCTTTTCTTCCAGTAGGGCGGCGACCTCCGTACGCATGACAGGGGCATTGCCACCCACCTATGTCACCCTCAAATCACCCGGGCCATCAGCCAAAGTATCCCCTCTCGCGGAGGAAATAGTGGCGGAGGGGACTCTACCTCTACAGAGATCATAGAGTCTCGGTCGCAATATTGCGATGGTCATGACGCATCCACGAACACAGCATGAGCATGATTTAAGCCCAAACACAGCAGGCAGCGCTCGTGCCCATCAGCGGAATCAATCCGTCTACTGCACCCAGAAATAAACGGGGCAAGACATCTTGAAAAAGACGCGCCGCGTGCAGCTCTTTTAGAGAGGAAAAAATTAAACAGCAGTGCTGAAGTTCCCAGGGAGAAAACACACACTGTTGGCAGATCACTGCACAGACCAGCAGCAGGAATGAGATCTCACTGGAACACACCGTAACACCAACACCGATGAAGAGTCACTCGTCTTGTCTTTCGAACTCGTAGACAGCTTTGCAGTGGAGAGAAGTGAAGTAACACTCGGCTCCGAAGCAGAAACATACTGCGAGATTACACGCGCAGCTCTTTTTATACCCACGAGGTGGGGCGGATTTGTGCTATGCAAATTTCGCAGACCCATGGCATTGTTTTGCCATTGGCTCGTTTTGTAGACATCGAAGGTGATAGGCTTCTGAACGAAACCCCCATTTCGTCAGTCACTGACATAACTCGTAGTGACTGGACTGAAAGGGAACTCAGTATTTGTATATAGTCTTTTAATATATTAGCTACAGCTTATATACTATTATATACTATTCATTACCTATAAACTAATAGTTTGAAAATGATTTATAAGCTGTATTACTGTATACTTGTGATAAAGTGTTACCATTATTTTAAACTGGTCGCCATTAAGTGTAATTGTTCCTTTTGTATGTGATGGAGTGATTCTTTTTCAAAAATAACACAAAATAAAACAAAGAAAAGATGAATTTGACTGATAGCATTATTATTATTTATTTTTTTAAGATTTCCATAGATATGGCGATATGTTATTGTGATATTGTTATTGTGTGTTATTTTGACCATGATAATCATGTAGTGATAAATCTGATATGGTGACAGTCCTGGTTCAGGTGAAACACACACCACTTCCATCTTTTCAGCTGCAGACACACATTTTGAGGCAATGCTCACGCTTTTGCAAGGGTCTGTTTGCACAAGCATTACAAGACAAGTTGATTTACAGCAAACATTTGTGCTTTAAAAAACCTCTTCACTGTAACCTGCATCTGTTTTCTGGTTTGTAGTTCGTCCATTTTTTTTTTTTTTAGTTAGTTTTACTTTCTTTTGTGGTATAATAATTTATGAAGATGTAAATGTTCCTCTTCAGGTAGACTCCTCACCGCTGCCTTCTACCGCCGGCAAGATCTGATGGTTCAAGCAGAAATCTGTCGCTGAACCACCGGATGGGGCTTACACTAAAGATACAATGCCTTGCGAAAGTATTCGGCCCCCTTGAACTTTTCGACCTTTTGCCACATTTCAGGCTTCAAACATAAAGATATAAAACTGTAATTTTTTGTGAAGAATCAACAACAAGTGGGACACAATCATGAAGTGGAACGAAATTTACTGGATATTTCAAACTTTTTTTAACAAATAAAAAACTGAAAAATTGGGCGTGCAAAATTATTCAGCCCCCTTAAGTTAATACTTTATAGCGCCACCTTTTGCTGCGATTACAGCTGTAAGTCGCTTGGGGTATGTCTCTATCAGTTTTGAAAATCGAGAGACTGAAATTTTTGGCCATTCCTCCTTGCAAAACAGCTCGAGCTCAGTGAGGTTGGATGGAGAGCGTTTGTGAACAGCAGTTTTCAGTTCTTTCCACAGATTCTCGATTGGATTCAGGTCTGGACTTTGACTTGGCCATTCTAACACCTGGATATGTTTATTTGTGAACCATTCCATTGTAGATTTTGCTTTATGTTTTGGTTCATTTTCTTGTTGGAAGACAAATCTCCGTCCCAGTCTCAGGTCTTTTGCAGACTCCATCAGGTTTTCTTCCAGAATGGTCCTGTATTTGGCTCCATCCATCTTCCCATCAATTTTAACCATCTTCCCTGTCCCTGCTGAAGAAAAGAAGGCCCAAACCATGATGCTGCCACCACCATGTTTGACAGTGGGGATGGTGTGTTCAGGGTGATGAGCTGTGTTGCTTTTACGCCAAACATAACGTTTTGCATTGTTGCCAAAAAGTTCGAATTTGGTTTCATCTGACCAGAGCACCTTCTTCCACATGTTTGGTGTGTCTCCCAGGTGGCTTGTGGCAAACTTTAAATGACACTTTTTATGGATATCTTTAAGAAATGGCTTTCTTCTTGCCACTCTTCCATAAAGGCCAGATTTGTGCAGTATACGACTGATTGTTGTCCTATGGACAGAGTCTCCCACCTCAGCTGTAGATCTCCGCAGTTCATCCAGAGTGATCATGGGCCTCTTGGCTGCGTCTCTGATCAGTCTTCTCCTTGTATGAGCTGAAAGTTTAGAGGGACGGCCGGGTCTTGGTAGATTTGCAGTGGTCTGATACTCCTTCCATTTCAATATTATAGCTTGCACAGTGCTCCTTGGGATGTTTAAAGCTTGGGAAATCTTTCTGTATCCAAATCCGGCTTTAAACTTCTCCACAACAGTATCTCGGACCTAACTGGTGTGTTCCTTGTTCTTCATGATGCTCTCTGTGCTTTAAACGGACCTCTGAGACTATCACAGAGCAGGTGCATTTATACGGAGACTTGATTACACACAGGTGGATTCTATTTATCATCATTAGTCATTTGGGTCAACATTGGATCATTCAGAGATCCTCACTGAACTTCTGGAGAGAGTTTGCTGCACTGAAAGTAAAGAGGCTGAATAATTTTGCACGCCCAATTTTTCAGCTTTTTATTTGTTAAAAAAGTTTGAAATATCCAATAAATTTCGTTCCACTTCATGATTGTGTCCCACTTTTTGTTGATTCTTCACAAAAAATTACAGTTTTATATCTGTAGTATATCTACATTTATATCTGTAAATGTGGCAAAAGGTCGAAAAAAGTTCAAGGGGGCCGAATACTTTCGCAAGGCACTGTATATTGTATGCACTATCTACATATTAATCCTTATTCACTCCAAGTCTTTATGGTAGAGATGATCTTACCACAGTTTCTCCAGTTTACAGTCTGGTTTTGCCAGTACAGCAGAAAACAGCTTCACTCCTGAGTCTCCTAGTTTATTCCCAGACAGATCCAGTTCTCTCAGGTGTGAGGGGTTTGATCTCAGAGCTGAAGCCAGAGCAGCACAACCTTTATCTGTGACTCCACAATCACTCAACCTGTAGAGAACAATGAAACACTCTTCACTCTCTTAGATCGAAACAGAATTTTTTTTTTCTCAATTTGTGTTTATAATTTGTTCAATATCTCCTTTCTTAAACAATTAATTCAATATGTCAGTGAGTATTCTAAGATACTGTTATTCTAAGAGATTATGTCTCTATGTGAGAGAGAAAGTGTCAGAGAACGGAGAGAGGACCCAAACGCAAGAGGTGCAGGTTAACGGCATTTATTCAGTCACAAAAGAACTTAGGCAGTCTGCAATAAGGAAAATAAGGGCTTGATCGTGGACACAGAACCGGTGAAGAAATCAGGAAGAAAGTCTGTAAACTCAGGAAAAGTCCTCAGTCATGGACAGAGATCTCGCACTGGCAGAAGACAGGTGATGATGAGCGAACAGCCCCAGTTGATCCCACAGCACCACAGATAGAGACCGGACGGAAAGCAGGATAATAGAACAGTGATTGCTCAAAAAATAAACAACTCGGCTAACAATAATCTGGCAAAGAAGCTCAAACAGGTAGACACTAAGAGTACGTTTACACTACAACGATATGCTTAAAACAGAGAAGTTTTTCCTTTGAGCTTTCTGTGTATAGACGACACCATTGTCAAAACGATCCCCATTCACATGGATCTGCGAAAATGACTAAAAACACTGTATTCTGCTGCCTGGCCATTAGATGGCGATGAAACACTAAGACTTAACACACACTATGCATGTGCATGATGTCATCGTCTTCAGAGGCTCACGTTTTTGTTGTTTATATGGAAACCGTTTTCAAAAACTTTGCGTTTTCAGGCACCCAAAAGGCAAGGCAAGGCAAGGCAAGGCAAGGCAAGGCAAGGCAAGTTTATTTATATAGCACATTTCATACACAATGGCAATTCAAAGTGCTTTACAAAGGAGAAATTAAAATAATTAAAAGAAATAAGAATAATTCAAACAGTTTAGAAAAATACAATAATAATAAATAATAATAATAATACATTTTATTTATAACGCACTTTTCATCAGAGATCTCAAAGTGCTACAGGTTAAAAACAAAAACAAAAGATAAGCAGTTCTTTAAAAAAAAAACATCTAAAGGGGACCAAAAGCTTTGTTAAAAAGAAATGTCTTAAGGCCTTTTTTAAAACAGTCAGTGGATTGAGGTGCCCTCAAGGAGTCAGGGAGGGCATTCCACAGATGTGGGGCAGCAGTACAAAAGGCCCTATCTCCCATTGTCCTGAGTCTGGTTCTGGGTATGTGGAGGTGGTTTGAGTGAGTGGAACGGAGGGAACGGGTTGTGTTTTGTGGGTTGATAAGTTCTTTGAGGTAGCGGGGGGGGCATGTCCATAGATGCATTGATGTGTGAGGAGGGAAACCTTGTACTCAATCCTGGTGGAGATGGGAAGCCAGTGGAGTGAGTGAAGAATGGGGGTAATGTGCTCATGTTTCCGCACTCTCATCAGGATCCTAGCTGCAGAGTTTTGGATGTACTGAAGCCTCTGCAGACTCTTTTTAGGAATCCCAATGAGAAGTGCATTGCAGTAGTCCAGTCTGGAGGAGACAAAGGCATGAACCAGCATTTCGGCATCTGAGAGGGTGAGAATGGGGCGGAGTTTGGAGATGTTACGGAGGTGGTAGAAAGAGGTCTTGCATAGGTTATTTATATGAGCTTCAAAAGTGAGTTGGGAGTCCATTTTTACACCAAGATTAGAGACTGTTGATGAGAGGGGAATGTTGATGCCAGAAAAGGTGATGCTGGTTATGAATGATGATGATTTGATCTGGTGAGGAGTGCCAACCAGGATGGCTTCGGTTTTAGAGCTATTGAGTTGAAGGAAGTTGTGCTCCATCCATACCTTTATCTCCTCCAGACAGGTGCTGAGTTTTGATGGGGATGACTGTGAGGGTGTGGTTTCAGCTGTGGCATGTACATAGAGCTGTATGTCATCGGCATAGCAGTGGAATGAGATTTTGTGACGGCTGATGATTTGGCCAAGGGGGGTGAGGTAAAGAATGAAGAGGATGGGGCCAAGGACTGACCCCTGGGGGACACCGCAAGTAACTGTGTGCGAATTTGATTTGGAGTGGCCCAGGGAGATGTATTCTGTCCGGTTTGTGAGGTATGATCTGAACCTACTGAGGGCAGTGTCATTTAGTCCAGTAGTGAGGTGGAGCCGGTTTAAAAGAATGCCATGGTCGACAGTATCAAATGCAGCAGAAAGGTCCAGGAGGATGAGGAGGGAGGTAGAGCCAGCATCAGATGATATGAGGAGGTCGTTTTTGACTCTAACGAGGGCAGTCTCTGTGCTGTGGGCAGAGCGGAAACCTGACTGGAATTTTTCAAAGAGGTTATTATGTTTTAGGTGGTCCTGAAGGTGGGTGTCAACTGCTTTCTCAAGTACTTTTGATATGAAGGGGAGATTGGAGATGGGCCTATAGTTGGATAGGACTTCCGGATCAAGAGTGGGTTTTTTGAGCAGTGGTGTGATAATGGCATTTTTTAAGACAGGGGGAACGTGACCAGTTTTGAGGGAATGATTTATAACAGCAGTGATCAGGGGACTTAGGAAAGTGATATGAGTTTTTACCAGGGAGGTTGGGAGAGGATCCAGGGGACAGGTGGAGGATTTCATCTTCCTGATGATGTTCTGCACCTCTTCTGATGAAACCTCAGGAAAGCAGTTTAGGGGTTGGGGGACGGTATATGTTGGGGGAACAGTTTGGGTAGGAGGACCAGAAAGGACAGAGCGAATATGTGCAATTTTTGACGTGAAAAAATCCATGAATTTATTGCACTGCTCTTCTGTAGTGGCAGTAAGTGGTGGAGATTGTGGTTTGAGAAGGTGGTTAATAGTGGAAAAAAGCTGCTTGGAATTTCCTGGGCTGTTTCTGATAGCATTGGAGTAAAACTGTGACCTTGCCTCTTTGAGGGACTGTGCATATTTTTGTTGTTGCTCCCGGTAGATTTGTTTGTGGACAGTGAGGCCAGAGGCTCTGAAACGCCGCTCGAGGACCCGCCCTGCTGCCTTCATCTTACAAAGCCTATCTGTGAACCAGGGTGCTGAGCGGGTGAAGGTGACTGTTCTTGTTTTAACAGGGGCGTGGAGGTCCAGGAGGCTGCTTAAATGGCTTTTGTAGTAGTCCACTGCTTCGTCGGCTGATGAAAAGTGTGTCGAAAGATGCTGAAAGTCTCCTGCCAAGAGTTCTGGGTTTATGTTTTTTAGGTTTCTGAAACAAATTTTCTGCTTAGGCTTGGAGAGGCTGGATGGGGATGGCAAATCCATAGAAATGACCTTGTGATCGGAGACACCTAGGTCATACACCTGCAGGTTGGTGAGAGGGGCAGAGTTAGTAATGACCAGGTCCAAGGTATGCCCCCTGGTGTGTGTGGGGACACCAACAAGTTGTTTTAAGTTAAAACAGTCCAGTAGTTGAAGAAATTCAGCTGCAAAACGGCAGGAGGGAGTGTCAACATGGATGTTCATATCACCTAAAATTATAACATCGGCTGAGGATGTGCAGAAAGTTGTGAGGAGATTTGACATCTCGGTGATAAATGATGGGTTTGGTTTTGGTGGTCGGTAGATGAGGAGGAACAGCACAGGGGAAGGGGACTTACATTTAAATGCAAGGCATTCAAATGAAGATAGTTCAGGTAATGGTTGCAGAGATAGTTCCAGATCGCTGCGATGGATGACTGACAGGCCGCCACCACGCCCTGTGCTGCGAGCTTTCTGGAGGTAGCTATATCCTTGGGGACAGCTCTCATTTAAAGAAGAATAGGTATTTGGTTGGTGCCAAGTCTCTGTAATGCACATATAATCCAGAGATATTTCCAGGATATGGTCATGAATGAGGCATGATTTGTTTGTAATAGATTGTGCATTTAAGAGTTCAATTTTGCTACTTGATGATGCAACAAATCTTTGCACTGGCCGTAGCAGACTGGAGTCCACTCCACGTTTTCCATGCAGCTCACAGAGAGGTCTTGCCATGGAGACATCCAAACTACTTATCCGGTAAGAGACAGCACTCTGATGACGTGTGCGTGGAGCGACATTTCGCATTGCTGACCAGAGAGCCGGGATGGTAAGACTTGTCTGTGAACAGACAAACTTTCTGCGGGAACTTCTATGGATATAGCGCGGACGGCAGAGAAGTCCTAGTTGTTTAAGCACTGCAATGCACGGTGGAGTGAGGAAACTGTTGAGATTCATCAGCTGGTTGACGGAGTAACTCAACATAGTGGAGGTGCCGGCGGCGTGGAAGACGGTTATTTTTAGCCGCGTAGCAGCAGCTTTGCTGCGATGCACGAGCAGCGATGACCAATTCCAGGGAGTCTCCGAGAAGGTGTTTTGCTAGCGGCAACAGGTAGGCGACCTCTAGATTCGAAAGCTACCTGATAGCTCTCCAGTAAGGTCCACAGTTCGGTTGGTGGCGAGGATAGTAAAAGATTAAAAGTTTAAAAACTAGCCGTTATTTTGGCGCGGCTGGAGAAGCGGCGAACAGACAGCGCCAGCGTCCTCTCCAGATCCAGATCCCGTCCTCTCATAGATCTCAAATAAAATACAGTACAGTACAAACAGTCGGACGAACAGCGGCACAGTGCTCATTCAGTAAATGCACAGCTAAACAGATGTGTTTTGAGTCTGGATTTGAATGTGACTACTGTAGGAGCACATCTGATCTCTTCTGGAAGCTGGTTCCAGCTGCGGCTGGCATAATAGCTAAAAGCAGACTCGCCATGTTTAGAGTGAACCCTTGGTATTTCTAGCTGATATGATCCTAATGATCTGAGTGATCT
This sequence comes from Leuciscus leuciscus, assembly GCF_965113295.1. Classification (NCBI taxonomy): domain Eukaryota; kingdom Metazoa; phylum Chordata; class Actinopteri; order Cypriniformes; family Leuciscidae; genus Leuciscus; species Leuciscus leuciscus. The sequence continues at coordinate 1,849,549 of NC_138733.1, read as the reverse complement.
GTTGGGTTTATATTCAGTGAGCATATCTGCAATGTATTGAGGTCCTAGGCCATTGAATGATTTATATACCAGTAATAATACTTTAAAATCAATCCTAAATCTAACTGGGAGCCAGTGTAAAGACCTGAGGACTGGTGTGATATGTTCATATTTTCTGGTTCTGCTCAGAATCCTAGCGGCAGCGTTCTGTATGAGCTGCAACTGTCTTATGGTCTTTTTGGGAAGGCCAGTGAGGAGTCCATTACAATAATCCACCCTGCTGGTGATGAAAGCATGAACAAGTTTCTCTAAGTCTTGTCTGGAAACAAAGCATCTAATTCTTGCAATATTTTTCAGATGATAGTATGCTGATTTAGTTATTGCTTTGACATGACTACTGAAACTAAGGTCTGACTCTAGTGTCACACCAAGATTCCTGACTTGATTTTTAGTTATTTGACCCCTAGAGTGAAGGTATGCGTTCACCTTGAGAACTTCATCTTTGTTTCCAAACGCAATAACTTCAGTTTTGTCTTTGTTTAACTGAAGAAAGTTTTGACACATCCAACTGTTGACTTCGTCAATGCATCGGCACAGGGAGTCAATGGGGCTGTAATCGTTAGGCGATAGGTCTAAGTAGATTTGTGTGTCGTCAGCATAGCTGTGGTAAGCAATTTGGTTATTTCTCATTATTTGGCTCATTGGGAGCATATACAGGTTGAACAGGAGTGGCGCAAGAATTGTGAGAATTGCAAGAACTGCAAAACACCGTTGTAGTGTAAATGAAAGGCCAAAATGCATAAAGTTTTACATTTTTAGTTGAAAACGGTGTCATGTAAACAACCCCTTAATGGGAAGAGAGATCAGAACAAAGGAGGAGCAGGTGCGATCTCAATCCGCAAACGCGCTGATTACAATTATGAACAGGTGGATAGGGTGCAGGAACAAAGCAGGTGAGAGAGAGAGAAGAAGGTGAGAGGGAGAGAAAAAGAGGAAAACAAACCTAACTCATGACAGAAAGATTATATAAAACTGATATAATGGAATTAATTTAATACATCTGTTTTTTCCTTAAACATAAATGTATTAACATTAAAATTAAATTTAAAATTAATATATAAAAAAGTCTAAATATAAATGTTTGTATACTTAAATTAAACATGCATATATCTGAAAATAAATTTCTCACACAAATATAAAAAACGGTTACTTAGATCACAAATCAGGTCAGATAGGTGGAGGATTTAAAAGCTGAAGTGTGACACATTATTTGTTAAACCATTCATTTATAATGTTTAAGTAAGAAATGTTATAATGTTTTAACAGTGATGCTTGTTCTCAGTGTTACTTACACAGCGTATCTAGTTGCTGTAACCACAGGCATCAGCTTCTGAAGAACTTCATCTCCGGTGTTTTGGGTGTCACTATTTGAAAGTAAAAAAATAAATATGTCAATTATTAATGCTAATAATAATAATAATTATTATTATTAATATCATAAGTAAATAATACATTTCATACCTTATTAAATACCCTCACATAATTTTTTTATTAAACTGCTTTATAATGGACATGTGAAAAAGTTGTTTTAGTAACTGTAGAAGCCTCGTATTCAGTCAACACAGATTTGTTTTTGTTTTTCTTGTCAATGAACCTGCGATGTACCTGCATCAGCAAATTATTCACATACATTTTAAGCACACAAGTTTGCTTGCTTGTTCCTTAATTATTTAATAATTTATTTAATAATTTACTTAATTTTATTATCACAGGTAATGATGCTCGAAATGTGAATCATTGTCCATCATTTTGTGAGCAACTGGTGATAAATAAAAATGCCAAAATATTGAAAATATTTCCATTTTAACACGCGTTTTACTGGACTTTATTCACATTGTAGCACAATAGACTTAAATTACTCCATCTATGGTCATACAGAAAAAATAAATATGAAAAAAGAATCTGTAAGATGTCTTTTTTATGTGTCCACTTACAATCATAACAAAACACTGTGCTTTTGTAAAATAAAGAAAATAAACAGGGTGTGCTTTCTGCATCTCCGTGAACTTTTTTTCTGGAGCATGTCTCTAAACTTAACCAAAACTCAGCAAATACTAGTCACACAGGCAAGAGCTATATATCTTTATAATCATTTAAGTGTCGGCTATTAAATGACCTAATACAAAAAAAGTATACAAATATTATCTGTTAATGTAATCTGTATGAAAAGAGAGAGATGTCAGTTCTCATGGCAACTCATTATCTACTAATGTGAACACGCCTACGGAGAGCACGCACTATTCAATCGTAAATGATTTGAGGCGATCCACGCAATCCTGTCAATGCCCACATCAGCTCGATAAAACACATCAAGTTTAATCAGATCCATGTACTTAACGTCATCTTGCGATGCTGTGAGGAATAATAATAGCGTAATAGTAATAATAATCATGGAAAATTTACCTCAGAAGTGCTGGTTTCGGTTTCATTTCGAGGAGCAACAGATCCAGCTGAGGATTGTGAATAGTAAGTTCTTTATTCTTAAGGGCTTTGTTCTAATCGCGATATGGAATAGTGTCTGTAAACTGCAAAAAGACTGTTTAAATATGCTTCGCTGTTGTTCCACGCACTTACATTAGGATGGTTTTTTTTTTTTTTTTAAAACATGAACACATCTACCCAGGCTATATTGCTATACTGAGATGAGTAAAAATCGATTGAAATATGTTGAAATAAAATGCACTTGTACAAGCAACATATTAAACTGCAAATTATCATTTATATGACCTATATTAATATATCATAAAAACTATATGTTACAGATGAAATATGAATGTTTAGACAAGATTTTGTTGATTAGTTTTGGATAGATTATAAAGTTTTTACTGTAAAATAGACTACTGCCACATCAAATAAGCTTTTGTTTCGCCAATTTCTGCTCATGTTAAATATATAGTATGTGATGTTTTGTTAAAAATAAAGTAGGTATATTGAATGATCAACTAAGATGTTATTATAGTGTTTGTTCCAATGTATATTCAAACTAATGAATCCTTAACTTTGAAATACGTATGATAAAATATATGCTTTTTACAAAGAAAAACACTTGAAATATTGTTAAAATTGTAATTGTAGTTGGTTTACATGTGAAAACGTTTTAATAAAATAGCAAAATATATATTTACAAGGTATATGTAAACAATCAAACTTAATAGATCAACATAAGCCTTCTCATGAAATTATTTATTATTGTGTTTTATTAGTGACAAATTTGGGGAGAGAATAAATATTCAAAAACTTTCTGAAAATACAATATGAGAATTAACTGCACAATTACTAGAAATGTTTACCATGGATATTATACAATTTGCATGCATACAACATTTGTGGAAAAAGACAACAACAAAAATCAAGATGTTTCCAATTATATTGCTTTTAATTTATTTAGAATATAGTTAACAATACAATTCAAATATAAATTAAAGTCAAAAGCTAATTTTGAGTACACAGTCATACCGTCAGAATGCAAGCAAGCAAGCAGTTTATTGAACGAGAATCCAAACGATCTCCAGAAGCCTGGATACACAGACAAAATCGAGGAAATAAATCCACTAGGAAACTCTGACACAGGAACTGGGCAAGAGAGCACAGACAAGAGTGACAAGAGTGACGACCCGACACCCAGCAATAATCACTCCCGCTAGATATAGGCAGCTAACAACAGTAGTAACTAGCTGCAGCTGCGGACTGATTAAGTGATCAGCTGGTTACTAAGCAACAAACAAGCACCACACACTCAGAGCCCACACCCACAACAACCAACAGACACCCAAAACGAACACATGGATCGATGAACCGTGACAGTACCCCCTCCCCTAAGAGATACATTCAAACGCGATCGCGCTCCAAAATATGATACATTCAAACGCAATCGCGCTCCAAAATATGATACATTCAAACCCACAGCGCGCTCCAAAATATGATACATTCAAACGCGATCGCGCTCCAAAATATGATACATTCAAACGCGATCGCGCTCCAAAATATGATACATTCAAACGGGATCGCGCTCCAAAATATGATACATTCAAACAAACGCGATCGCGCTCCAAAATATTAAACATTATGGTTATACATATCTATGTTTGAGCAGATATCCACAAACAGTATTTAACAGTAAACACGGGTCTAAATAGTATAATATTCACCATATATCTAGCAACAGTTCAACTGCAATGTGAAGTTTATGCAAACATACCATAAACTAATAAGTAAGAATTTCTTACCTTACATCTTTCTTGTCTTCAAATTGCGTTCTTCTTCTTAGGTAAATCCAATATAAGCTCAGACGTGTCTTCCAAACTCGACGAAAAGCAGAGACTTGTGAAGTGTTTTGGTGTTTTGTGTTTGAGGTAACGAGGGCGTTCGCGTCCCATGTGGAGATTTGCATGTGAATCTCTTTTGCGCAAGTGGGCGTGGTCGAATTAAAAGTAATTAGCAAGCGTTTGAGATACTGGACATCCTGTTGGTTTTATACAAATTACTTAAACAGAGAATATTTGTTTTCAGTTTGAATCCGATCATTTAAAAGTACACACTTAAATGTGTATAAAGGTGTATGGCTCATAAATGTGTGACAAGTATTCGCTGAGTTTTGTTTCAGTTTATAGACGTGCTCAAGAAAAAAAAGTTCACCGCGACGGAGAGGCAGAACGCACACCCTGTTTATTTTCTTTATTTTACAAAAGCACAATGTTTTGATTTGATTGTAAGTGGACACATACAAAAGTAGAAATATCACAGATTATTTTTTTATATTTCTTTTTTCTGTATAACCATAAATGACGGAGTAATTTAAGTTTATTGTGCTACAATGTGAAGAAAATCCAGCAAAACGCGGGGCGCGTTTGCCGACCTCAGAGGGTTAATGCAATACAGTGAATGACAGCCGTCTGTGTCTCCCAGTATCTTACATTATTGTCAGTTTAGTGTTCAATAGTTAATTTACACTAAAACAAACGATAACATGTATGCCTTCATCTCCGAATACATTATTTGTGTCTTACATTTCATAATGAACTCAGATAAACTCAGTGCCGACTCATTTTCCATCAGTTCTTTTACGTGAATTGGAATGTGTGCAAAGGATTGTGGGAGATCGAAGAACACGAAGCATACACTTGATGCATCCTTCAAAATGAGCTGAATTAAAGACACAAAATTAAGTCTGTTTTAGACTGTAATGCACTCAGTATTACTTACTGATCATTTCTGGGTCCAATTAAGATCTTCAGGTTAAACCTCTGCAGTGTCTCCTCTGAGGACAACAACACAAACACTAAAGCTGACCACTGAGACGAGGAGAGTTTCACATCACATAATCCTCCATAGCTCATATGAGGTTCAGCTTCGTTCACTAGAGAAAGATCACCCAGTTCATTCAGACAGTGAAACAGATTGATGTATTTATCTGGAGAGGGATTCTCACTGATCTTTTCTTTAATATAGTCAACTGTTTTCTCATTGTTGTGAGAGCTGTTTGCTGTCTGTGTCTTTAGTTCTTGTAAGAGACTCTGATTAGACTTCACTGACAGACCCAGAAGGAAACGAAGGAAAAGGTCCAGATGCCCATTTTTACTGTCTAAAGCCTCATCCACAGCTCTCTGATGGAGATCAGATAGTGAAACTGTGTCTCCATTAGTTGGTTTGGTAATCTGGTCAAACACATTGATGTTATTGTTGATAAAGGAGAGATGCACATATAGAGCTGCTAGATGTTCCTGAATGCTCAGATGAACAAAGCAGAAGACTTTCCCCTGACAGAAGCCCAACTCCTCTCTGAAGATCTGAGTGCACAATCCTGAGTAAACTGATGCTTCTGCCACATCAATGCCACACTCTCTCAGGTCTTCCTCATAGAAGATCAGGTTGCCTTTCACAAGCTGCCGATAAGCCAGTTTCCCCAGTTTGACAATCATGTCTTCATCTTTCACTCTCTTCTCGTAGTCCTTCTCATGTTTAATGTGGGTCTGAATGAGCAGGAAGTGTGTGTACATTTGAGTGAGAGTCTTGGGAATCTCTCCTCTCTCTGCTTCACTCAACATCTTCTCTAGAACAGTGGCTGAGATCCAGCAGAACACTGGGATGTGACACATAATAAAGAGGCTCCTTGATGACTTCAGGTGTGTGATGATCCTGTCGGCCAGACTCTGATCACTGATTCTCTTCCTGAAGTATTCCTCCTTCTGTGGGTCACTGAAGCCTCGTACCTCTGTCACTCGATGGACACACTCAGAGGGGACGAGATCCGCTGCTGCTGGTCTGGAGGTGATCCAGATGAGAGCAGAGGGAAGCAGATTCCCCACAATGAGGTTCGTCAGCAGCACGTCCACTGAGGCTGATTCAGTCACATCACACAACCTCACATCGCTCTGAAAATCCAGAGACAGACGACACTCATCCAGACCATCAAAGATGAACAACACTTTATACTCATCATTGGATATGTCCATTTCTTTTGTTTGAGGTAAAAAGCGATTAAGAAGATCTGAAAGACTGAGTGTTTTGTCCTTCATCAAGTTGAGCTCTCTGAAAGCAAGTGGAAATATGAGCTGGACGTCCTGATTCTCTTTCCCTTCAGCCCAGTCCAGGATGAACTTCTGCACAGAGACTGTTTTTCCAATGCCAGCGACTCCCTTTGTCAGCACAGTTCTGATGGGTTTGTCTTGTCCAGGAAAAGGTCTAAAGATGTCACTGCATTTGATCGGTGTGTCCGCTGTTTCTGCTCTCCTGGACTGTGTCTCAATCTGTCTCACCTCATGCTCATTATTGATCTCTCCTCTTTCACTCTCTGTGATGTAGAGCTCTGTGTAGATCTCATTCAGGAGTGTTGGGTTTCCCTGCTTTAATATTCCATCATACAAACACTCAAACTTAAGTTTCAGATTTGATCTCAATGTGTTGAGGACTTCAGCAGGTTTAGAATCATGGCTGCAAGATTAAAATACCACATTATTACACAAGTTGGAGAAGTAAATAACCATAAATTACAAAATTTGTTTGCTGTATTAAGGGACACAGAACATCATTAGGTTTCTGAAATGTTTAAATTATTAATCATGTCTATACAATCTAAAACTGCATTTTTCCATCTTAAAAATATATCTAAATTACGCCATATGCTCTCATTGACAAATGCGGAACAATTAGTTCATGCGTTCATGACCTCAAGGCTAGATTATTGTAATGCTCTACTGGGTGGTTGCCCTGCACGCTTAATAAACAAACTACAGCTGGTTCAAAACGCAGCAGCTCGAGTTCTTACCAGAACCAGGAAGTATGACCATATTAGCCCGGTTCTGTCAAAACTGCATTGGCTCCCTATTAAACATCGCATCAATTTTAAAATATTGCTGATTACTTACAAAGCACTGAATGGTTTAGCTCCGCAGTACTTGAGCGAGCTCTTAACGCATTATAGTTCGTCACGTCTATTACGATCTCAAAATTCCGGCCAGTTACTAATACCTAGAATATCAAAATCGACTGCTGGCGGTAGATCCTTTTCCTATTTAGCACCAAAACTCTGGAACAGTCTTCCTACCATTGTCCGGGAAGCAGACACACACTGTCAGTTCAAAGCCAGATTAAAGACACATCTCTTTGACCTAGCTTTCACATAATACATTATAGACTTCTATAATTTAATGTTAGGCTGCATATAGTAGGTCAGCCGGAACCGGGAACACTTCCCAAAAATCCTGATGTACTCGTTACATCATGAGAAGAATGGCATCTACGCTAATTTTAGTGTCTGTGTTTATCCCGAGGTTTTTCCTGCAGCCTGCCGGATCCAGGCCGTATCCAGATCTGACGAAGGACCTTCGCCTGGACCGATGACAACGCAGTGCTGAAGTGCCAACTAGTCTCTCCCTATGGAGGATCCCACTACCACTCTACAGATAAGGCGTTGTCGGGAAAATTCGTCTCGCGGTCCTACCCCAAAGCAACAAATAAAATAAAATTCCTTATCAAAATTTATAAGGAAAGACAAGTATTTTGTTTAGGCTTGACTTGTATGGAATTCCAAACCTGCGTATATTCAAACGCACATAACTATAGAACCCATTCTAAATGCGCATGTGAACGCCATCAGCGTTTCTCACAGGTTCGCGTTTAAAGTCTGTGTAGAGGGAATGGTGTCGTCTTAGCGGCCCCTAATTTAATAACAAATGATCGTTGCGACGGAAGCAAATCAATTAAAACTAAATTTAGATGGAAATAACTTAACTCTGCTGTAAAGCCGAAACAATCTCTGTTACCTTAAATTATACGCTTATCTCTGTAAAGCTGCTTTGAGACAATCTACATTGTTAAAAGCGCTATATAAATGAAGATGACTTGACTTGACTTGACATGTGTTTGAGTGATGTGTGATGTGAATTGCAGCACCTAAAATTGAACATCATCAACAAAAAGTCCTACATTTTACCTGAAACCAGGATACATGCTTTCATTAAAGTCTTGTGGTTGAATCACAGGCTTGTACACAGTTTTGCTTTTAACTGGTCTGGATAGAAGATTTGACCTTAAATCAGAATGAAGAAGGTAAAGAATCAGACACACTCATATTGATGTAATTGTGTCATTAACTGAGTAACCGACCAACAGCTTTTACAGCGTGTGAATGTATTAACAATAAAATACATAGAGCTTTACACAAGAAAACAATGATGATCATTAATAGACTGAAACTTACAGGGCCCTATTTTAACGATCTGAAACGCAAGTATCAAACGCGAAACGCAAGTAACTTTGTGGGCGGATCTCAGGCGCTTTTGCTATTATACTGGCGGGATAAATGACTCTTGCGTCCGACGTAAATCTAAAATGGGTTGGTCTGAAGTAGCTACTTTACTCATAGGTGTGGTTTGGGCGTAACGTGAAATAAACCAATCAGAGCGACATCTCACATTGGCGCGCTTGTTCCATGGCGGATTGCTATTATAACGGCGGATTTGCCAGACGCACTCCAGGAGCGGTTCGCAGCCGAAGAGACCGACGTTCTCGTCAGGGCCGTAAAAGACAGAGAAGTGACATTGGGGATGGAGAAACACACCCAAATTAGCTTCGGTTAAACAGGCGTATAATAATTTGGGTAAATGTGTAAGCTAGATTTATGCCTATTTTTTAACATCTTCATGGACACCACAATGATTTCCCTCATTTATACAAGGAATATTTTTATGTATGGTTTGCAAAAATGGCAACTGCTGTGTCTGTGTAGATGAGAGAAGCAAAGTGTATGTGCCTTGTGCACACGCTACATTATGGCCAGGCTTGGGAGGGTTACTTTTTAAAAAATTCTGTTACAGTTACAAATTACTTCATAAAAAAAGTATTCAGTAACGTAATCCAAGTACCACAATATGAAAGTAATGTAATCTGATTACTTTTGGATTACTTCAAGGTCACATATATAAATAAAGTCAAGCAAGAAGAAATATTATTTTTAAAAAAACTTTTATTTATTAAGAATTTGGTCCGGTGTAAAATATTTGCAAAATATAAACTATTTAAGAAAATGTCATATAGCTGTAAGTAACTATGTTGTAGCTAAAAACCTATTAAAACTAAGCAATCATGTCTCATTTCCACAACTTGCCCTGAATATTTATGTAAAGGGCTATACAGACATCTAGTGGCTACAGTATAGTATTACAGATTATTTTTGTTCCCTTTCATCATCAGGGAACTCCGACGCCTCGTCGGGGGAGTTCCCCTGACGAATTGGGATCACGCTAGGGAGACCAATTGCCTTCGAGTGAATTAAAACGAGCCAATGAACATTGGCATGCAACATTTGCATTCCGCAGCCCGCCTACGAGTGCGGGTATAAAGGCGGAAGCAAGCGCATAGGCAAGGCAAGGCAAGGCAAGTTTATTTATATAGCACATTTCATACACAATGGCAATTCAAAGTGCTTTACATAGAAGAAATTAAAATAATAAAAAGAAATAAGAATAATTAAAACAGTTTAGAAAAATAAAATGAAATACAGTACAGTACAGTCGGACGAACAGTGGCACAGTGCTCATTCAGTAAATGCACAGCTAAACAGAAGTGTTTTGAGTCTGGATTTGAATGTGACTACTGTAGGAGCACATCTGATCTCTTCTGGAAGCTGGTTCCAGCTGCGGCTGGCATAATAGCTAAAAGCAGACTCGCCATGCTTAGAGTGAACCCTTGGTATTTCTAGCTGATATGATCCTAATGATCTGAGTGATCTGTTGGGTTTATATTCAGTGAGCATATCTGCAATGTATTGAGGTCCTAGGCCATTGAATGATTTATATACCAGTAATAATACTTTGAAATCAATCCTAAATCTAACTGGGAGCCAGTGTAAAGACCTGAGGACTGGTGTGATATGTTCATATTTCCTGGTTCTGCTCAGAATCCTGGCGGCAGCGTTCTGTATGAGCTGCAACTGTCTTATGGTCTTTTTGGGAAGGCCAGTGAGGAGTCCATTACAATAATCCACCCTGCTGGTGATGAAAGCATGCACAAGTTTCTCTAAGTCTTGTCTGGAAACAAAGCATCTAATTCTTGCAATATTTTTGAGATGATAGTATGCTGATTTAGTTATTGCTTTGACATGACTACTGAAACTAAGGTCTGACTCTAGTGTCACACCAAGATTCCTGACTTGATTTTTAGTTGTTTGACCCCTAGAGTGAAGGTATGCGTTCACCTTGAGAACTTCATCTTTGTTTCCAAATGCAATGACTTCAGTTTTGTCTTTGTTTAATTGAAGAAAGTTTTGGCACATCCAACTGTTGACTTCATCAATGCATTGGCACAGGGAGTCAATTGGGCTGTAATCATTAGGCGATAGGGCTAAGTACAGCTGTGTGTCGTCTGCATAGCTGTGGTAAGCGATTTGGTTCTTTCTCATTATTTGGCTCATTGGGAGCATATACAGGTTGAACAGGAGTGGCGCAAGAATTGAGCCTTGAGGGACTCCGCATGTCATGGATGTCCACTCAGACTTATGGTCTCCTATTCTCACATAATAACCTCTCTCATCTAAGTATGACCTGAACCATTTTAGGACTATCCCAGAAAGCCCCACCCAGTTTTCCAGCCTGTCAAGAAGTATGTTATGATCGACAGTGTCAAATGCAGCACTGAGGTCGAGTAGTACCAGCACTGATAATTTGCCTGAATCAGTATTTAAGCGAATATCGTTTATTATCTTTATGAGCGCTGTCTCTGTGCTGTGGTGCGGTCGGAAACCAGATTGAAAATTGTCAAAGTATCCATTCGAGCATAAGAATATGTTCAGCTGATTGAAGACAACTTTTTCAATGATCTTGCCTATGAAAGGAAGATTTGAGATCGGTCTATAGTTGCTTAATATGGTCTTATCCAGATTGTTCTTTTTCAGGAGGGGCTTGACAACTGCAGTTTTCAGGGAGTTTGGAAAACTCCCAGAGAGAAGTGAGGCATTTACCACTTCTAGAAGATCTGCTTCTAAACTGTTTAGCACACTTTTGAAAAAAGATGTGGGAAGTGTGTCAAGGGCGCATGTTGATGTTTTAAGGTGCTGTACGGTTTCTACCAAAATTTTGCTATAAATTTTTTTGAAATCAGACAAAGTTACTACTTTTTCAGGTGGTCTGATCTGTCTGACCCCAGCGCAACTCAATGATGTGCTGATCACCTTTCTGATATTATTGATTTTGTCAGAGAAGAAAGAAGCAAACTCACTGCACTTGCTGTTTGAGAGCATTTCACTGGGAATCTGGCTTGGGGGGTTTGTCAGTCTCTCTACAGTAGCAAAAAGAGTGCGTGTGTTGTTTAAATTGCAGTTTATAATATTTGAGAAGAAAGTCTGTCTAGCTTTGCCTAGTTCCATATTGAAAGCATGAAGGCTGTCTTTGTAGATGTTATAATGGACTACAAGCTTTGTCTTCCGCCACATGCGCTCTGCTTTTCTGCATTGTCTTTTCATATGTTGCACTGCTGTTGAGTTTCTCCAAGGTGCTTTTTGTCTGCCACTCTTCTTCCTGACTTTCACGGGAGCAATATCATCAATTGCACTTTTAACTTTTGAGTTAAAAGAATCAAGGAGAAAATCAACAGAGTCAGCAGATATGCTTGGTGTTAAGGCATATGTGTAAAATGCATACACAAATGCTTTTAGCTTCGGAGCCGACCGGTTGTGTCCTCTCTGAGTGAATGAGCTTTAAGATTGTATCTATCTTACGCTCTACGAGTCTGCTGTTTCGGGAGGGGATCTCTCTGTGTTGGTGAGACGGCGTTTCAGCGTCCGCGCGATTTCCTGTCTGCCGGCTGCGTCTACACGCTGTTAATTCAAAAGCTGTTTGCACAGCTGGTAAACGGTTGAGTGCGCACAGCGGGCTTGCAGTTTCCCCGCTGTGTTGCCGAGTTGGGTCCCTGTGTGCTTCAGCACAATAAAGAGAGTACTTTCTTCCTGAAAGAGCAACACGAGTGAAGATCGCGTCCTTTTCAGGATGACGTTTCACTCGTGTGTTTCTGGATGCGATCGTTTCCTGTCCTCATTTGACGGCCACGTTCATTGTTTCACATGCCTAATCAGTGTGTGAGACTACGTTCGTGGGTGGTTCATGTTCTCTCAGGAGTGCATGACCACGTCGGCACGTTGTTCGTCTCCCCTTTTTAAAGGCTCGAGCCGCTCAGCGTGCCGTGTGCCGTCGAGCGGCGGTTGACAGCGCGGGTTGTCACGGCAACCCAGCGCGCGTCATTCGGCGCTCAAGATGCGCGGTCAAGATCAAGACTCGCGTGCCTCTATGAGGTGAGTCCCTTTGTTTATTTCCCGATCCAGTTTCTCTTCTGGTGCACCAGGAGAGGGCTACTTTGGCGAATAACATTGGTGATCTGAGGGTTACAGTGAGCACGAACCACTCACTCCTCTAGCGCATCACAAACATGCTGAGACTGTGTTCGTGGGTGGTTTGTGCTCTCTACATGAGAGCATGACCACGTCGGCACGTTGTTCGTCCTGCCTGAGGGCTTGAACGCTCAGCGTGCCGTGTGTCATCGAGGCGATGGCCACGTTCACTGTCTTGCATGCCTGGTTGACGGCCATGATCGCTGTTTCACATGCCTAATCAGTGTGTTGAGACTGCGTCCATGGGTGGTTCATGTTCTCTCATGAGTGCATTACCACGTCGGTACGTTGTTCGTCTCCCCTTTCTCGTAAAGGCTTGAGCCGCTCAGCGTGCCGTGTGCCGTTGAGGCTTTGAATAGGATTTTGGTCCTTCTCATGAGGGACCAAGCATTTCATTCGGGGCCCCAGGGGAGGACAGATGTCGATCGCTACATCGGAGAGAGGGCTGTTATACTCTGAAAATGATGCTGAGTTCCTATTGTAATGGTGTGTTCTCGTGCTGAAGATTCAGACTTGACAGCCACACTTCCTGGGTCTAAAGTGCCTGGATGCGTGTGAACATTTTTGGCAGTATGGAAGCATTTTGGTGCCAATATGGCAAGCCAAACATGCCTAAATCTGCAGAAGTTTTTCCTCTCTCACTACCCCTGCACATTCAGTGCACCTGGGTAGTTCTGACTCGGGGTAGAGCTGCGCTTAGTGACTGACCGTGATTAGTCACAGCGCTGGCCCTCGGTCAGACGATGTCCACACTGGTGGTCCAGAAGCGCCTCAAAACCAGCCCACTCGGAGTTCGTTTTCCCCCAGCAAAAGGAAGGGAAACGACCCTGAGAGGAGCGACCCAGAGTATGTGAAGTCTGCTCTTCGGGAGTGCGTGACATCACCACTCCTCCCCCTGGAGGAGGGCCGGGTGGAGAATTTCGGTTCTGTTCCACCGCTGACCGGCCGGTCGGCGGTACCCAAAACTTCAGTAAAAGAGCAGTTTCTTCCTCCTCTGGGTCATTCACGGCCGAGACTGTCGAGCAAGCAGTCTCTCCCGTTCGAGAGCAGGATGTCAGTGTGCGCCACCCTCGGGTCTCGCCACTCTCATTTCCCTTTCCCCAGCACTCAGATAGCAGTGGCGCCACCTCGGTCTCGTCACTCCTGTCTGCCGCTGGGCTGGAAGGCGCGGAGACCAGCAGCCGCCCTCGGGCCTCGCTCCTCGAGGTTGTACTTTCATTGTACCCAAGAAAGGCAGTGGGTTAAGGCCGATCCTGGACCTGCGAGTATTGAATCGGGCCCTGCACAAGCTCCCGTTCAAGATGCTCACGCAGAAACGCATTTTCAAATGCATCCGTCCCCAGGATTGGTTTGCAGCGATCGACCTGAATGACGCGTACTTTCATGTCTCGATTCTTCCCCAACACAAGACCATTTCTACGGTTTGCTTTCGAGGGTCGAGCATATCAGTACAAGGTCCTACCCTTCAGGCTGGCCCTGTCGCCCCGTGTTTTCACGAAAGTCGCGGAGGCGGCCATTGTTCCCATGAGAGAACAAGGCGTTCGCATCCTCAACTATCTCGACGACTGGCTCATTCTGGCGCACTCGCGAGATGTGTTGTGCGATCACAGGGACATGGTGCTCTGGCACCTCCGCCAGTTGGGGCTTCAGGTCAACTGGGAGAAGAGCAAACTCTGCCCTGTGCAGAGGATCTCTTTTCTCGGTATGGAACTGGACTCGGTCGCCCAGACTGCGCGCCTCACGGAGGAGCGCGTCCAGTCAGTGCTCACCTGTCTCGGGTCTTTTCGAGGCAGGACAGCGGTCCCACTGAAACAATTTCAGAGGCTCCTGGGGCATATGGCGGCCGCAGCCGCAGTAACGCCGCTCGGCCTGTTGCATATGAGACCGCTCCAGCACTGGCTTCACGATCGAGTCCCGAGGTGGGCGTGGCAGAGCGGCACGTTCCGGGTCAGAGTCACTCCGCACTGTCGCCAAACCTTCACCCCTTGGTCGGATCCTGCATTTCTACGGGCCGGAGTGCCCCTAGTCCAGGTTTCCAGGCATGCTGTGGTGTTCACGGATGCCTCTGCCAAGGGCTGGGGGGCCACGTACAACGGGCATGCAGTCTCGGGTCTGTGGACGGGGCCCCAGCTGCATTGGCACATCAACTGCCTAGAGTTGGAAGCAGTACGCTTAGCCTTGTGTTGCCTCAAGGGGCTTCTCAAACACAAGCACGTACTGGTCCGTACGGACAGCACTGCGACCGTTGCGTACATCAACCGACAAGGTGGTCTACGCTCCCGTCGTATGTCGCGACTCGCCTCCCACCTCCTCATATGGAGTCAGAAGCATCTGAGGTCGCTTCGTGCCGTTCATGTTCCAGGGGAGTTCAATCGTGTGGCCGACGAGCTTTCACGGCTGCCTCCCCTGCCAGGAGAATGGTGACTCCATCCCCAGGTGGTCCAGCTGATTTGGCGAATTTTCGGAGCCGCGCAGGTAGACCTGTTTGCCTCTCCGGACATGACGCATTGCCAGTGGTATTACTCCCTGACCGAAGGAACTCTCGGCACAGATGCCCTGGCGCACAGCTGGCCCCGGGACTTACGCAAATATGCGTTTCCCCCAGTGAGCCTTCTTGCACAGACCCTGTGCAAGGTCAGGGAGGACAAGGAGCAGGTCCTTTTGGTGGCCCCGTATTGGCCAACCCGGACTTGGTTCCCAGAACTCATGCTCCTCGCGACAGTCCCTCCTTGGCCGATTCCTCTAGGAAGGACCTCCTTTCTCAGAGACAGGGCACTCTATGGCACCCACGTCCAGACCTCTGGAAACTCCATGTCTGGTCCCTGGACGGGACGCGGAGATTCTAGATGGCCTGCCACAGGCAGTGGTAGATACCATCTCTTCAGCTAGAGCCCCCTCTACGAGGCGCCTCTAGGCTTTGACGTGGAACCTGTTCGTTGACTGGTGTTCTTCCCACGGGGAGAACCCACAAACTTGCCCGATCAGAGTCGTGCTCTCCTTCCTACAAGAGGGGTTGGAGCGAAGGCTGTCTCCCTCCACCCTCAAAGTGTATGTTGCGCAATAGCCGCACATCACGATGTAGTTGAAGGTAAGTCTGTGGGGAAGCACGACCTGGTCATCAGATTCCGCAAGGGTGCTAGGAGTTTGCACCCTGTACCCTCTTGGGACTTAACTTTAGTGCTTAGAGCGCTCCAAAGTCCTCCTTTTGAGCCTTTGCCGACAATAGAGCTTAACTTGCTGTCCATTAAGACAGCGCTCCTGTTAGCATTGGCTTCCTTCAAGAGGGTGGGGGATCTGCAGGCATTTTCGGTCGACGATTCGTGCCTAGAGTTCGGGCCTGGCCTTTCTCATGTTATATTGAGACCACGGCTTGGATATGTGCCCAAGGTTCCTACCACTCCCTTCGCGGACCAGGTAGTGAACCTGCAAGCGCTGCCCCAGGAGGAGGCAGACCCAGCCCTAGCTTTTCTCTGTCCCGTCCGGGCCCTCCGGATTTATACAGACAGAACGCAAAGCTTCAGGACCTCAATGAGACTTCAGGAAGGGGAAGGCTGTCTCCAAGCAGAGGTTAGCCCACTGGCTAGTGGATGCTATCACCAGGGCTTATGAGTCCCAGGGTGAGCCCTGCCCACCCAGGTTGCGGTCTCACTCCATTTGGAGTGTTGCCGCTTCTTGGGCTCTGGCACAAGGCGCCTCGCTAACAGACATTTGTAGAGCTGCGGGCTGGGCGACACCGAACACGTTCGCTAGCTTTTTTAGCCTACGTGTGGAACCTGTTTCCTCCCAAGTACTCGCTACGGCCAGTAATTAGAGAGAATAGGTGTGTCGGCTTGCGACGCCATTCCGTGAGCGGATACGTGCGTCTTTTGCTCCGTTGGTTACCCAGCAAACGGCTAACCTCGTGACTTCCACCAGGCGTCCACCAGGCGTTGCGGACCGCCCGGCACCAGGTCTGCTACCTTCAGTAAGGAGTTGCTAGTAGACTGGGTGCCTTTTCCAGTGGTCCCTGCGGCGACCCGTGATTGCCACGTGCAGTTCAGCCGTGTCTTCCCCTTGACAGACTCATTCTGTCGTCCCTGTTGAGTACGCTCCTCACTCCTCCGGACTGGGACTACCTTCAAGGACTGCCATATGTTTCACTACCCTACGTGGTTAGTACATGTGTGTATTTGAGGGCCTTCCTCTAGGCTGCCTCAGCTTCCGCAGCGTTCCCCCCCATTATTATTTTCCTTGGGGACGGGCACGCTTTCCCAGTGTTATCCAATATCCGCTGATTGGGTCTTGCGGAACAGCAGTGTGATTCCCTAGCTAGCTCCCGCAAAATTTCTGGAAACTGCTGCAGGATAGCTTAGCTGGGCGCTGGAAGGGGCCAGCACCATGGCGTTTTGGTAGGGATCCCAATTCGTCAGGGGAACTCCCCCAACGAGGCGTCGGAGTTCCCTGATGATGAAAGGGAACGTCTCGGTTACGTATGGTAACCCTCGTTCCCTGAGTCCAGGGAACGGAGACGCCTTGTCCCGTTGCCATGCTGCTGTACCTTCCCGGAGTACTGGACACCGTCCGGCTCCTCAGCGAAAAGCATTTGTGTATGCGCTTGCTTCCGCCTTTATACCCGCACTCGTAGGCGGGCTGCGGAATGCAAATGTTGCATGCCAATGTTCATTGGCTCGTTTTAATTCACTCGAAGGCAATTGGTCTCCCTAGCGTGATCCCAATTCATCAGGGGAACTCCCCCGACGAGGCGTCTCCGTTCCCTGGACTCAGGGAACGAGGGTTACCATACGTAACCGAGACGTTTTATTTTTAACTAACATGTACAAGGAAAAAACGAAAAACACAACATTTAAAATTTCTACACAATCTAAATATTAGTTTATTTTTAAATGTGATACATGTTGACTAAAGCCGTGAGCTTTCTTAATTTGCCTGACTGAACTTGGGGCGTTGGCAGTGGGAGTTCCCCTACGTAACCTACACAGTGAACATCCCGTTAAGTGAGAAGAGATTAAGAAAAGGTATTTTGGTACAACCATGTTGTTTGCATTTTCTTCTTTGAAAACAAAATAGCAGCGGAATTTCCATGAATTGAAAGCGTTTTTACCCGCGGGCAGCAACGTTTCTACTAGCAGCAGTGATTCATTCTGCTTCTAAGGAGATTGTAGAAAGCTGTTATTTGCACATGCACCAGCGGATGGCACACGTGAGAACAGAACAGAACCAGGAACTACTGTATAATCAAGCAGCACTTAATATAGTTTTATTATCCCAAAATACTGATTTATTAAGTTTTAAATTAAACTATTGTGTAATCCTGAAAGTATTCACCCTTTTTTTTTAAATGTAACTATAATCTGATTACTAAATTTTTTGACATAACTGTAACGGATTACAGTTACTGGATTTTTGTATCCTGATTACATAACGCCATTACATGTATTCCGTTACTCCCCAACCCTGATTATGTCCAAGCATGCACCCTTAAAATAGCATCTGATATCGCGCCACTGACTTAGACTAGGTTTTTCCTGGTCAGTGGTGGAATTGTTTTCTGGAACTGCAAAATAGCACCAGGGAACGTTTGCGCTGGAACACGCCTCCTCTTTGCGTTGAACCGCCCTGGGGAGCACAAGTTCATTCCCTAATTTGCCGACTTTGGAGGGAAAAGTCCGCTGTGCGCGGGTGCAAAATAGGAATGATACATGCGTCGGTGTACAAAGTCAATTGCGCTGGGTGCAAGATAGGGCCCACTGGATCATAACTCATTAAATTGGTGTATATTAATAACAATTTCATAAAAATCAAATACTATAAGCATAACTTTTATAGAAATGATATACCTGAGATCAGACTGTGTGTTTTCACATGTATTTTCTGGCGGATCCATAGAGCAGTTACTCTTCATAGACACACAGCTGTACTCTGGGTTTGAGCTCTTCTGCTGGACTGAACTGGTTTTCAAACTAAGTAAAATAAAAAGCATATAGACTTATAAATGTTGTGCACTTTTACTGGAATCTTCTGTCTTAGGAAAGACCAGGGAGTGTTGTTACACTTTTGAACTAACCTCAGTGTGTTTTGCACTGTGTCAAACTTTGATTATAATTATTTTGAGAAATTAACTTACTGGTTTGCAAATGTTAAGCATGATTCAAAAAATGAATCAAAGCAACTGAAAAAAAAATCTAATTCCAAACAAACAAATTGAAAAAACAACTATAGAATTATATAATGATTCAACTCAGGTGAACATCAACCACGATCACATGACTCTTCTCAACGGCAAAATGGAGGACGAAGGCTCAACCGACTAAAGGTACCAATGTTTAGCTGAGCTTTAAAGATAAACCACCTTACTGTACTCTAGTAACGGTGCTCTTGCTGTGAAACATCACTGACCAGACACTGTGAAGCTTTCTACAAATCTGAACCAGTGGTTAGAAAAATCTGCTTTATTTTACACCTACTCCATTATATAAAGGTGAAAAAAATCCCAGCTTACATTTACTTGATGTCATTGCAAGTATTAGACTGACTGACGAATAAATGTTGCTTCTAATTCAAAAATGTCATACTAGGAGCATAATTTTTTATAGAAATGATAGGGGAGAGCGGTTCAAATCTAGATAATTAAACTGCTGTATATTAATAATAATTTCATATCAAATACTGTAAACATATATTTTATAGAAATGATATACCTGAGATCAGACTGTGCGTCTCCACTCTTAAACGTTCCTGGCGGATCCATAGAGCGGTTACTCTTCACAGACACACAGCTGGACTCTGGGTTTGAGCTCTTCTGCTGGACTGAACTGGAACAGAGAACAGATTCAGTTTAATCCTTTAGATTACTGTGTTCATTCTTTATGAGAGGAACCATATTTATATATATATAAAAAAATCTAATTCCAAACAAACAAATTGAAAAAAACAACTATAGAATTATAGAATGATTCAACTCAGGTGAACATCAACCACGATCACATGACTCTTTTCAACGGCACAATGGAGGACGAAGGCTCAACCGACTAAAGAGACCAATATTTGGCTGAGCTTTAAAGATAAACCACCTTACTGTACTCTAGTAACGGTGATCTTGCTGTGAAACATCACTGTTCTGACAGACACTGTGAAGCTTTCAATAAATCTGAACCAGCGGTTAGAAAAATCCACTCAATTTTACACCTACTCCATTATATAAAGGTGGAAAAAATCTCAGCTTACACTTACTTGATGTCATTGCTAGTGTAAGACTGACTGATAAATGTTGCTTCTAATTAAAAAAATGTCATACTATAAGCATATTTTTTTATAGAAATGATAGGAGAGAGCGGTTCAAATCTAGATAATTAAACTGCTGTATATTAATAATAATTTCATATCAAATACTGTAAGCATATATTTTATAGAAATGATATACCTGAGATCAGACTGTGCGTCTCCACTCTTAAACGTTCCTGGCGGATCCATAGAGCGGTTACTCTTCACAGACACACAGCTGGACTCTGGGTTTGAGCTCTTCTGCTGGACTGAACTGGAACAGAGAACAGGTTCAGTTTAATCCTTTAGATTACTGTGTTCATTCTTTATGAGAGGAACCATATTAATATAAACACATTCATCTTTCATCAAAAAGTACTTTGAGGAAACTTTATGATCTATTTATTTACATTTATGCATTTGGCAGACGCTTTTATCCAAAGCGACTTACATTGCATTATCCTATACATATATACATAGGTATGTGCAATCCCCTGGGATCAAACCCACAACCTTGCGTTGTTAACGCAATGCTCTTACCACTGATCTACAGGAAAGCTAAAACATTTGTATATTTTTACAATTTAACATTTCATGTTAGTTTTAAAACAAAAACACAGGCAAAAATAGGGGGTATAACAATATTTAACAGTGTTTGTTGAAAGTACCTGTATCCTGGAGAAAAATCTCCATCTCTGGATCCTTGTGAATCAGCCATGATGAAGATACAGGAGAATCTGATGAGTTTGATCTCCTCCACTGACTCTGAATGAAGAAACATTCACACACTAAATTAAATGATTAAATTAAACAACCTTCATAATTTAGCTGAACATATCTGGAGTGTGGGAGAAAATTGGATCATGTGACTCCGTTAACTCAAGCTTATTGGGCCTTTTCACACACACACACAAGTCGACCGCTGGATTTAGAATTTATGAAAAATAACGAGCATCGAGAAACGCTGATTGAACATGTTCGGGTAAAAAAAAAAAAAAAAAAACGACCCACATCGACACACACTGATCCGATAAAAAAAAAAAAAAAAATTGGTTGGCATTTGAGTGAATTTGCCTATTAATGTTTACACAT
The DNA here is from genome assembly GCF_965113295.1 of Leuciscus leuciscus. Classification (NCBI taxonomy): domain Eukaryota; kingdom Metazoa; phylum Chordata; class Actinopteri; order Cypriniformes; family Leuciscidae; genus Leuciscus; species Leuciscus leuciscus. Next base: position 1,828,281 of record NC_138733.1, on the reverse strand, counting down.
AAGTTAAACTTCCGTTCCGAAGAATCATAAACATCACGAAACACAAAGGAAACATTGAAGTGAAAGAAACCATTTATTAAAGGTTTCATATCAAGCTATATGTCAACAAATATCAAACATATCAATATCAAACACATATCAAACAAATAAAATGTCCTCCAAAGATTCATATTAATATGAGGAAATCACACAGATGAACACTCACCTTGATCAAACTTTTACAAAATACAGGATCTCAAATCCTCCAGCTTTAACATACAACTGCACGTAAATTCCTTTTAAAAAACGTTGATAAACACTTTGATGCTCTGATTTTTCCGTATCGTATTCGTATTTTTCCTGCTTAAAATGGCGAAAGGAGAACTTACTTTCACTTTCTATGTTCACTTCACGAGAGCACCACGACGCATACGTGTGAGAGCAGACGTTGTTGATCGCGCGCTGGAGATTAATATTTAAGTGGTAAATTATGTTTGTTTGTTTTGTTTTTTTCCGCAAACGAAACTGTTTTTTTTTTTTCTGTTTTTTTTATCTGTGTTACTTTATTTATTTTTATATTCTTTACTTAATTGAATTTTATTTTTCTATTTTTTTCTATTTAGTTTGTTAATGTATACTTTCATTCACTGTTTTTTTTTTTTTTTTGTTCATCAGTTGTCTTTCACTCGTTCATTCTTTTTATTTGTTTATCCTTGCCTTCAGTTGTTCAGTTTTGTCTTTCATTTATCTTTCTGCAGAATGCAGAGTTCCTGGTAATAAATCATAAAGAGTTTGTTTGATCACATCTGTATGATATCAAATAAGTTTGTCATCATCCAATCATGTTTATAATTACATTTAGTCATTAGCAGATGATATTTTTTCAAAGCGATCTACACATGTGGAACAATACAATGTGACATAAACCTGAAAGAATCAGATCAATTAAAACCATACTGTAAAAAATACTGTATTGTAAACTTTTTAACAGTTTAATGGTTGGTTTAATTTATTGTTCCTGCACTGATAACTTTATTGCCCTTTGACCACTTTTAATTTAAAAACTGAAATGGTCAAAAGTCATTTAGAGGAAAGGACAGAATTTATTGAGAAATATTAAATAATGAATACACTTAATTTATACAGCGTTTTTAACTATACAGATTGTTTCAAAACAGCTTTACAGTTATAAAAGGAAACTTGGTTAGATATATGGCTTTGATTTTATAGTAATTTTTTTGTAAAATATATATTTTATATAAAAGAAAAATATTAAATAAATTATATTTTATTTAATGTATATTTAAACTTCCATAACTTTTTCATACTTTAATTTTTTTAAGTGCTTTCACCTCTGTAATAATCTGCATTTCCCCCCCCCCCTTTAAAACAAGACCAAACTTGGGTCTATACTCCAAAGCATTCTTGAATTACAACCATTTAAGCTTGAATAGTGCATTTTAATGTCCATTCTCAAAAAGGGGGGTGACAGCTAAGGGGGTTAAAGTAACAGATTTTTTTTGGTTTTACAGCAGCTCTAGAATAAAGTTATTGTCCAGCTAAAGTTAGTTTTGATTGATTCACATCCGTTGCAGAGATCATTAGTTATTAACTTAACTAACCGCTAACACAACACTGTTTTAACAGAAAACCCTTAATGCGCTCCGGCTGCTCATTCGCACGAAACCAGTGTTTGGCAACTTGAGAACGCAAACCATGGAATAGGTTCCAAGGTTGAATAATTGTGGGGAAAAAAGCAAAAAAAAATTTATCTCCGTGCAAAAATGTGAAAATGCCAACACAGTCTCACTCCCTACTCGTCAAATGTCTGAAGCATGGTCAAGGACCCCTGGCGTCAAGTTTCAACGAAAGAGGTGTACCCTTGACGTCGTTTTTGACGCGGGGGTCAGTCAGATAGACATTCAAGTTAAAGGTGGGGTATGTAATTCTCTTTTTTGGCCATTTTTTCAAAATCATTTGAAATCCTATTCCTAACCCCCTTACAGCCACTGAAATGAAAATTAAGCAATTTAATCATCTGTGGAACAGGCAGGACTCGGAAAAACTCCAGCCAATCAATTCCAAGACCACCTAGAATCATTGGACAGTAAGTGCGTCAATCAAACGGTCGTACCATACCCCCCTCCCCCCATCCCCCTCATGTTCTTTGAATGGGTGGAGTCAAAGGAAAGAAGGTAGGACCATTTGAGTTGTGTATTTTCAAAATCTGCCGGCCGTTTTGCAAATCACATACGCCGTTTTTGACGCGGGGGTCCGTCAGATAGACATTCATGTTAACAAAGAGGTGTACCATTTGCGTTGTTTTTCGACGTGGGGGTCCGTCAGATAAACATTCCAACCTCACGGCAGTTCGTGATATGGTCACGTAATTTAATCTATTGATTTTTAAAAATTTATTTCGTTATTTTCGTGATTTCAGCACGTTTTTAAAACTAAATGGGAAGCATCTTTCGTGATCACAGCACGATTCTTTCTGCCTGTCGGGCTGCAGTAGAGAAGCTGTTTAATCAACATTTATTCACTTATCATGGTTTATATTTAATGTTATTATTTAGGTCTCATTGCCAGGGAAGCTGGATTGCTTTGCTATTTATTGATATTTTTAAAATTATATTTTATCAGTAGGAAATCGCGCTGAAGAAGTCTCATTCCGAACACATCGCGATATTTGGCATCAGTTCACGTGTGACAGATGTCGGTAAGTAACGTTAGTAAATACAGTAGTAAATAGTTGGTAAATACGCTGTCCTAATAATGTTTGATATAATGTATTTTTCTGTTTGTAGATATTATTGAGATAAGCTCACGTTCAGTCACTGCATTATATCTGTCATCTCCACGGATGCTTTACATTTTATTGCTTTCTAATTCAAAACAGGGTGATACTGTCTGTCACGTGACGTGCTATAGGCCCAGACCTTCAATCAGTTAATCATATTCATATCAGGTTTAAAGTAGTACTATTAGTTCCAAAGTTGTATTTGTAGTTGAAGCACAGTAAAAACAACACTTACTATGCTTTTACCACAGTAACATTAGTTTTACTGTGATAAGTGTAGTAAAAAGACAGTAATCACAAAACTCACCATGCTTTTACCAGACTATTGGTAGTTTTAATGTAAAACTTATTGTAAATGCACAGTAACCACAACACGTACCTACTGTGATAGGTGTGGTAAAAGGACAGTAACCACCACAAAACTTACCATGCTTTAAACCTCAGTAACATTAGTTCTACCAGAAAGACTCGGGAGAATAAAATACTATAACAATTAACATTTATTAACAGCCCAACAAGCAATCAAGTTCTTTGGCGTAGGCCCCGTCCGTAGCTTGCAATCCGAGGGTCCGGATCTGCATATCCTGCCTGAAGATGAAGGCGGGGGCGCAGCCGACCCCCTGCAAGGTATAGGAAGGGACCATCCTGGTGGTGGTGGGGGGGATGGAGAGAAATACCCATCTTGGTGGTGGTGGGGAGGATGGAGGTGAATTGAAGCGTCAGCATATGCGAACTCAGACGTGTGTAAGTACCAATCTTTTATACCACAAGTATAGGAATATGATTGGATAGATGAGAAAGTAATAAGTGACGTAACAATTGAGTCTTCCTGGCAGAACTTATGCTAGAGCTTCATTTTTACCGTGATGGATGTAGTAAAGGACCGTAATAACAAAACTTACCATGCTTTTACCTCAGTATTGGTAGTTTTAAAGTGATATTTGTTGTAAATGCATATTAACCACAACACTTAACATGCTTTTAATGCTTAATAATGTAACATCCAATATTTGTAAGGTAAAGCAGTAATTTTTCTTTTACTATTATTAAAAATATTATACATAATGATATTTTCTTTTCTCTTTTTTTCAGCTGAAAAGACCAAAAGGGCCTTTCGGACTCAGTCAGCCCATTATTGTTTGAGGACAAGTAACCGGAGGAGACGGACAGCTGCAATGGTAGGTATGTGTTAGTTTTAACCCTAAATCAAACATTTTATCAAGCATTTGTTGTTCCTTTTCTCACAAAACCCATAGCCCAATCAGTATGAACATAGTCTCAAAGTCTTAATAATTCACAAGATTTAACAAGTTGTCAAAATCGTATGATACTCGTACATATTTGTATACTCGTACATAATCCTGCAGCTTTTACTCTTAGTGCTGTCATTGGCTACTGCCTCAATTCCTGTACATGTTTATCGCGATATTTGTAATCTGTGATATCAGTTGCGCCCCTTCTTGGAAAGTAGTCGGATGTCCCACACAAGTCAGGTCAAGTCAAGTTAAGTTTATTTGTATAGCGCTTTTCACAATACAGATTGTATCAAAGCAGCTTCACAGTATTAAATTAAAATAATACAACAAAGTTTGTTTCAAGAGGAATTTATTGATTGATAAAATTAAATTAAATATCCCCAAAATATCCCCAACTGAGCATGCCAAAGGCAACAGTGGCAAGGAACCGAAAAACTCAATCAAGTGACCTAATGGTGTCCTAAAACTCCATCAGGTGACCTAATGGAGAAAAAAACCTTGGGAGAACCCAGGCTCAGTCGGGGGCCAGTTCTCCTCTGGCATTTATGAGCTAGAGGCCGGATTGTAGTTTGAACTGTAGGATTATATGAATGCTTGGCTGAAGAGATGCGACTTTAATCTAGTTTTAAACTGGGAGAGCGAGTCTGAGCAACGAACAGTATCAGGAAGACTATTCCAGAGTTTTGGAGCCAAATGTGAAAATGCTCTCCCTCCTTTGGTGGTTCTGGATATCCTAGGTATGACCAAAAGCCTTGAATTTAGTGATCTTAAAGAGCGCGATGGATTATAGGGCGATAGAAGATCCGTTAAATAGACTGGAGCTAAGCCGTTTAGGGCTTTATAAGTCAGTAGCAATACCTTGTAATTAATACGGAGCTTTATAGGTAACCAATGCAGTGATGATAAAATCGGTGTTATATGATCATATTTTCTTGATCTCGTAAGAACTCTAGCGTCGGCATTTTGGACTAACTGTAGCTTGTTTATTGAGGATGCAGGACAACCAGCTAATAAAGCATTACAGTAATCCAGTCTCGAGGTCATGAATGCATGAACTAACTTTTCTGCATCAGAAACTGATAGCATATTACGTAGCTTAGCAATGTTTCTAAGGTGGAAAAAGGCTGTTTTTGTAACATATGAAATATGATTTTCAAAAGACAGGTTGCAATCGAGTATAACACCCAGGTCTTTTACTGTAGAGGATAAAGTAACAGGACATCCTATGATGTTAAAGTTGTATTGTTTTGTGGGCGGTTTTTTGAACCGATAAGTATTACCTCTGTCTTGTCTGGATTTAATAAAAGAAAATTACGCGTCATCCAATCTTTTATATCTTTAACACACTCTGTCAATTTGGAAAATTTAGCGTTTTCATCAGGCCGTAATGAAATATATATTTGAGTGTCATCAGCATAACAATGGAAACTAATTCCATGTTTCCTTATAATATTTCCAAGTGGCATCATATATATTGAAAATAACAGAGGGCCTAATACAGATCCCTGCGGGATTTTTGTCCATTTAAATAGACAAAATGGTAGCGGTCAGATAGGTATGATTTGAACCAGCTTAGTGCTTGTCCTTGAACACCAGTATAATTTTGTAGTCGATCTAAGAGTAATGTATGATCTATAGTATCGAACGCAGCACTAAGATCAAGTAAAACTAGTATTGAGATACAGCCTTGGTCAGAAGCTAAAAGTAAATCATTTGTGATTTTAACGAGCGCAGTTTCAGTGCTATGATGCGGTCTGAATCCTGACTGAAACTTTTCATAGATATCATTTTGTTGCAAGAAAGAGCCCAGTTGAGCGGACACCACTTTTTCTAATATTTTAGACATAAATGGAAGATTTGAAATGGGTCTATAATTTGCTAGATTATTATGATCTAATTGTGGTTTCTTAATGAGAGGTTTTATAACTGCCAGTTTAAATGCTCTTGGAACATGACCTAAAGATAAAGACGAGTTAATAATATTGAGGAGAGGCTCTTCCACTACAGGTAACACTTCTTTCAGTAGTTTAGTTGGTATAGGATCTAATAAACATGTTGTTGTTTTAGATGAAGTGATAAGTTTATTTAACTCTTTTTGTTCTATAGTTGTAAAGCACTGTAATTGTTCTTGCGGGGTGATAATTGAAGCTGAATTATAAGGCGCGATTGAAGATTGAACGTTTACAATTGTGGTTCTGATGCTTTCTATTTTCTCAGTGAAGAAGTTCATGAAATCATTACTACTGAACTGTAACGGGATATTTTGTTCGGGTGACGCCTGTTTATTTGTTAGTTTAGCCACGGTGTTAAATAAAAACCTTGGATTGTTTTGGTTGTTTTCTATTAGTTTGCGGAGGTGCTCAGCCCTGGCCGCTTTTAGGGCCTTTTTATAACGTGACATACTGTCTTTCCACGCGATTCTAAAGACCTCTAAATTAGTTTGTTTCCATTTACGCTCTAAAATACGGGTTTCTCTCTTTAGAACATGCGTAGTATTGTTATACCATGGTGCTTTATTTTTCTCTCTGACCTTTTTTAATTTAATAGGTGCAACCACATCCAATGTTCTAGAGAGAATGGTGCTCATAGTGCTAGTTAGTTCTTCTAGTTCATCTGTTTGTTTGGGTTCAGGCAGCAGCTGAGACAGATTAGATAAACAATTTGAGAAATTATCTATGGTGGATGGAAGGATTGTTCTGCCTGGTCGATAACGCGGCGCTGCATGACATATTACAGCAGTACGTAATATGCAAGTTACCATGTAGTGATCAGTGACTTCATCACTTTGTGGAATGATATCTATATCGGTTGGATCGGTTCCATGTGATATAATTAAATCGAGTGTATGATTAAGACGATGTGTTGGTCCGGTGACGTTTTGCTTGACCCCAAATGAATTTAATAAATCTGTAAACGCAGCCCCTAACGCATCATTTGGATTATCTACGTGTATGTTAAAATCTCCAACAATTAATGCTTTATCGACATTGACTAATAGGTCTGAGAGAAAATCTGCAAACTCTTTTAGGAAATCAGCGTAAGGCCCTGGCGGTCTATATACGGTAGCCAAGGCTAGAGATAATAGGGATGTTTTTCCAACATCTAAGAGTGTAACATTTAGTACAAGTACTTCAACTTACTACACTGTCAGAAAGTTTATATAAATGGCATTGTATTCATTAAAATTATTACAAATTGGTCCCTGTCTGTTCATGTTCCAATGATACATGATGTCTCTCCACACCTCATAACCTACCTCTGTTTGCAAGAGTGGAAAAGCTTATCTGACATTATCATGTCACATGACATCAGATACTCGATTATTTTGTCGTAATCAGATCAGTTACACTGCTGATAACTGTCCTGTTTGCATGTAAATCAAGTTTTTTTTTAAACGAGTTCATATGATTATTGCTTGCTATTAAAGACATACTCTTATTCATAGAAATGCCCACATATCAGTGAACTTATTACATAAAAATGCTTTCAACATTTAATTATGCAACACTCTTTGCAGAAAAATATCCCACAGTTGTATATAAACTGACTACTTGCAAGTAATGTATTAAAATTACCTTCCTTTCTGTTTTACAGGATTACTTAGTCTTTTTTTAAGATCTCTACAATATCAAACTCAACATCTCTGTTAAGAGCCAACCCTCACAAGAGCTACTAGTGAGTCGCAGCGAATCTTGCTGTGATCAGCCCCTTCCAGGTAAAGTTCTTAGAATATTTCAGTCAGAATTTACTTATCAAATGCTCTCTCCTGAATCATATGGTAAATTAACTGAATTATAACCATCTTAATTTATATGTTTCAAGAACAATAGTAATTGCACATAGAGTAAGTAAAGACTTTCTTGTTTTACAGCAGAGAAAGAAAACCAGTCCTTATATCTATGCAAGCTAATCGAATAAGTCCTTTGTTTCGGGTGAGGAAGGAACATCTGGTGCCCAAAGAAGACAGAAAGGTGCGCGAGTCCATTGGTATGTCTTGTATAGAAACAATGCTGTAAGTACATAATTTGATGTTGACAATTTTACATTGTACAAGTTATCACTTGGTTTTTTGACCAAGTGAAGCTCTTGAAACAAGTGACAGAAGAGTATGTTGTCTTCAAAGAAATCAAGCATCACTGGCAAAGGCTCAAAAGAGACCATGCCTTTCTAAAAGATCTTTTAAAAAAGGTTGCAGTTAATATGGGTAAAACAGTTTTTGTTCAGTACTTAGTTTATTATGTGCTGCAATATTATATATATATAATACTTCAATGTGTATATTATATAATGTGCTGACTGATGCTTTGTAAATTTATATAAGGAACAGGCAACTCTGGCCCTTTTGCATTCTACTTTTTGAGGTTGAGAGTTTACCTCCAACCCTAATCGAGCACATCTGAAAATTTTAACCAAAGTCTTCAGGCTTACTTCTAGACAATAGGCAGGAGGGTTTGAGGTTTGAGCTAAATCTGCAGGACAGTGGACGCTGAGGGCCAGAGTAAACCATCACTGCTTTAAATAACGCAGTACATAAGCTGACCTGACTGTCCATTAAACAACTTCATTTTAATTATTTGTGTTTTTTGTTTTACTTTCAGACCAGGACTAGAGAACGCCTGACATCATGGGATGTTGAGACTTCTTCCTCTGGTTGAGAAAAAGCTACACCACATCAGTGATCACATCTTCTGTTCTTCATCTAAACACAAACTTGAACATGATACAGGGAAGAGCAAGAAACCAGTTTAGCTGTGATAATGAATCATTATTTTCCAACACAATATCAAATATGTTTTCTGTATCATAGGTGACTGAATATGATTCTCTGGCACTCATTTGTGTGGCTTCAGCAGCTGTGAATGGATTAATATGATGTTAATGTATTTTTGAAGACACATTTTTCTTGAATCTCATTTGTCTTTATGCTACTTTATCAACGTTATGCTTTTGTCCTCCAATAAAGTGTTGTTTAATAAAGTATGATGAAAATTGTGTATTGAAAGTGGTGTTTGGTACAGTAAATAGAAAATTGTATTTGAAAATTTTGAATTTCTTATTTCTTTAGTTTAGTTCATAATTTACAACTACATGTAATTTTTACGATTGCTTTGACAGATTTTTCAGTACTTTTAACAATTTTCCAAAACTCTTAACACAGTTAGCACTACATCCGTCTGTGTAAGCTATACTATTAACACATTTCTTGTTGCTTTAACACAAAATGCATACAATTAACACAAATTTAAAATGCTTGAACTTCTTTTACACACAAGCTCAAACAAGACCAAAACAATGGATTTTTACTGCCAAATTTACCAATGCTTTAACACTGTATGTCAGAACAGATAACACCATGTTCTAAACCTAACCTTACAGGCTAAAGTCAAGGTAAACAGCTGTTTATATTGTGAAATGAAACACAAATATAGCCCCTGTATTTTATTCTATTGTTACTGATTGAATTATACAAATATATAAGGGTATACCTGGCACATCTGATGTCCATCTGATGTTAGTGTTTTTATGACATTGTGCTATGATTGACTAAATCTTCCTGTTGGATGAGAACATATGTTAGTGTTTTGAAAAATTATTTGATTTTGAGACATGTTTGCAGTGTTTTGGTAGACATATGGCCCTATTTTAACGATCTGAAACGCAAGTGTCAAGCGCAAAGTGCAAGTAACTTTGTGGGCGGGTCTTGGGCGCTGTTGCTATTTTCCCGGCGGGATAAATGCCTCTTGCGCCCGACGCAAATCTAAAATGGGTTGGTCTGAAGTAGCTTCATTATTCATAGGTGTGGTTTGGGCGTAATGTGAAATAAACCAATCAGAGCGTCATCTCACATTCCCTTTAAGAGCAGACGCGCTTTTTCCATAGCGCATTGCTATTATAACGGCGGATTTGGCAGGCGCGCGCCAGGAGCGGTTCACAGCCAAGGAGAGCAACGCTCTCGTCACGGCCGTAAAAGAGAGAAGTTACATTGAAATGGAGAAACCCACCCAAATTAACTTCGGTTAAACAGGCGTATGATAATTTGGGTAAACGTGTAAGCTAGATGTATGCTTTTATAATAAATTGTCTATCTATCTATCTATCTATCTATCTATCTATCGTAATAATGTATGATTTGCAAAAATGAGAACTGCTGCTTCTGTGTAGACGAGAGAATCAGTGTATGCGCGTTGTGCACACGCTACATTGATTATGGCCAAGCATGCGCCCTTAAAATAGCATATGAATAACATGCGCAACGCGCCACTGACTTTAAAAAAAATTTTTCTGGTTAGTGGCGCAATTGTTTTCTAAACCATCAAAATAGCATGAAGGAACGTTTGCGCCGGAACACGCCTCCTTTTTTGCGCTGAACCGCCCAGGGAGCGCAAGTTCATTCCCTAGTTTAGCGACGTGCTTCTGTGGAGGGAAAAGCGCGCTTTGCGCGGGTGCAAAATAGGAATGATACATGCGTCGGTGTACAAAGTCAATTGCGCTGGGTGCAAGATAGGGCCTATAGTGCATTGTTGCTAGCGTATTATTGTATTTTGAAAATTAGTGTTGGAGTTTAGTTTACAATGAGTGATTTTGAGCATGAAATTAACTGTTTTGCCAATTGTGTGTTGGTGCGTTAAGAGTTTAGGAAATTTGTTAAAAGTATTGAAAATATTGTCATAGCGATTGTAAAAAACTAATTACCATGATCATTTTACTTAAAACATAAAAATGTAGATCTGGTTAATGATATTTGGGACAACAATGCAACAAAAGTTGCACATACTTGCATGTATCCCAGTTTGCAGTGAAATAAAGGAAAGCTATGTGAATAACAAGAGGCTGCAGTGGCTATCTTGCTATAAACACTTCAAGCATAATTGAAGATGATCCATGTTGATCATTCTAGTACATCTACTACTGCATTTCAAATGAAAGCATATATCACTGATGTCAGGTATTTAAGCAGCAATTAGAGGGAGTGAATTTTTTTCTTTTTTCTTTTTTATTTTTTACTGAATGGTGCATTATCCTTGTGTAATAGGAATAGTGTGTGTATATCTGTGTAGAAAATACTGCCCTTCCACCCCCAGGGGCCCAGCAACGGCCCCCAGAAGAGCAAAAAAATGGACATTTCAAATGGCTGTAACTCAAAGTCCGGTTTGTGTATCAAAGAGAAAATCGGCAGGACAACTGCTTATGCTATGTTTAATAAATAATGTTGGGCACAGTTTTCAGACATATATGGAAAGCTGGCATAAAGGTTATTTTTAAAGTGCTCACAGTAAAATATAAAATTTCAGCCTGTCCCTCATATATGTCATAAAGGTTTGCACAATGAACAAATTTAGATATCCAGTTGTCCATTAAATATATTATTTATTTAACATTTATTGTTTCATTAATTAACGTTTTAAACTACATTACCCACATGTCTCTGTCGTTCTATCAATGGAACAGGAAACATGGAGCTGTAGTTCATTGAAATGTGCAGACATGCTTAGAGTTAGGGTTGGCATCTCGGTAAAGGAGTAATTTCTCATAACATAGAGACACTTTATAGTTAACTTAATGTATAACTAACGTAATAATAACACCAAAACATACTTTTTAAGATGAAGCGCCGTTTTATATGGGTTAAACGATAGTCCAATCACAGCGAGTTCTGCGAGAAAGTCACAACCAATAACAACCCAGCTGAACAGAATGCGTCACATTTACTTGCCCATTTATGGTAAATGATGACAGATCTCTTCTGGTTCCGGCTGCAGGGATATATACCTTAAATATTTCATATTTGGCCTGTTAAACATGTATTCCTTCTAATTAAATTATAAATCTCATATTTCAAAACAAAAGACTCCTTTGTGTGGTTACCATCCAAAAACGAGTTAACATGATCAATGACACAAATTTGCTTATTTGATTAGACTGATGCATGATCATTTGAAAGAAACTTTTTTCTAAGCAATGACCTAGAGCAGGGTAGTTTTGCAGTGTTTTAATTAAAGATAATTGCATGTACTAAAGTGCTTTTAACATTTACAGTGTATGTATAGTATATCAAAGATATATCATTCAAATAAATGTAACAAAACCACACTTAATGCACACAATTTTGAAAGCATATTCCAATATTTAATGTCAAACTGTTTAAAGACAAATGTAGCGCCAAAACTACTGCACAACAATAACAATCAATTAATTATATATATATATATATATATATATATATACTGTATATATATATATATATATATATATATAAAATATCCAGATACAGGGGTAATCTATTATAGTGACACATACAGTAACGTAAAAAAAAAATATTTTTTACAAACCAGATGAGATTCAACTTTGTTATGTGAAAATATATTTGTACCCTTTCAGTCGCTCACGTTCGACGTAACGTCGACGTGACGACGTAATTGGGATCACTTCAGGGAGCCCTATCAACTTCGAGTGTCTACAGAACGAGCCAATGAATGTTGGCGTGCGTTAATCGCGTCACGCGCCCCCGCCCCGCCGTGCGGGTATAAACAGGAAGCGGGCGCACGCACACATTGTCTTTCACTTCGGAGCCGAGCTTTTGTTTTCACTTCCGAACTCTACAGGAAAAGACCGACCCTTTGAGAACGAGAAGAGGACTCTCCTTGTGTTGGTGTGACGGCGCGATCAGTGGTGGCCGCGAGCATTGCAGCTCACAACTGCTGTTTTCACAGCACTATTGTTCTGTGTCTGTGTGTGTGTGTGTCGGTTCGTTGGGCCCTGGGTGCCTCAGCACTGAGAGAGTTATTTTAAAAAAATTTAGTTTTCACTAAAAGAGCAACACAAGCGTGACCCTGCGTCTTTTTCAAGATGTCATTCCGCTTGTGCGTTTCTGGATGCCGTCGTTCCCTGGCGCCACCAGATGGCCACAGTAGTTGCCTCTCGTGTTTGGGCATTCAACATGCTGAGGCAGCTTTTGTGGATAGTTCATGTTCCCATTGCGGGAATATGACTATCTCAGCGCTTAGATCGAGACTCGCTTACCTCAAGGGAGGTGCAGTCCCCTCGCCTATGCCCCGATCTAGTGTTTATTCTGCCCCGCAGAATAGACCTACTTCGGCGCATGACCAGTACCCCGGTACCTTTCTTTCCGGAGGTGCATGAGGAGCTTTCTAGGACGTGGAAGGCACCGTATAGTGCCCGAAGCCGTTCTAGTGGCTCCTCCCCCCTCGCCACCCTCGACGGCGGGGCAGCTAAGGGGTATGTGGATATCCCCCCAGTGGAGCGGGCGGTCGCGATGCAACTGTGTCCGGCGTCCGCTTCCTCTTGGCGGAGTAATCCACGCCTCCCGTCCAAGGCCTGTAAGTTTTCGTCCGGTCTAACGGCGAAGGCTTACAAGGCCTGTGGACAGGCTGCTTCCGCCCTCCATGCCATGGCGCTCTTGCAGGTCCACCAGGCCCAGGCGCTCATGGACATGAACGAGGGTGGTTCTGACCCAGAGCTTCTCCGGGAGCTCCGTGTGGCAACCGACCTCGCCCTCCGGGCGACGAAGGAAACCGCACGTTCAGTCGGTCAGGCGATGTCCACCTTGGTGGTCCAGGAGCGCCACCTCTGGCTCAACCTGGCGGATATGAGGGACACCGATAAATATAGGTTCCTGGATGCCCCTCTTTCCCAGGTTGGGTTGTTCGGCGACGCGGTCGAGAGCTTTGCCCAACAGTTCTCGGCCGCACAGAAGCAGACGGAGGCCATCCGGCACATCCTGCCCCGGCGGACCGCTGCTGCTCCCACCCGTCCGCCGGCCGCAGACCCTCCGTCTACTCGTCGCCGAGGTCGGCCTTCTGCTGCGTCCTCCGCTCCCGCTAAGCCCCAGCAGCAGCAGCAACCATCCAGGCCTCAGCGTGGAGCAAGCCGTAGGAAGCTGACCCCGCCCGTCCAGGCCGCTGCCAAACCAGGAGGCAAGCGACGGTGCAAACGACCCTGAGACGGGCGGCCCGGAGGTGGATCAAGTTGCTCTTCAGGAGATGGCGAAGGCGCCACTCCTTTTATGTTTTTTCACAATTAATGCACACAATTTTGAAAGCATATTCCAATATTTAATGTCAAACTGTTTAAAGACAAATGTAGCGCCAAAACTACTGCACAAGCCGTAGGAAGCCGACCCTGCCCGTCCAGGCCGCTGCCAAACCAGGAGGCAAGCGACGGTGCAAACGACCCTGAGACGGGCGGCCCGGAGGTGGATCAAGTTGCTCTTCAGGAGATGGCGAAGGCGCCACTCCTTCCCCCGGTGGAGGGCCGGGCGGAGAATCTTTTGTTTCCTTTTCTTTTTGTTCTGCCACTGACCCACATTTTCAATAAAAGAGCAATTTCTGAAACCTCCGGGCCCCAAGAGGGCGCGCTTGGCAGTCGACGACACCGCCATGCCTTGTCACTCCCGAGCCCCTCTTTCATCGCCAGCAGGCAGCAGTGGCTGTGTCCTGGACGCACTGACGCCTCCGCACACTCACTCTGCCCTTCGACGGAAGCAGGTATGTGCTGCACCACACACTCAGACCTAGGGTTGGGTACCGAAACCGATGTTCCGACGTAAACGGTAGTATTGAGACCGAATAAGAACGCAACTTTCGGTGCTTGATTTCGGTGCCTGACTTTTTTCACTGCCCCCTATAAAACATTTCGCGGCACGAATGATCCAATAACAAAACATCTCCAGTTAACCAGCAGAGCATTCGTTTAGTTCGTTTGTTAAATAAGAGACGATCTAGCGCTGAACTGTGTTTTTTAAATCAAGTGATCAAAGTGCTCGTTGCCGCTGCGATCGGTGGCTTTTCTTTTGTGGCTCGCGCACACCGCACTTTCTTCACTCGGACGCGCGCTTCAATACGTTGCAGAGATCGATCTATTTATAGTATAAATATACTCATACGCCGTCTATATGAGTATGTGCGCGGAGAGTTTGTGTGTGTGCGTGCTCGCGTCTCAGATGAGTATGTGCGCGAGTTTGTGTGTGTGTGTTAGCGTCTCAGATGAGTATGTGCGCGGAGAGTTTGTGTGTGTGCTCGCGTGTCAGATGAGTATGTGCGCGGAGAGTTCCGCGCGTATGGTGTGTGTAGAGTTTGTGTGTGTGTGTGTGTGTGTGTGTGTGTGCGTGAGCGACTTTAGATGTGACGTTGTGCATTTCATATAGTTGGAGCATTCAGCAGTATACATGTATGTGTGACTACTTAGTATATGTGTATGCAAGCATTTTATGTGTGCGTGAATGAAGTTCGATTTAGGCCTCATATCTATTCGTTCTGGTGAAATCACAACATATAATGCACACAAAGTGTCCCTGCTTGATATACAACCACTGATGAGCATAATCGGTAAAAAAAAAAAAAAAACCTACGAATGCGGATTATAGCCTAACCCAAAACCTCTGACACTCTTGACTAAAGTTCAAATTCAGCTGCAGTGTTCCTCTTCGGGTAAGTCTAGTATTTTAATGCCAACTGCAAATCTTGCATATCAAGTATGAAGTATATCAAGTATATTTATATGAGGCTATACTATGTGTGTTAAATATTTCTGCTCAGTGTCAGATATTTCTCTGTTTTGTAAAAGTCTATAATATATAATATTGAATATATATATATATATATATATATATATATATATATATATATATATATATATATATATATAATATGAGAAGACAAAATTTTGATCTTAACTTAAGTGTTTTCGGCTACATCAGCACAATTTTTAATTGTATCAGAAATCAGAAAATCTTTTTCAGAAAACACACACAGGTATTATTTTTTTTGATAAAGAGTGTGCGGTTTCGTTTTCTTAAGTACCGGTTTAAGAACCGTTTAAGCACCGGAACCGTTTGAAAAATACCGAGTAGGTACTGGTATAGAATAGAATAGAATAGAATAGCCTTTATTGTCATTGCACTGTGGAGGTACAACGACATTTAGGGTGCTCTCACAGAGCCACCCTTGCACCACACAAAAAAGGTAACAAAAACTACAAGGAACAATAAACAACATACATCAGGACAAAGACAAATAGGCTAAACGAACGATGTTTTAAAATGTAAATAAAAAAATAAAAATAAAATAAATCTATTTAAACGTTAAAATCTTAAAGTGTCTGTAGTTATTACAGAGTGCAGGTAGGAGGAGGTGGACTAATTGCACTAATTGTCTGCTTTTCATGGGGTATGGGGTGATTGATTGAGGGGGGGCGGGCTTATGTGTGCAAATGTCCATAGGTATTGGCAGTTCGTATGGCCCAGGGGAAAAAGCTGTTCGTCAGCCTGCTGGTATGGGATCTGGTTGACCTGTAGCGTCTCCCCGAGGGCAACAGATCAAACAGGGGGTTAGCAGGATGTGAGGGGTCTCTTGTGATGACCTTCGTTCTCCTGAGGCAGCAGGATGTGGAGATGTTTTCCAGGCTGGGTAGTGGGCAGCCGATGATCTTTTGGGCGGTGTTAATGACCCTCTGCACAGCCTTCATGTCCTCAGCTGTGAAGCCTGCGTACCATACACTTAAACAGTGTGTTAGTACACTCACCACAGAGGAGTGATAGAAAGTCAGCAGCAACTTTGTGTCCAGATTATTCTTCCTGAGGACACGCAGGAAGTGTAGCCGCTGCTGAGCCTTCTTGACCAGGGCCCTGATGTTGTAGGTCCAAGAGTGGTCAGCAGAGATGTATGTGCCCAGAAACCTGAAGGTGGTGACGATTTCCACTCTGGTGGTGACGAATCTCCATTTATGAGGAGGGGGGTGTGATCATGTCTGTGCTTCCTGAAATCCATAATTTCACTTCCTGAAATCCGTATCGGATAAAACCCAACCAATACCCGACCCTACTCAGACCCCACTTCGGGCCGCTGTGCTGTCCAGGTCGGGTCCCTGCATTCCGCCGCGCTGCCCCTGTGGTGCCATTGGTCCCGCTTGCTCGGTCTCTGGGAGCCTGGTTAACGCTTCCCAGCCCGTCTCGCTGGCTCATCCGTACCATCAGACTCGGCTATGCGATTCAGTTTGCCCGGCGCCCCTCCTGCTTTCAAGGGCATTCTGTTCACCCGTGTTTTGGCGGACAATGCCCCTGTGCTCAGGTCAGAGATCGCAGTCCTACTGGCAAAGGACGCGATCGAGCCGGTCCCTCCAGCCGATGTGAAGACCGGCTTCTACAGCCCGTACTTCATTGTACCCAAGAAAGGTGGTGGGTTACGACCAATCTTGGACCTGCGCGTCCTGAATCGGTCCCTTCACAAGCTACCGTTCAAGATGCTTACGCAGAAACGCATTTTCAAATGCATCCGTCCCCAAGATTGGTTTGCAGCGATCGACCTGAAGGACGAGTACTTTCATGTCTCGATTCTCCCTCGACACAGACCGTTTCTTCGCTTTGCGTTCGAGGGGCGGGCATATCAGTACAAGGTCTTACCCTTAGGGCTGGCCCTGTCGCCCCGCGTCTTCACGAAAGTCGCGGAGGCGGCCATTGCTCCCATGTGCGAGCGTGGTATTCGCATCCTCAACTACCTCGACCACTGGCTTATTCTGGCCCAGTCGAGAGAGCAGTTGTGCGAACACAGGGACATGGTGCTCAGTCACCTCAGCCACTTAGGGCTTCGGGTCAACTGGGAAAAGAGCAAACTCACCCCCGGGCAGAGGATCTCTTTTCTCGGTATGGAGTTGGACTCGATCGACATGACAGCGCGCCTCACCGAGGCCCGTGTCCAGTCAGTGTTGAATTGCGTGAGCACGCTCAAACGCAGAACAGCGGCACCACTGAAACTTTTTCAGAGGCTCCTGGGGCATATGGCATCTGCAGCCGCGGTTACGCCGCTCGGATTGCTTCATATGAGGCCGCTCCAACACTGGCTCCACGATCAAGTCCCGAGATGGGCGTGGCAGAGCGGTTCGTGCCGGGTCCAAGTGACTCCGCACTGTCGCCAAACTCTCAGCTTGTGGTCGGACCCTTCGTTCCTGCAGGCAGGTGTTCCCCTGGAACAAGTGTCCAGGCACTCTGTGGTCTCCACAGATGCCTCTGCCACCGGCTGGGGGGCCACGTACAACGGGCATGCAGCTTCAGGTCTGTGGACGGGGCCTCAACTGCATTGGCACATCAACTGCCTCGAGTTGTTAGCAGTACGTCTTGCACTGAGCCGCTTCAAAACGCTGCTACTAGGCAAGCACGTATTGGTCCGTACGGACAGCACGGCGACCGTTGCGTACATCAACCGCCAAGGTGGTCTACGCTCCCGCCGCATGTCACAACTCGCCCGCCATCTCCTCCTCTGGAGTCAGAAGCATCTGAGGTCGCTTCATGCCGTTTACATTCCGGGCCTGCTCAACCGTGCAGCCGACGAGCTCTCGCGGCAGCAGGTGCTACAGGGAGAATGGCGACTCCATCCCCAGGTGGTCCAGCTGATTTTCAGGCGCTTCGGGACCGCACAGGTAGATCTGTTTGCCGACCCGGACACGTCTCACTGCCAGTTGTTCTATTCCCTGACCGAGGGGACCCTCGGCACGGATGCTCTGGCACACAGCTGGCCCCGGGGCCTTCGCAAGTATGCATTTCCCCCAGTGAGCCTTCTTGCACAGAACTTGTGCAAAGTCAGGGAGGACGAGGAGCAGGTCTTGTTAGTTGCGCCATATTGGCCCAACCGGACCTGGTTCCCGGAACTAGTGCTCCTCGCGACAGCCCCTCCCTGGCCCATCCCTCTGAGAGAGGACCTACTGTAGCGAATATGCATCTGGGTAAATATGAATTAGCTCAAGAATATGGGGAATCTTGGGATATTAATATCTATGACTCATGGTCATAATTCATAAGTCGCATGTACATTTATTTATTTTTTTATTATCCAGATTACCTCGTTCTGTAACTGGTCTGACCAACCTTTAACTCGGCCAGCGAGTAGATGTAAGGTCAGTACAGTTAAGAAGGGGTATTCACAAACTCCACTAAAGTTTAGGTTCTGGCCAAGAACACTAAACTTTACTGAGTTTATTAATTAAAACTACTGAATGTAGTCTAATATTATAGAGCCTGTAGCTTTATAGATCTTTTGTTTCATTGACTTTATAAAAAGTGGGTTTTCAAACACAGAGACAGTTAAAAGTATAAATGGGTTTATTAATAAAATGGCACACGCTAGAGATTATAAACTACACATATAAACGTACGTAAAAATGCAAACAAACACATAAACATTTAAACAAACATGACGTGATCGGAATGAAAATGGAATGAAAGAAAGAAAGATATAGAGGGAAGATAGAGGGTAACTTAAATCACAGACCTAAGACCTAGACACCTGGAACAGCTTTTATAGAAATCAATATACTTGCGAGATGTGGTACTCTTTCAGTGTGATGCTGAAAAGGGGACGCGCGTGCGCGTGTCCGGCTGGTTTGCGTCTAGCTTCTTCTTCTGGGTCGTTTCGAAAAACGATGTAAAGGCTCACTTGAATTTAACGTTACCGGAAAAGTTCAGATTCGTCTCCCGGGATGGGAGAGGCTGGAAATCTTAGTTGCAACGAACGGCAGCTACGACTCGAACATGTGTTGGTCCGAGGAGAAGGCCAGGGCCTCCTTCAGATGTTCCTTGGAGAAACGCTGCGCCGAGGAAGAGGGTCCAGAGAAGTTGGATGAGTTGAGTTGGAAGCGAGAAGAGAAGAGAGAGAGATGAGGGGGCTTCTGACGTTTTATCAGACCTCTGTTTACGCCCCCTCTTGGAACGACAGCGAATCAGATTGTCTTTTCTGAAGCGGGAAAATTCTCTTTGTGTGAAGAAGAAAACGCCTACTTTCACCATATGTCTTATGAGAGAAAGAATTCATATTTCTTCTTAAGATTGTACACCTGGAACAATACATCTTACTGTAATACTATGTGCGGGACTGGCTGAATTAAAACAGGACGGTCAGACAGATACCAAGAATTACAGGTAGATATTGGACACACATAACATTACGTTCATATGCCTCATTACACACAAATAAAGCTTGATTAAACACACAATAAAATTGTCAGTGTTTCCGTTATGGCAAATGACGACACTTTGAGAAACATAGGAATACATATCAAACATTTTGTGGCTTGTTATGTGGAAGAATATCTGTTTCCAAAGTTCCAGAGTGTGTGTGTGTGTGTGTGTGTGTGTGTGTGTGTGTGTTCTGGAATGCCTTTGAGGCTTGGGTCGTAAAGTTTTATGGTCTGAGTTAGGGTTACAACAAGACACGACTGAGGAATTCCCTTCAATGAACATTTAGAATTCAAAACTATACTCTAGCAAACCAAACCTCTATCACACGTGCATATAGGAAGGTACACACATTATAAAGGAAAATAACAGATATTTCTCTTATTCTCAGTTATACACAAAAGGGTGTTTGTGTGTGTGTGCGGAATGCCATGAGGCCGTAAAGTTGGGGGATACGAGTCACATGGGCGCTGGTAAATGGGTCCTCGTGGGGCAATTATTAACCAGCCAGGACACAAGACGATGTGTCTTCCCATATGATCACTTAACGCGAGAAGCAGATGTCGTTGTGGCTACATTCCCCCTTTTTGTTAAACGAAATTCGGGATGGAATTCGTTGAACAACAAATAGGCACAACGAGTGTCAGGGCGTTGTCGGTGACCGTGGAGATGCACATCACCGTGCTAGACTTCTCTGAGTGTGAGTCCTGCCTTGGCAGTCAGGAGTCGGGGGTGTTCTCTCTCCATGCGATGTCGGGATCGGACCTGGTGAGGTCCGATGGTGGCTGCTTTCTCGCGAACCACTGCGGCCTGCATCCTGTTAGAGGCGATAGGGAGAGAGAGAGAGAGAAGGAGAAAAAAAAAAAATTCCAGCGATGGAGGTCCTTAGTTGGTTTAGGACAGTCTTTTTGGTTCGCTGAGGTTGGTATGCCACATGCTTTGATGTCCCATGCATGGCTTTTTGGCACATGTGGCGTCATTGTTACGCCTGCCCCCCCCCCTTGTGCTTTGTGGCTTTACGAGCTGTGGCGCTGTGATGGCAACAGGTGCACAATGCGTATTGAAGTCTTGTGAACGTAACATGTGCGTGGTGGCAGACAGCTGTCTGAGGCACTGGTTGTCAGTGAGCTCGGATGGCCTGCGAGGGTGGTGGAGGGGTAAGTGGTGGCATAGGAAAAGTCTGTTCATCAGAGGCCCGCATGACTTTCTTTGTACACAGCGGAGGTAGCGTTTTAGCGGCTCTGAGGCGTGCAATGTAGTTGGTAAAGTTTGTTTGTGCTGTGTAATCACTGCAATGGTTAGGGTGGGTGGGTGGGTTGTCTGTATGTGGCGCAGACATTGGTTTGGTTACTCAACTGCAGGTCAGTCAGGACCTTGAAGCAGTAGGTGTCAGTGTTCGTTTTCTGTGTCTGTGTCAGACGTGGCTGCACTGTCTTCATCTGTGATGTAAGAAGACTCTGCCTCACCAGTGTTCTGGAGAGAGTGGTTACAGGTTCGACGGTCTGGGCTTGGAGTTCTGGACGGCGGGTGATGCTGGTTCCAGAATCTTTCTGAGCGGTCGGTCCGACGCTTTGGACGGGCACCGTCACAGTCGTGCCGCCACCTGCTGTCTGGTTCTGAGCGGTGCTCAGAGACGGAGTGAATTGTGTGTGTCTTTACCGTCTTTTCATCCATGGCCCTTTGCTTGGTGTAAGCCTTGTGGGCTAAGTCTCTGAGTTTTCGAATAGACATGGTTCGTGGGCAGACGAGCACACCGAGATGTTTACTCACGGTGCTATGCAGGTTCCGCAGAAACAAAGTTCTAAAGGTTATATCTTCTTCCATATCTGGTGTGTTGGTTGCTCCGAAGAACGTTTGTCGGAGTCGGTCATAATAGGAGTGTGGGTGTTCAAGTCGGGCCTGTTTCACGTCGAGGGCCGTGATAAACCCTTGGTCTGATTCTGGGTCAGAGAATTCGCGGATCAACGCTTGTCGCAGTTGCTTGTAATCTGCTTTGACAGGCTGTGGTTGGCGATCCAGAAAACTACGCACCTCTCTGCTTGAGGTGATTCTTACCAGGTACAATTTGTCCCAAGCTGTCGCGTTGGCGACAGTTTGCAGGTGAAAGTCAATGTCTTGAAGGTACGCATGAACACTGCAGTCTCCGGCAAACGTAGGAATGTTTCTGGCCATCTTGTTGAGGTTTGTTGGACGAGAGCTGTTGCTGGGGGCCCAATCCGTCTGGAGAGGATTCTGACCCTTTACAGCTCTTGGTGTTTGGCTGACAGGCGTGGTGTTGTGCAGTGGGCTTTCGCCCCCCTTTTCAGCTCTGGGTGTGTGGCTGAAAGGCGCAGACTCGCTGGAAGGGGGAAATGGTGTGAGATGTTCTTTCCCTTCCCGGTCGCGGTTGAAACTGTAAGCATGTCTCAGTTCTCTGCGAACCATGTCTAGTTCGTCTTCGAGATCGTGTCTCTGCTGAATGAGCTGATGGATTTTAGTCTCTGCTCTCTCAAGGAGAGCTTCAGCCCGTTGGAGCCTTTCGTTGAGTTCCTTCCGGGTGTTTTCCTCCGACTGCTGTCTTTGATCTGTGTGCAGACGAAGATCGTCCAGGGCTCTTTGAAGTCTTTCAACTTCCTGTTGTAGCGTTGTGTCCGTCTCGTCCTCTTCCTCGGTCAGGAAGATTAGCTGGTCTAGCCGACTCTGTGTGTGGGCTCGGTCCTTCCGGGCTTCTGTGGCCTGGAGCTGTAGTGCGGCTGCCTTCTGTTCCATATCGAGGCTGAGCCTTTCGCTGGCCCAGGCCTTGGTGACGAGGTTGAGTGCGATTTTCCGAAGATTTTGGCCAGCTGCTCGTGGTCGTACTTCTGGGTTAGCTCGACATCTCTGCTTACTGTGGTGAGAGAAGCACAGCACACACAAAAAGAGACACAATGCAAGTTTGTTTTAGGGTTAATGAGCTATACTCATACGGGCTATGCCGTTTATGAGAATTTCGGGGCTAACTGATGCCGACAGTTAGCTGAGCCAATTTCGTGGGTATGGATGAAACCCACAATAGAAATTTGGACAGGCGGTAGCCTGGGGGGGTCGTCTAGCGAAGCCCGCTTTGATCGTCACTCTATTATTCAGCTTTTCCTGGGGTCTCTCTTAGGTTCTGTGTCTAAGTGAAATGAAAGAAACAAATCACAACAGAGTGGAGAAATAGACAAGGTTGAAGGTAGGGAAGATCAGAGGGAAACACAACACAAGGAAGTGAATTGGTCTGCAATGAAATGTCGCAAACAATAACACGGGGAGCGTTATTTAAGGAAAATAAATCAAATAAGATAAAATAAAATAAAATAAAGAGGCCTAAGCCTTATTAACACTGCGAGAGTTCCTGATCGGGCCAGGAGATGCGTGGGTTATCGGGACAGGACCTCGAAAGAAGGTGTGTCTTAGAGAGAGAAAGGTGGGTCTAAGCACTTAAAATACCCCGAAGGAATAGCTAGTATTCTGTGGTTCATAATAAGTGGATGGGTTCTATCAAATTTTAGTTTACCTGGGGTGAATAGAGGTCATCCAGGCGGAAACCAGCGGGCGCGGTCAGACCCTCCGACGGTTCCAACACCAGACAGAGCGCAGTGTCAGTAACGCCGGACAGATGATCCCCGCCCACTGGAAACCACCAGGGATGACTTTCGGATCACCACAGTGCACTGACTGAGTCCTGCCAATAGATACACAATGAGGGATTAAAATGTTAGACTTAAAGTAAATTAAGGCTTTCTGGTTTCATCAAATTGAGTAAATATGTATGCAGGAGTCAGAGGCAAAGGCTTTACTAAAATAATGATACAACAAAAAGGAAATTACGATAATTGGTTGTAATTATCAGAATAACCCACCCCCCCCCCCCCCCACCCCCCCTTGGAGAGACTGGAGAAAGAGGGAAGAGAAAAATAATTATCAATGAAATAAAATTTGAATAAACAACACAGGTTTGAGACGCAGGCAGAGGAAAAGGCCCCGGCAGTGGGTTTGTGCCCCAAGGTGAGGGCCGCGTTTCCTCTCAGTGGTCCACCTGGTTGAATAGACACAATTTGAACAATGCAAACTTGTTTAAATTAAAATTCAAACAAGCATGCAAGGAGAGGTCCAAAATAAACTAAAAATAAAAATAAGGAAGGAAAAAAAATTAGAATGATGACAGTGATGTATCAATACTAAAATTAATTAAACTGAAATTCAGAATGACTTCCCATAATCCTTACAATAACATTGAAGTTATCAGTATTGATTATAAAAATAATCAAACGAAAAGGGTGGCAATGAGACACTTCAATTGCAGACTGGGGGTTAAACAGATATTGATAAGTCGACCCAAGATCGCCACACGGTGGCGTGCTTCTTCCTAGGTGGACCTATCAATGAACTGAGTGAATCAAATCTAAGTTTTTAATTCGAAAAGTTTTCCTTTTTTTTTTTTTCGAACTTAACTTAAAGTGTGACCGTCAAAAACAGAAAAAGGAATTGTCTGACTCCAAATAATATCAGCATAAGCTAAGCTTGAATGCAGTTAAGTATTTGAGAGAGAAAAATGAATGCAGAGAGAAAAAGAAATTGAAAGCAAGTATTATCTTAGAACGCCACGAGATGGCGTAGTTGCGCTCGCGCAGGCTGACGTCAGTGGGAGGCGACGCTCACGCAGGATGACGTCGGTTGGGGGCGCGTAATTTGAGAACTGCCCCAGACTTAGAGGCTGCCCTCTAGTGTCGGTCAGTGGCGTAATTCAGCAGATTTTTTTTTCTGTGGAATCACGTGGTGTTTTGCGCTTCTGTTGCATGCGGAAGACTGACGCGAGTTTCACAACATGTGACTAACAGGAATTACACATTATGCATTACACATTGAGACGGTTTTAGAATAAGAACAGGGATTATCATCTTTTCTTAATTCATAAAACTGGTCTCCAATTTACACATTATATATTATACACATGAGACGGTTTAAAGAAGGAGAACAGGGATTATCATCCGTTTTCTTAATTCATAAAACTGGCCTCCAATTACATATTATACATGGTTTACAATAACAACAGGTATTAAAACTTCGTGTTTTAATCACTAGAAACTGTGAGCAAACAGGCATTGAACATCTATTTACTTAAGCTGTGAGCACACCAGGCATCAGAACAGCTGTGAGCAGGACTTATCATCTGCTCATCTCCCATAAGCATTAATCAAAATAGCACTTTTATGATTTTTGCGTAGGTTTACGAAATTGGATCGCGAGGCCAATTTCTGACCAGGAGTTTATCGTTAACGTATTAATAAGGCCTATTACGACTGAAAAACTATCAGATTTACGTCTTCGTCCTAAAAGAGATCCTTCGTCTTCATTTAGTCGGTTTAAATCATGTTACATGTATCAACTGCAAAGAGTTTTGTTTCGTCTTTACAGAGACAGATGTAATGTCATGAACTGCAGTTTTAGCAGAGCTGGGCTGGCTTTGTGCCCGCCATCAGCTGGGTGAGTTCGCCTTGGCGACTTATCTCACAATTCAAAACGCGCGTATAGCCTACAATTATTAATACCAATAATACACATTCAACTGAAACTGAATTTGCCCACAAAAATGAAGTTTGAAACTGCTCGAAATATCTCCACCAAAATGTAGCGAATATGCATCTGGGTAAATATGAATTAGCTCAAGAATATGGGGAATCTTGGGATATTAATATCTATGACTCATGGTCATAATTCATAAGTCGCATGTACATTTATTTATTTTTTTATTATCCAGATTACCTCGTTCTGTAACTGGTCTGACCAACCTTTAACTCGGCCAGCGAGTAGATGTAAGGTCAGTACAGTTAAGAAGGGGTATTCACAAACTCCACTAAAGTTTAGGTTCTGGCCAAGAACACTAAACTTTACTGAGTTTATTAATTAAAACTACTGAATGTAGTCTAATATTATAGAGCCTGTAGCTTTATAGATCTTTTGTTTCATTGACTTTATAAAAAGTGGGTTTTCAAACACAGAGACAGTTAAAAGTATAAATGGGTTTATTAATAAAATGGCACACGCTAGAGATTATAAACTACACATATAAACGTACGTAAAAATGCAAACAAACACATAAACATTTAAACAAACATGACGTGATCGGAATGAAAATGGAATGAAAGAAAGAAAGATATAGAGGGAAGATAGAGGGTAACTTAAATCACAGACCTAAGACCTAGACACCTGGAACAGCTTTTATAGGAATCAATATACTTGCGAGATGTGGTACTCTTTCAGTGTGATGCTGAAAAGGGGACGCGCGTGCGCGTGTCCGGCTGGTTTGCGTCTAGCTTCTTCTTCTGGGTCGTTTCGAAAAACGATGTAAAGGCTCACTTGAATTTAACGTTACCGGAAAAGTTCAGATTCGTCTCCCGGGATGGGAGAGGCTGGAAATCTTAGTTGCAACGAACGGCAGCTACGACTCGAACATGTGTTGGTCCGAGGAGAAGGCCAGGGCCTCCTTCAGATGTTCCTTGGAGAAACGCTGCGCCGAGGAAGAGGGTCCAGAGAAGTTGGATGAGTTGAGTTGGAAGCGAGAAGAGAAGAGAGAGAGATGAGGGGGCTTCTGACGTTTTATCAGACCTCTGTTTACGCCCCCTCTTGGAACGACAGCGAATCAGATTGTCTTTTCTGAAGCGGGAAAATTCTCTTTGTGTGAAGAAGAAAACGCCTACTTTCACCATATGTCTTATGAGAGAAAGAATTCATATTTCTTCTTAAGATTGTACACCTGGAACAATACATCTTACTGTAATACTATGTGCGGGACTGGCTGAATTAAAACAGGACGGTCAGACAGATACCAAGAATTACAGGTAGATATTGGACACACATAACATTACGTTCATATGCCTCATTACACACAAATAAAGCTTGATTAAACACACAATAAAATTGTCAGTGTTTCCGTTATGGCAAATGACGACACTTTGAGAAACATAGGAATACATATCAAACATTTTGTGGCTTGTTATGTGGAAGAATATCTGTTTCCAAAGTTCCAGAGTGTGTGTGTGTGTGTGTGTGTGTGTGTGTGTGTGTGTGTGTGTGTGTGTGTGTTCT
This sequence comes from Leuciscus leuciscus, assembly GCF_965113295.1. NCBI lineage: Eukaryota > Metazoa > Chordata > Actinopteri > Cypriniformes > Leuciscidae > Leuciscus > Leuciscus leuciscus. The sequence continues at coordinate 1,801,196 of NC_138733.1, read as the reverse complement.
GGAATGCCTTTGAGGCTTGGGTCGTAAAGTTTTATGGTCTGAGTTAGGGTTACAACAAGACACGACTGAGGAATTCCCTTCAATGAACATTTAGAATTCAAAACTATACTCTAGCAAACCAAACCTCTATCACACGTGCATATAGGAAGGTACACACATTATAAAGGAAAATAACAGATATTTCTCTTATTCTCAGTTATACACAAAAGGGTGTTTGTGTGTGTGTGCGGAATGCCATGAGGCCGTAAAGTTGGGGGATACGAGTCACATGGGCGCTGGTAAATGGGTCCTCGTGGGGCAATTATTAACCAGCCAGGACACAAGACGATGTGTCTTCCCATATGATCACTTAACGCGAGAAGCAGATGTCATTGTGGCTACACTACTCTCTCCTGGAAACTCCATGTCTGGTCCCTGGATGGGACGCTGAGGTTCTAGGTGACCTACCCCCTAACCCAGCCCCCTCTACGAGGCGCCTCTATGCGTTGAAGTGGAACCTGTTCATTGACTGGTGCTCCTCTCACGAGGAGAACCCCCGATCTTGCTCGATCAGAGCCGTGTTTTCCTTCCTGCAAGAAGGGCTGGAGCGAAGGCTGTCTCCCTCCACCCATTAAAGTGTATGTGGCCGCTATTGCCGCACATCACGATGCTGTTGATGGTAAGTCTTTGGGAAAGCACGACCTGATTGTCAGGTTCCTGAGGGGAGCGAGGAGACTGAATCCTCCTCGCCCACTCTCTATACCCTCTTGGGATTTGTCTCTGGTCCTTTTGGCTCTTCAGAGACCACCCTTTGAGCCTTTGCAATCAGCTGAGTTAAAAATCTTGTCCTGTAAGACAGTTCTCCTGGTTGCATTGGCCTCTGTCAAGAGGGTAAGGGACCTGCATGCATTTTCGGTCGACGAATCGTGCCTAGAATTCGGCCCAGATAACTCTCACGTCATCCTGAGACCCCGGCCCGGATACGTGCCCAAGGTTCCTACCACTCCCTTCCGGGACCAGGTAGTGAACCTGCAAGCGCTGCCTTCGGAGGAGGCAGACCCAGCCCTGGCTTTTCTCTGTCCCGTTCGCGCTCTGCGTCTGTACGTGGACAGAACGCAAAGCCTCAGGACCTCAGATCAGCTCTTCGTCTGTTACGGAGGCCAGCAGAAGGGGAAGGCTGTCTCCAAGCAGAGGATGGCCCACTGGATAGTGGATGCCATCGCCTTGGCTTACGAAGCCCAAGGCGTGCCCTGCCCGCCCGGGTTGAAAGCCCACTCCACTAGGGCGCTTCTTCCTGGGCGCTGGCACACGGCGCCTCGCTGACAGACATCTGTAGAGCTGAGGGCTGGGCGACACCTAACACGTTCGCTAGGTTTTATAGCCTACGTGTTGAGCCGGTTTCTTCCTGTGTGCTCGCTTCAACTAGCCGGTAACACCGAAGTTCCCGCTCTAGTGTCGGCTTGCTGCGCCACTCCCTTCCTAGGAATGGATACGTGCGCTTTTTGCTCCAGTCGAGTTCCCCACTTGGCGAACCCTGTGAGTTCCTCCGCACCCCTTCGGCAGTCGGACGTTGCGGAGCGTCCGACGCCAGGCCTAGTGCTCGTATGCTTGTGTAACTTGTGCTAGGCTGGGTTCCATATGTGCTGATCCCTGCGGCGATCCCATATGGGTATTCTGCAAGGTGCACCCTTTGCGCTGCCCTTTGCGCTGTTTGCGCAGGGAGCTGGTCGTATTCTTCCACGACCAGCTCCCTGCGGTGAGCCCGTGTCTTCCCTCGGCAGAGTCTGCTCTGCCGTCACTGTCGGTGTAGTCTCCCCCTTCGGGTGGAGCCACCCCAGTGACATTCTATATGTCGCACTGCCCCTTCGGCCAGTCCATATGTGTATTCTCCACATGTTACCTCCCTTCGGGCAGGATTTGGCTCCGCAGCGTTCTTTCCCCTGGAAAGGTACGTTTTTTCAATGTTATCCAAGAGTTCCACTGTGTGGGGTATAATGGAACAGCAGTTGAACTCCCTCTACGCAGGTCTTCCGCCCCAGCAGTTGGGGGTCTGAGAGTCTTGCGTAGGGCGCTGGATGTGGCAGCAACCGTGGCGTTTTCCATGGGATCCCAATTATGTCGTCACGTCGACGTTACGTCGAACGTGAGCGACTGAAAGGGAACGTCTCGGTTACTAATGTAACCCTCGTTCCCTGAAGGAGGGAACGGGAGACGTAACGTCCCGTCGCCACCGTTGCTGACCATCGCTGCATGGCCGTCACAAATCTCGGCTCCTCAGCGAAAAATGTGTGCGTGCGCCCGCTTCCTGTTTATACCCGCGCGGCGGGGCGGGGGCGCGTGACGCGATACACGCACGCCAACGTTCATTGGCTCGTTCTGTAGACACTCGAAGTTGATAGGGCTCCCTGTAGTGATCCCAATTATGTCGTCACGTCGACGTTACGTCTCCCGTTCCCTCCTTCAGGGAACGAGGGTTACATTAGTAACCGAGACGTTTCTTCACTTTAAAGCAAAAATAGGCAAAAACGTAATTCTCCACTTTAATTCTATATCCTTGTGATTATTGGTCACTTTTATTGTAACTAAATGAAAGGCAACTTAAAATAGTTGATGATTATAAATGTCAGCAAGAAAATGCTTCTATAAAATACATTCACAGGTATATTACATTTACATTAACCAGGTAGTGATATAATGATACCATAGACGTAGTTATGGTATAGTGACCACTGTAATAAAAGGTTTAATGAAGCTAAATGTAAGACATTAAGTCCATTTAAATGTAAAGGTAACAAACTCAGAATAATGTCCAGTATGTCAAGTGTGTAATTTCTGTAATATTCTTTCAGCACTGAAAAGAATTCCAAAAATATTGATTGTTTTCAAAAGGTTTTCCTGAACACCCTCACTATCTTCAATTGTTCGGACAAACACCTGCTATACCCACTTGCAGAAATATACATTTGTATATTGCATCATGATGTCGCTGCATGACTAGAACTAATGGATAGCAATGAATATGTCCTTTAGCAAAACACCTGATGAGCACTGACACTTTTTTGATAAAGGTCTTAGGCAGACATCAAGTACAGTTTATGAAGCTGAAAAGAGAAAACAAAATGCCTTAACAATATGGAAAAAGATAAATCACTATTTTCAATATAGGTTCAGCATATATCAAAGAGATCACAAGGGGGAGTGGGACTTCACATGAAGAGAAACTGAGACAGCGCAAAGGGTGCACCTTGCTGGACACATCCTACGCATGCCCAAACAACAACACCCAAAAACAGTGATGAAGTGGACACCGCCAGGAGGATGCAGGAGACAGCAAGGAAGACACGGAGACAGATGTTTCACGAAGACCTGAAGAATGTCAGTGTCCCATGGGAAGATGTGAAGAACTTGGCCACGGATCGAATACGTGCCCACACTTGTTGCCCAATGTGCCCAGCACAGCACTTGATGATGATGTTGTGAGTTTATGATGATGTAGACGCTCCTCCCACCTGCACACTGTTGTTTACCTTTTTCCGGCTACAACTGAGTTCCCACGGGACTTCAGCGTGAGACTACAGCTAGCCGTCTAAAACACTACTGAGGTGAATTTAAACAATGGCTAAGTTGCTAAATGCATCTTGTTGTCATGTAAGGGCCCTGGTCATGTTGGACAGACATTTTAATTGCATTTTGTGCCTGTTAACAGGCACAAAGACACCCTTTATGTTTATGCCCCCATAACTGCCGTTTTAGCTGAGTGGGAGCTCTGGACATTAGCTGTAGTAGCTCCGTGTTGCAAGCACCGATCCGGTTCGGTTTTTTTTCTATAGACAGTACTCACAAAGGTCTAACGATCAAGATTAACTTAAAAATTGCCCGGAGTTCTCCTTTAAATGTTGAAAGCATTTTTATGTAATAAGTTCACTGATATGTGGGCATTTCTATGAATAAGAGTATGTCTTTAATAGCAAGCAATAATCATATGAACTCGTTTAAAAAAAAACATGATTTACATGCAAACGGGACATATACATTTGTATATATACATTTGTTACACAGATCAGTTACACTATCTGTGTTAGCTACACTAACAGATCAGTTACACAGATCAGTTACACTATCAGCAGTGTAACTGATCTGATTACGACAAAATAATCGAGTATCTGATGTCATGTGACATGATAATGTCAGATAAGCTTTTCCACTCTTGCAAACAGAGGTAGGTTATGAGGTGTGGAGAGACATCATGTATCATTGGAACATGAACAGAACAGACAGGGACCAATTTGTAATAATTTTAATGAATACAATGCCATTTATATAAACTTTCTGACAGTGTGCGGGACATCCGACTACTTTCCAAGAAGGGGCGCAACTGATTTACAAATATTGCGATAAATATGTACAGGAATTGAGGCAGTAGCCAATGACAGCACTAAGAGTAATAGCTGCAGGATTATGTACGAGTATACAAATATGTACGAGTATCATACGATTTTGACAACTTGTTAAATCTTGTGAATTATTAAGACTTTGAGACTATGTTCGTACTGATTGGGCTATGGGTTTTGTGAGAAAAGGAACAACAAATGCTTGATTAAATGTTTGATTTAGGGTTAAAACTAACACATACTTGTGTTAGCTAAAGGAAGCTAAAGGAAAATGTTTAACATCCTTGTAGTGTATAATCCACCATCTAGCTGCCTACAAACTTTTTATCAAAATTTGGAAAAAAATCTTAAATCTTTTAAACCGAACAGTGAGGTGCTCATTTATGGAGATACTAATGTGAATTGGTTAAATAAATCCAGTAGGAAACAACTCAAAGAACTAACATCAAAATATGACTTCCATCAATTTGTAAATGGACCCACTCGCTTGACAAAAACATCACAGACAGCAATAGATTTAGCTTTCTCAAATAAGCCGGAAAGAGTCTTAAAAACATACAATCTGGTGTGTGGCTTATCAGATCATAACATGATATTAATCTCCAGAAAACTCTCAAAAAAACGTCTAAATGAATATAAATATGACGAAAAGCAACCAAGTTAATAATCCCCCGTAAGGATCTTATTACATTTGAGAATGAGTTAGCAAACACTAATTGGGATGAAGTCTCACAACATATGTGAACGAGTGTTGTGATATATTTACTTCTACAATGAGTGACATTTTAAATAAGTCCTTAAAACAATGTAAAAGGCCACAAAAAAAAGTACAGCTTCCATGGGTAAGTGATGCAGTACGACAGTTAATAAAAAAAAGAGATTTTGCTTTAAAAACCTATCTTAAAACCAGATATGACACAGATCTGATGTTATTTAAAGGTTTACGAAATCAAGTAGTGAAAGAATTGCGCAACTTAAAAGCAAACTATTATATGAAAATTCTAACTGAAGCTAAAGGAAATTGTAAAGCAATGTGGAAACAAATTAACAGTCTAATTAAACCTAATGCAAATACGAATAATTCATATGAACTAAAATGTGAAGAAAAAAACATATCAGACCCTGTCCAAGTTGCTAATGCTTTTAATCAATTTTTTATTAAATCAGTACAAGATCTTGCTTCTAATTTTTTAGATGACGAGCCCAATAGTGGCAACTTAAACATATTGTCATCAGCAAATGAGAATTCCTTTAAAATTAGAGAAGTGGATCAGGCAGTGGTACTGAAAGCTATTTCAGACCTGAATACTAATTTATCCAAAGACAACTATAACATAGATGTAACTTTCATCAAAAAATATTCTCAAATTATTATTCAACCTTTGACCCACATTATAAATGTCTCTATTAAAACTGGAATATTTCCAGATGCGTGGAAAAAGGCACTGGTTAAACCCATCTTTAAGTCCGGGGATACCACAGACGTTAGTAACTATCGACCAATAAGTCTAGTTCCGGTAATGTCAAAAATACTAGAAAAAATAGTTTCAGAACAGCTAACACAATATTTAGAAACACATCAGTATATACACCCTCAACAGTATGGTTTCAGACAGAACCATTCTACTGAATCAGCCATCTGCGCATTATTGGAAAATATTGTGCAGCCGCTTGATAGAGGAAACATCGTGGGTGCAGTATTCCTGGACTTAAAGAGGGCATTCGATACAGTAAACCATAGCCATCTTATTTTAAAACTGTCATCTTATAATATGTCACACCAGGCATTATCATGGTTCGAGTCATACTTACAGGGCCGAGAACAATGTGTAGTCATTGATCATGTAAAATCTGCCCCATGTAAAATTAAGACCGGAATCCCTCAGGGAACCATCCTGGGGCCTGTTCTCTTCAGCCTGTATGTGAACGAGCTGCCTGAAGTGTGTCCTGAAGTTGGCCTTCAGATGTATGCCGATGACATTGTGGTTTATGTGTCCGGCAAAAGCCCTGTTGTTATCGGCAGTACACTGACCAAAAGTCTTGAGAAAGTGACTAATTGGCTAAATAAATCATGTTTAACACTTAATCTGAGGAAAACTAAATCAATGTGTTTTTCTATAAAAAGAACGAGGATAATAAATGACCTTAACATTAAAATGAATGGTGAACTCATCGATCAGGAAGAACAAGAAAAATATTTAGGAGTGATTTTGGATTCTCAGCTAAATTTTAAAAGTCATATTAAAAATATCTCACGAAAAATGAAGGCCAGTATGAACTGTTTCAGAATGATCAGGAGCAGTCTAACATTTGAATGTGCTCATGTCTTTCTGAACACTATGATCATGTCCCACTTGTCGTACTGCACCACTGTTTGGTCCCAGACTAGCCAAACTACTCTAAAGCCTATTGAGAGGCTTTATAACCGTGCCCTAAAGATTTTAGATAAAAAGCCCATTCGATTCCATCATTGTTACATTTTAAGTAAACATAAAATCTTAAATTTTGTTAATTTTGTTAATTTTAGACACATAAAGTTGTTTTTTAAATGTCTGACTGGACTTGCACCTGAGCCACTTTGTAAATTTGTGAACAGGCTGGAAACCTCTAGATCAACAAGAGGGGCTGCATGTGGAGACTGTAGGGTTCCATTTTGTAAAACGTCTTTTGCCCAGAGTGTTTTTTTTCTGTGAAAGGAGCCAATCTGTGGAACTGGCTTCCTACAGATATAAAGACTTTGACTAAACTGTCCACCTTTACAAAACTAACAAAAGCCTGGTTCATAGAGCAGCAGCAGTGTGATCATGCCATATGAGATGTGTAGCTGGGTGTATGGGAGGTGTGCATCTGTGTGAGTTCGAGTGAATGTGTTTGTTTATTATACTTATATTTATTGGTGCTAACTGGTGTCTGGACATTTCATTGTATTTGCTGTAAATTCGTTGTAACCTTATTTTTATTACTTCATTAACTTGACTGTTAAAAGCTCTTCTAGGGACAGGTGTTGCGAATTAGCCATGGCTATAAACACTGTGATACATGCATTGGATTGCTTTGTAATAATCTATGTTTATTTTGTATCTGTCCCTATTCAAATAAACAACAAACAAACATACCTACCATTGCAGCTGTCCGTCTCCTCCGGTTACTTGTCCTCAAACAATAATGGGCTGACTGAGTCCGAAAGGCCCTTTTGGTCTTTTCAGCTGAAAAAAGAGAAAAGAAAATATCATTATGTATAATATTTTTAATAATAGTAAAAGAAAAATGACTGCTTTACCTTACAAATATTGGATGTTACATTATTAAGCATTAAAAGCATGTTAAGTGTTGTGGTTAATATGCATTTACAACAAATATCACTTTAAAACTACCAATACTGAGGTAAAAGCATGGTAAGTTTTGTTATTACGGTCCTTTACTACATCCATCACGGTAAAACTAATGTTACTGAGGTTTAAAGCATGGTAAGTTTTGTGGTGGTTACTGTCCTTTTACCACACCTATCACAGTAGGTACGTGTTGTGGTTATTGTGCATTTACAATAAGTTTTACATTAAAACTACCAATAGTCTGGTAAAAGCATGGTGAGTTTTGTGATTACTGTCTTTTTACTACACTTATCACAGTAAAACTAATGTTACTGTGGTAAAAGCATGGTAAGTGTTGTTTTTACTGTGCTTCAACTACAAATACAACTTTGGAACTAATAGTACTACTTTAAACCTGATATGAATATATTAACTGATTGAAGGTCTGGGCCTATAGCACGTCACGTGACAGACAGTATCACCCTGTTTTGAATTAGAAAGCAATAAAACGTAAAGCATCCGTGGAGATGACAGATATAATGCAGTGACTGAACGTGAGCTTATCTCAATAATATCTACAAACAGAAAAATACATTACATTATTAGGACAGCGTATTTACCAACTATTTACTACTGTATTTACTAACGTTACTTACCGACATCTGTCACACGTGAACTGATGCCAAATATCGCGATGTGTTCGGAATGAGACTTCTTCAGCGCGATTTCCTACTGATAAAATATAATTTTAAAAATATCAATAAATAGCAAAGCAATCCAGCTTCCCTGGCAATGAGACCTAAATAATAACATTAAATATAAACCATGATAAGTGAATAAATGTTGATTAAACAGCTTCTCTACTGCAGCCCGACAGGCAGAAAGAATCGTGCTGTGATCACGAAAGATGCTTCCCATTTAGTTTTAAAAACGTGCTGAAATCACGAAAATAAAAAAAAATAATAAAAAAAATCAATAGATTAAATTACGTGACCATATCACCCCATATGGAAAATGTTTGCTAAAAACACCTGTGATTCTTATATGTTCCAACAGAATATTGTAAGGGACATATATGCTGCAAAAACCACATATATAAATTGCATAATATTAATGTATTTTTAATCATATTATGTCATATATGTCCTACATACAACTAAAGCCATATAGATTTTCATGATGTAAAAACATTGGAAAATAATGCTAATTTAATATGAATGTCCAGCATGGACGTGTATAAAACACAGTGCAGTTTACCAACCAGTATAAGGCTGTACTTCACTCATGCTTGTTCTTATCTTGTCCTAAGTCGAGCCCTATGCCTGTAGTCAATCATGGTTATATATAATCAGCCTTAGATGAAACACAACATTTAAACTACACACACAAGCACACATTTTAATTACAAAATTATTTATTAGAGTGTGTTCTACAAGATACAGTTGCATATTTCACATATCGATAGTTTTCATTTTAAATTCTGCATCACCAGATTTCATTTTCATTTGTGACAATTTCTCTAAACTTTATCACAGTACTACTATGGTATACAATAGTTCTATTCTTAACCTACAAACATAAAACTTTCCTAAATGTCGAAGTGATTCGTATGCGTATCACTCTAAAAAATAATTCAGTGGCTTAGTAAATATCACAGTAATAATTAACTTTATTAACTTAATAAAATCTCTGATTATCATTTACTTGATAGTTTGAGTTGAACATACCAGAATAATTGACTAAAACTCCAACATTTAATTTTGTCTGAAATGTACAGTTGTATTTAAGTTTGAAGTTTTTCACAAAAATAATTTAGTATTTGACTAACCAATTATTTATTTAAAATACACTGAGCTAATATATTTGTGAAATTTCCATCACAATATTTGAGAATGGATAGTTAAAATGATCTGTTTCAAGAACCACAAATATTACTTAGATAAAATCAATATTATTAATATTTAACACGCATAAGAAATTGATTAAGTTTACTCAATTAAAACAATGCACCCCTCCCCCCACCCTCTGACGTGAGGACAGCTCAACGGTTGAGTGAGCGCGCGCTGTATGAACTCTCTCCAGTCCAGCACAGTTCTCCTCTTCTCTTCTCAGCGGCGCAGAATTGGTGCATTTCCTCTGTGAAATTCAAGTGTGTGTATGTTTTATTTTATCTGTATAATCATTAATGTGCTTTAAATCAATTTATTTAATGCGAAAGAACATACAGAGACGCAATGTTACTCACCTTAAATGAGTTTAACAAGTGTCGTCTCGCATCTGCCTTTTAGCATGATTGTAACGCCTTGCATAAAAAACACACGACTATATTCCTAAAGATAATGAATATAACTAATTTGGATGATAAACTGTCCTCAGAACTGTGCACTGTGTGTTTATTGGCAGGTTATGGAGTCAGTCGCGTCGCAGCATCTTTCGGCTGTGAGTGACGCAGGACGGCGGTGTAAAGTTAGAGGTTCCCCCGCAGAGGCGAGTCCATCTCCGGCATGGGAACCAGCGCTGTTCCGGTGGATACTGGATAACAGACCGGTTGATTACACTTGAATTGCTTGAATGTTTACGCCTAAATGTTTAATTTTTACTTTGAAAATGTTTCTTACATGAGTTTAAATGTAGGAAATATTATATACGTGTTAAAAATAATATAAAATATGCTGTATTGCTGTAGGCTACTCATCGACAATAAAATGGTTGTATGGAATATTTTTACAAAGGTTTAGAGGAAATAAACACAGTTAATATTACTCATAAATATTTGTTTTTAAATGTTTCCCCCCCAATTATTTCTACTCAATTTTATTTGTTAATGTACCAAATGCAGTTACTCAGATCCATTTAATTTGTTTTACTTACATTTACTCAGTTAATACAGTGTATGTAATTGATTTCACTGCTTATAAATCTAATCAATATTCTAAGTGTAAAAATGGTTCACCAAAAAAATTGAGTAAATCATATTAAAAATTTTTAGTCATATAAATTTTACCTGGTCAAAAACAGCTCTGTTTTCAGCACGCCGTTTAAGTGCATGTGTCTTTAAATGATAATGAGCTTTGCTCACCCCGCCCCTCTGTTCTGTGGGGCATTTTAACACAACAAACATGGAGTGTTGCCTTGACAAAAGTTGAGGGTATATTTTAGAGAAAGAATGGCAGCAGGAGTCTCTGAGGACACATCTGTGAAACCATATCAATTTGAACCGGAGTCGGACCTGGAACAAGATGACGGCCCCGAAGAAGTTCGACAATTAAGGCTCGAACAGGACGTTTCTGAATGGTTGGTCACTTTGATCTATCTTTGTATGTACTGGCAGGGTAGAGTAGTGAGATACGAACGCTATGTGTTTACTGATGTATACGTTAGTTCATTGACAGACTTTATACTGACCCTCGTTTATAAAGCAGTCTGGTGAGAAATGATTCGCGCAAACATGAAAGCATTGACGTTGATCGTGGGGAATATTCCCTTCGAAAACAAAACTCAGCCACTGCGTCTTCAGCGGTTCGGATTTAGGAACATTAAAATGATGCTGTGTTCCTTATTACACCCAAGAACAGAACACCACAATCGATTAGACGCAATGGCGGACTATGATGACAGCTCGCTCAGGGCGGGTCTGTGTTGAAACGCTGCTGTCAATCAACAATTGTGGGAGGGGCGTCCGACCGTGTGACATCACACGGTCAGACGGCTCGATTGTGTACAGGCACTGCCAACACACATTTCAGTACAATCAACTTGTAAAAGTGCATGTACCATTAAATGACCCCTTTAAGAGTAGATTGAGTTGCAAAGGCTGGAATGAAGTCAGCTTTATTGACTCCTGACTGACAATTCCATAGACCCACAAAAAGAGAGAGGTGTGTGTGAGGAGTAAATGGGACACAGATTAGCAGTATTGCGCCGCCTTCGGTGTGTGATGATAGAGTGTTGTCGAGAGACAACAGGAATGTGCTGAAAGCACAAAAGAAAAATGTGTGAAAGGAAAGGGGGAGAAGATAATTTGTTTATTTGTGTATTAAAAAAAAAAATATATATATATAATATTTCCTTTAATCCTTCCCTTTCTGGCTTATGCTACTCTGAGCAAAGCCTGAACTTTATGGGGTGGTTTCCCGAACAGAGATTAAGCCTAATCCTAGACTAAAATTGCCCTTTAAACCAGATTAACAGAAATCTGCTTTCTCGGTCAAGGCTTTAAATAGTCCTAGATTTAGTTTAGTCCAGAGTTTAATAAGCTGATTTCCTGGAGGAAGACTAGAGTTACTCCAGGACTAAATCGAGGCTTAAATTAAACCTACCAGGAGGCAGGTTTAACTTCAGATTAACATTGTGTTTCAAAGTGGACACGTGTATTACTTGGATACGCACACACACACACGCACGCACGCACGCACGCACACACACACACACACACACACACACACACACACACACACACACACACACATATGTGGCATATCAAGATGCTGATTAGACAGCACGATAATTGCACAGGTGTGCCTTAGGCTGGCCACAATAAAAGGCCACTCTACAATGTGCAGCTTTACTGTATTGGGGGGGTCCGAAAACCAGTCAGTATCTGGTGTGACCACCATTTGCCTCACGCAGTGCAACACATCTCCTTTGCATAGATTGATCAGGTTGTTGATTGTGGCCTGTGGAATGTTGGTCCTCATGGTCCTCATGGAATGGTTGCTCTTCAATGGCTGTGCGAAGTTGCTGGATATTGGCTGGACCTGGAACACATTGTTGTATAACCAGAGCATCCCAAACATGCTTAATGGGTGACGTGTCCGGTTAGTATGCTGGCCATGCAAGAACTGGGATGTTTTCAGCTTCCAGGAATTGTGTACAGATCCTTGCAACATGGGGCCGTGCATTATCATGCTGCAACATGAGGTGATGGTCGTGGATGAATGGCACAACAATGGGCCTCAGGATCTCGTCTCGGTATCTCTGTGCATTCAAAATGCCATCAATAAAATGCACCTGTGTTCGTTGTCCATAACATACGCCTGCCCATACCACAACCCCACCGCCACCATGGGCAACACCATCGAGTTTATATACAGTATACATTTCATTTAAACATTTAATTTTGTTTTAACACCATTGCATCAGGTTTCTAGTTCAAATTTGATTGGTTCATGTTAAACCGACTTTAAATGGTCACTCTTTGACTTCGTTTTCATTTTGAAATATGTTTCAATCTAGTAACCCAGTCATACAGGACTTTCACTTCCCATCATGCTTTGCACAAGGCTGAATTGGGAGAGTAAATTTTGAAGTAATATTTTATGCATTTTTTTAGCAAGATGAGAAAACGGAGATACTTGTTAATGTTTAATGTTCTATTATGTTGGTATTTAAAACTTTCTGTTATGTTAGTATTATGTTAGTATGTTGGTAAGTGTTGAGCCCGTGCTTGGATCGAGGACCTGCAACCAAGATTTCTGTTTGTATTAATAATAAAGCAACCACTATGGTAGTACTCTATCTGAAACCAGTATTGCTTCTAGACGGCCAACACTGAACACCACATGTGCTAAAAAAAAGTTATAGTAAGTTTGTTATGTAAATCACAGGAATAAACAAGAAGTATTAATTGTAGGATTATTTGATTAATTAATTTTAAATGAAAACCATTCATTGTTAATGAACACCATTGTATGTACATCGTTGATATATATATATATATATATATATATATATATATATATAAATAACAAACAGACTTCCAGCATTTATTTTATTCCATAGCTGGTGTGTGCAGTTTATTTAGCTTGCTTAAAAATAATTTGCTCTTGTTTAGTAAACATTTTTTGATTGCAGTCTTTTTCTGATTACATTGTTTTCCTTGGATTTGCTTCTCAGTTCCATACAGTTTAAGCTTTTCTTGGTTCATTCCATGTTTTATAGGCAACCTCTATCATGCTAATTCAGATTAGCACAGTTGGTTTTAAATTAATCTGGTTTATTTTAGTTCAGGACTCCATAGTCCAGGTGTAACTAATCCGTACTTAATCTGTGTTACAGAAAGCCATTTTTTAAGATACGATTAACTATTCTAGATTAAGGCCTACTCCTGGCTTAATTTAAACCCTGTCCGGGAAACCGCCCCTATATTTTGAGCACTTCTTGCGTTGTTTTTTGCCTCTTCACGATGACTCGCTTAATTTAGTCCTCATTTGTAAGTTGCCTTGGACAAAGGCGTCTGGTAAATGACTAAATGTAAATGTAAATATAATGCTTTCAAACGCTTGAGTAAGGACAGCTGTGCCCACCCTTGCAGCAGTAAATAAAGAGATGTCATATCCATCACAAGTTCAGTATGGAGTACCACAAGGCTCAGTACTAGGACCGTTCCTGTTCATTCTGTACAGGAGATATCATTAGGAAGCATGGGATTAGTTTTACTGTTATGCTGATGATACTCAGCTCTATATTTCTTTGCGCCCCGACGAAACTTACAAATTTACAAAATTACAAAATTAACGGAATGCAAGGCTGATATAAAAAATTATATATATAAAAAAACAAAAAACAGAATACTGTCTAACAATTGATGGATGTTCTGTCAAGTCTTCGTCGTCGGTTAGGAACCTAACCTCTTTGATACCAATATTTCATTTGAAAGTCAAGTTTCTAGCATCTGTAAAACAAGTTCGCAAGGATCCGCAGAAACGACAAAACAATTCAGCTCCAACCCAGATCAAACACTACTGACCCAGCTAATGGACCAACGGCCTAGAGAGCGCTGATGGATTGTTTATTATTTCTTTGTATGTGTGTTTCGTCAGCTTTAGTGTCCCTTTGTGTGTGTGTGTGTGTGTGTGTGTGTGTATCACTTCCTGTTGTTTAAGTGAGCTGTTGTAACACCACATGGACAGTACAGTTAAACCACAAGAAAGAGTCATGTGACACACACAAGTCTGTTGGGTCATTCTCAGAAAACATTGCTGTCAGTTACAGCTAAACTCTGAAGAAATGGGAGCTCTAGTGCAAGTTCTACCGGGAAGACTCTAATATCACATCATTCATTAATCATGTCATTCATTAACCACAGATCTAGCCAATCAACACTCGACATATGGAGTGTTTAAGCCCGGTTAACACCCATTACTATGTTCGCAGAAACTGACGCTGATGTTCACCCCCATCCTCCTGTCCATCCATCCGGGGTCTTCATCTTCAGGCAGGAACTGCAAGTAACTTCTACCCTCTGGATTTGGATTACGGACGGGGACTACGCCAAAGAACTTTAACATTTCATTTAGATTTCAAAATGTTAAATAAATCATATTCATACATTCTCTTGCCTCCCGAGTCTTTCTGGTAGAAATCATATTTTCCCTCCTCAGGCCCAAAGTGTCATAACAGTCATAAACACTGACAGAGTTTATCAGTCTTATTCTAAGACTACAGCCTTCAAAAGAGCAAATTATTCATCACTTTTTGGAATTATTATTGTCTTTTTCAAGTCCAATGATTATAAAGTCCCTTACACACACACACACACACACACTAGCACCACCACCATACAGATAATGAGCTAAACGCGCCCACACGAGACTCTGACTCACTCTTATCCTACACTAGACTACTGATGATGATCATGGAAATCATACTTACTATGTCTTTATGAAGCAGCATCCATATGAACAAACAGATGAAAATGCAGTGTTTTTCCTACAACTGACACATCATATAATCAGACTCATTTCAGACACATTTGCACACAAAAAGTCTTATTTCTCAGAATAAACAAACACGCATTGTAATAAGGACAATAACTATTGTCTGAAATGGCATACTGCAAGTTATAATAGAACAGAATGTGTGTATATGCTGCAGAATGCTAGTATGCAAGTATTTCATCCCAACACAGTCTAATATTCACTCATAGACCTGTAGCGCCACCTATCGGCCAAAGTTTGTACATGCAGCGGTAATCAACACTATAAAACTACAAAATAAAACTACAGGGTTAATAAACAATATCAGCCAGATCACAAATCAAACACTTCTAAAGAGCATGACTAGCGAAGCATGCTTGCAAAATACTTTACTGAAAGACCACTGAAATACAAGCTTAAAACCCAGAAAGTCCTGTTTAATTATCCTGAGATTTTCAAAAATAAATGAATAAATAAATATTAGATATTGTTGTATGTTTAATTGAATTAATTGTATGTATTTACGTGAAACGCTTATACCATATCATATGTGTTACTTTCCTCAGCGATGATCAGGATGGACCAATCACGTGTCGAGTATAAGAACTCGAAGAGGATTTGAAAATTATAATATTTATAAATAAACCCAAAAGAAAATTTCCATTCGTATGCCAGATAACAACACTTATAGGTTATATATTTAAATTAGTAGAGTGCTAGCGATCATACAAATGTGCCGAACAAGACGAAACCGAGGTGAGGTGTGAATGCGGCTCAGTGGTGTTTGTGTGCCGCGCGCCCCTGAAGAATGTGACCGTTGTGTCGCATAGCAACCGCAGTTAGCGGTATTTGACGCGAGTGTCACTGTCGCGTCGCGTCGCGTCTTTGGTCTTGCGGAGTTTCACACGCGCTCATGTGACGCGCCGCCTACGGAAGAAGTTTCTTGCAGATTTTTTCTCTGTTTCAGTGGAGAAACACACACGGACTAACTGTTAGTGTACAGCCGTCCGGAGAGAAACGACAACAACATCCAGAGCGAAAAAACAGGCTCAAGTTCTGCCAGAGAGCTTCTGTAAGTGTGTGTGTGTGTGTGTGTGTTTGTTTGTGTTTACTCAAGTTTGTTCAACTTCTGCGCGCGTTTTGCGTTCAGTCAATAAACGTAATTTACTGAAACACACCGATGATTTTATCAGCACAACTCGAGGAAATCTCAGCATGTGATTCTCCTCCAGAGTCTCTCAGTCACGGAGTAAACCCGTGAATATACGTTATATTTAAAATAACATCAACAGGCGAAGATCACGGGACTCACTCTATCTATCTATCTATCTATCTATCTATCTATCTATCTATCTATCTATCTATCTATCTATCTATCTATCTATCTATCTATCTATCTATCTATCTATCTATCTATCTATCATCTTTTTCTGTGTTTATGATGTGTGAGTGTGTGTTTAGATGCACTTGTCGAGCTTGAAGGAAACACTGGAGCGTGTGTGATTGAGACAGCACAAGCAGGTATGAGTGTGAGTGTGTGTGTGTGTGTGTGTGTGTGTGTGTGTGTGTGATGTGGTCTGAAACCACACGATTTCACAGTCGTTGTGGGGAAACTAATAGAGTTCTTAAAGAGATACAGCACTAATACTAACTGTGAAGTTCTTCATGCGGAGGATTTCAGTTCCTTTAACTCATAGAATAGAGATCTGTGCGACACACACACACCCACACAGAGGCGTTTAACAGTGTGTGTGTGTGTGTGTGTGTGTGTGTGTGTGTGTGTGTGTGTGTGTGTGTGTGTAGAGGGGTTACCAGGTCCAGTGCTGTGTCTGGAATGTTAATCAGCTTGATGTTTGTCATGAACACTGAGTCTTGATGTTGTTCTGTGTTTCTCTCAGTGAATGTTCAACACTTGCAGTTCCTCGTTGGTTATGAGCAGTTATGACCAATTCAGCTTTTATCAAACACCTTTAATAAAGCAGAACATGACGAGAGACGGATACTGATCAAACATATCAGCTGATATTAGGATATAATCAGATGAATAACTTTGATTAATAACCAAATCTGTTGATTAACTTCTGTTGTAGTTCTTGTATCAAACCCAAAACCAATTCCAAATATTTATCGATAGTTAATAAACATTTTATGGTAGGCCTAGGCTATTTATTATTGTGTAAGTGTCATTTTATTTGCTATCTTCGCACTTTTTCCGCATATATTGATGTGATTTGTTCTCTAGACGTCACTATCAAGCATTAAAACTGGTGTATATTAGGATATTATCAGATGACTAAAAGTTGCAGTTCTTGTATTAGTTCCAAAACAACTTTATCGACAGTGAATAAACATTTTCTGTTATTTATTATTGCTATTTTTATCTTATTTGCTATCTTTGAACTTTTTCTGTATATTAATATGATGTGTTCTCCAGACGTCAGAGTCAAGCACTAAAACTGGTGTATTTCTCAGTGTGTGTTTGCTAGCGCTGTGAACATCTCTCCTCAGACTGTTGATTAGCTGGCCAACACTTCACAGCAGGCGTGTGTGTGTTTGTGTGACTTTGTAAGCATGTGTTAGTGAGACTTTAACCACAACTTAGACACTTGTTTGCTCTTTTCATCCTGTTTCTGACTAACGTGTCGTTCTGAGCGGAATGTTTTCTAGAGGTGTTTCATGGCCTTCACTACTGCTGTTCCTCTGGACTCTCGATGTGTGTGTGTGTGTGTGTGTGTGTGTGTGTGTGTTTACAGGGGTGTTTCATGGCCTTCACTACTGCTGTTCCTCTGGACTCTCTCTCTGTGTGTGTGTGTGTGTGTGTGTGTGTGTGTTTACAGGGGTGTTTCATGGCCTTCACTACTGCTGTTCCTCTGGACTCTCTCTGTGTGTGTGTGTGTGTGTGTGTGTGTGTGTGTGTGTGTGTGTGTTTACAGGGGTGTTTCATGGCCTTCACTACTGCTGTTCCTCTGGACTCTCTCTGTGTGTGTGTGTGTGTGTGTGTGTGTGTGTGTGTGTGTTTACAGGGGTGTTTCATGGCCTTCACTACTGCTGTTCCTCTGGACTCTCTCTCTCTGTGTGTGTGTGTGTGTGTGTGTGTGTGTGTGTGTTTACAGGGGTGTTTCATGGCCTTCACTACTGCTGTTCCTCTGGACTCTCTCTGTGTGTGTGTGTGTGTGTGTGTGTGTGTGTGTGTGTGTGTGTTTACAGGGGTGTTTCATGGCCTTCACTACTGCTGTTCCTCTGGACTCTCTCTCTCTGTGTGTGTGTGTGTGTGTGTGTGTGTGTGTGTGTGTTTACAGGGGTGTTTCATGGCCTTCACTACTGCTGTTCCTCTGGACTCTCTGTGTGTGTGTGTGTGTGTGTGTGTGTGTGTGTGTGTGTGTTTACAGGGGTGTTTCATGGCCTTCACTACTGCTGTTCCTCTGGACTCTCTCTCTGTGTGTGTGTGTGTGTGTGTGTGTGTGTGTGTGTGTTTACAGGGGTGTTTCATGGCCTTCACTACTGCTGTTCCTCTGGACTCTCGATGTGTGTGTGTGTGTGTGTGTGTGTTTACAGGGGTGTTTCATGGCCTTCACTACTGCTGTTCCTCTGGACTCTCTCTGTGTGTGTGTGTGTGTGTGTGTGTGTGTGTGTGTGTGTTCTTCTGCTCAGACCGGGTGTGTGAGGAGGGAGGATGGCATGTGTGTGTGTGTCTGTGTGTGTGTGTGTGTGTGTTTACAGAGGTGTTTCATGGCCTTCACTACTGCTGTTCCTCTGGACTCTCGATGTGTGTGTGTGTGTGTGTGTGTGTGTGTGTGTGTGTGTTTACAGAGGTGTTTCATGGCCTTCACTACTGCTGTTCCTCTGGACTCTCGATGTGTGTGTGTGTGTGTGTGTGTGTGTGTGTGTGTGTGTGTTTACAGAGGTGTTTCATGGCCTTCACTACTGCTGTTCCTCTGGACTCTCGATGTGTGTGTGTGTGTGTGTGTGTGTGTGTGTGTGTGTGTTTACAGAGGTGTTTCATGGCCTTCACTACTGCTGTTCCTCTGGACTCTCGATGTGTGTGTGTGTGTGTGTGTGTGTGTGTGTGTGTGTGTGTTTACAGAGGTGTTTCATGGCCTTCACTACTGCTGTTCCTCTGGACTCTCGATGTGTGTGTGTGTGTGTGTGTGTGTGTGTGTGTGTGTGTGTTTACAGAGGTGTTTCATGGCCTTCACTACTGCTGTTCCTCTGGACTCTCGATGTGTGTGTGTGTGTGTTCTTCTGCTCAGACCGGGTGTGTGAGGAGGGAGGATGGCATGTGTGTGTGTGTCTGTGTGTGTGTGTGTGTGTGTGTGTGTGTGTGTGTTTACAGAGGTGTTTCATGGCCTTCACTTACTGCTGTTCCTCTGGACTCTCGATGTGTGTGTGTGTGTGTGTGTGTGTGTGTGTGTGTGTTTACAGAGGTGTTTCATGGCCTTCACTTACTGCTGTTCCTCTGGACTCTCGATGTGTGTGTGTGTGTGTGTGTGTGTGTGTTCTTCTGCTCAGACCGGGTGTGTGAGGAGGGAGGATGGCATGTGTGTGTGTGTGTGTGTGTGTGTGTGTGTGTTTACAGAGGTGTTTCATGGCCTTCACTACTGCTGTTCCTCTGGACTCTCGATGTGTGTGTGTGTGTGTGTGTGGAGTTTCCGCTAGAAAAAAATGGTGCCGGTCAAATTGACCGGCAGAGATTTCGTTTTCCGGACATTTTGATGATATGCCGGTCAAATATTGCCTCTTAATTAGTCAAGTTGAGGAAAACTGGAGGCAGGCTATGTAACTTAAAAAAATGACATAATCAAGACAGGCCGTATAGAAAGCAACATGTTTATTAGCCTAACTTTCAAATAGACGGAAAAAAAACATGAACGTCCGATTGGCGTCAATCAACGCCAATTGTTTTTACTATGGTTTCACATTCATAGTTTAACAAACCAATCCCCCTTCCCCACATAAAATATCTGAATATCTCGCGGTGTAAATAGCCGCATTTCCATTACAGATTTGCGCAAATGTTTTGCGCTATTATCTAAATATCGATAAAAAACTATTGTGAAATGACGGCGTTTCCATTAACCGATGTTATGCGACTAAACGTCCTTTTTTCTCTCACGATAAGTCATTTAAAAAATCACGGCAACAGACGTTGGTTTATATAATATCACAGCCACCGCATTAGACATTATTATTATGATTAATGGAAGGAGACGTGGCGTGTTATCCAAGCATTAATGGCAGGGAAAGACCCTTGTACTGTGAACGACACATAAGGAGTTTCTGGGTGTTTCGCCCTCATTTCTGCTCCGAGGTTTTGATTGTGGCATTTATTTGAGATTTAGAATCCAGTATTCCTATAGGCTAATTATTGTTTCTTTTATGAATTTAATAAAGAACTCTGTCTCGTATTCTGTCCAAACGATCCATGTAGGCTACTTTTGTCCATTCGTTTTTCCTTTTTTAACCCGTAATTGAAAAACGAAAAATGAACGGTTATTGTCTTTTTAAAACGCAAAGTTGAACACCAAAATTTTAATTTGAACTGACTACACCAACTGCTGCGCAAAAAAGTAAATACCGACGCATTTTCTGATTTTTGTTTATGACTTTTTGCCCCTTTATTAAACATTTAAAATATTCACAAATTAATATGGAAAACATGTCGATTTTACTGGTTTTCAAAGGCCAAATTAGAACCTGGAATTGATGTTTTTCCCGCAGTGCTGAATGAGAAGAGCCATTAATATTATGAATAAACTATTGTTTTCTAAGTGTCGGCTAAAATCATATCTCCATCTCCGCTGTTAAGCAGATGCGCTTTTAGAGAGAAATGCATTTTTCGGATTACATAATCAGAAGGTATTAGCTTTCGATTCGAATTTGTTCGTTTTAAAGTGGACATTTCAAGCTTTAGCCTACATAGGCTATATTTTGTTTCAGTTCTCACGCTCCAGTTTATGGAGATCATGAAAGTGCGTCTGATTGTTTTATTTTATTTTACAAAAGCACAACGTTTTCTTGTTATTGTGAGTTTACACAAATAAAAGTAGTTGAGAATAATGTATTATTATTTTCTGTATGACCAGAAATGATAGAGTATTTTAAGTTGTTTCCACTGTTGATAGGAAAATGCAAGTGTTCGCGCCCGCGCCTCCGTGCCATGCAGTGCGCGCTCCACACTCAGCTTTGTTCCTTTTTTGCATAAAAGCGTCTTCTAAATATAGCCTATTAAATGTTATAATATAATAAAATAATATAAAATTATTATTATTTGCGTAGCTATACATGGACCTCAAACACACCGCGTCTTCTAAGTCAGGTGACTGCAAATGCGCAAAAACTGTTTCCATTGCAGTTTTGCGAAATATTCCTTTTTCGAATTGCCTGAAATACCACCTCATGCGAGCATAAAAACGTTCTTGCGATAAACGGGAGTTTCTGCGAAATTTACGTGTTTCCATTGTGCGTATTTTTAATTCGCAATTTCAATTTGCGCAATTTGAAGGGTAGCCTAATGGAAATGCGGCTAGTGTCTCTCCACAACTTGCAATGCGCATAAGCCGCGTAACCTTGTTCTCCGCAAGGCGACTTCGCTGCTTCGTCTTGATCCGATTCTGCTTTTTCTCCGGTGGTGGTGGAGCTGTCTGGACATCTGAGGCTTCAGGCGTTCCTGATTCACCATCGTCCGTCGCGTCTGGCCTCTAAAAAAGCTTTTACGGCTAGTCTGCCTGGGCCTGGCCATATTTGAAACGTCTCACTCATTCGTTCGTTGTTTAGGTCTATATTACAGCCGTTTTAGGCGTGCGCTTTATTTGAAATGCAGCATGCGATGTTGTTTAATAACTTTCAAACGGTAGAGCCTGTTCCTTTATAACATAACCAAAGGTCGGTGTATTTTTGTTTTATACATTTTAGGCTTATTCTCAAATTCAGATTGTGTTAGGGGGGCGGGATTATTAGGTAATTTTAATCGGACAATTTGACCGGAGAGATTTAATTTTGTCGGACATTTCATTTTTTTTCCGGCCAATGTCCGGCAATTACTGGACAACGGAAACCCTGGTGTGTGTGTGTGTTTACAGGGGTGTTTCATGGCCTTCACTACTGCTGTTCCTCTGGACTCTCGATGTGTGTGTGTGTGTTCTTCTGCTCAGACCGGGTGTGTGAGGAGGGAGGATGGTGTGTGTGTGTGTGTGTGTGTGTGTGTGTGTGTGTGTGTGTGTGTGTTTACAGAGGTGTTTCATGGCCTTCACTTACTGCTGTTCCTCTGGACTCTCGATGTGTGTGTGTGTGTGTGTGTGTGTGTGTGTGTGTGTGTTTACAGAGGTGTTTCATGGCCTTCACTTACTGCTGTTCCTCTGGACTCTCGATGTGTGTGTGTGTGTGTGTGTTTACAGAGGTGTTTCATGGCCTTCACTTACTGCTGTTCCTCTGGACTCTCGATGTGTGTGTGTGTGTGTGTGTGTGTGTGTGTGTGTGTTTACAGAGGTGTTTCATGGCCTTCACTTACTGCTGTTCTTCTGGACTCTCGATGTGTGTGTGTGTGTGTTCTTCTTCTCAGACCGGGTGTGTGAGGAGGGAGGATGGCATGTGTGTGTGTGTGTGTGTTTACAGGGGTGTTTTTAAAATATGTTTTGAGGGCTGTCTAAGTTAATGTGTCCACTTAAGACATTTATGTATAATTAAAATGTAATATTTCATTCTGCTTCATATAACATGTCTAATATTTAAACACGGCATCTGTTAAAAGGATAGTTCATCTGAAGATAAATGTCCAGACTAGAGCTGGGTGATATGGCCAAAAATCACATTATTACTGGTTTTTTTTTTTTTTGTATTTTTAATTTTACATTAAAATCTTACCAATCCAAAACTTTTGACTGGTAGTGTATATAATACAAATGAATAAAGCACAGATGGAGGAACTCGGATTCACTCATGTGAGATTATTACCCTAGTCACGTTACATGAACTGCTATCGTTAAAATACACTTAGGCCTAGTTGTAGGTTTAAAATGTGAAATATGGCACATTTAATGTCCACCAACAAATATTGTAGCAAAACGTAGGCTATATTTTAGTCAGAATTATTGCTCTCCATCTGTTTGGTGCGACGTCACTCGTTCACTGAAGTCTGTGAAGTTTAGCGGAGACTCGCTAACATCAAACTACTGTATATTAGGGCCGTCAAAACAAATTAGAATTTCGAATATTCGTCAAATTGTTTAAAAAAAACTGCACATTCGAATGCAAAAATCGTGCATTTGAGTTTTTGGTGTGTCGAGAGGCGTGCAAATCATGATGATGATGTAACTGACGTGGTTTGTTTCTGTTAGCTTATCCAGTACAGCGCAGTGCGGCTGCGTTGCTAATTAGAAAAATGGCGGGAAAAGGTTCTTCCTGTTGACGAAAACCCTCTCAGTTGGTGGAAAAATACGTGCAACCACATACTTGACCAAACCTGCACATCGGTCAGAGCTGAGTGAGTGTGTGTGTGTGTGTGTGTGTGTGTGTGTGTGTGTGTGTGTGTCGGCTGAAACACTGTCAGCATAAGCGCTCAGCACTCGCTCAGATCAAGCTGAGTGTCTGGTGTGTGTGATGAACAGTGTGTAGATGTAGATGTGTGTGTGTGTTTCTGAATGGCTGTTGTGTGTTGGTGTAGTTCATTACGCTGTGTGTTGAAGTGTGTTTTCTCAGGTCACTGATGCACAAACATCAGCACATAGTGCATTTTATGCACTTTTGTGGCCTAATTTTCCTTGCATGCACATTATATTTTATATAAGAACAATTATTTAAAAAGGTAATGCACTTTAAAAAGTGAATGTCATTTCACTTCAATAAAAGACACAATGCTTGATTTGGTTTATATGTGCGTATTGCGCTCGCTTGCGTCCTCTTGTGGGCATAAGAGACAATACAGTAGTTTTTACCTCTTAAGTACAGCCTTTAGAATTCAAATTGAATCAGAATTTTGCTCATATTTAAGAAAGAAATTAGAATTAAGCTTTTCAGCCATTTTGACGGACCTACTGTATATTGATATAACGTATTGATATAATATAACTATAACGTTTATAACATCAATATATCATACAAACATGATATACGGCCCAGCCCTATTCCAAACCCAGAAGAAGATGCTTTGAAGAACGTTGGAAACCAAACAACGATAGTCTTTCATTGTAGAAAAATAATGTTTTTTGTGTGTTTCACAGAAGAACGAGAGTCATACAGGTTTGGAACGACATGAGGGCGAGTAAATGATGACAGAACGATCATGTGTGTGGCGATATGACCAAAATCGTATGTAAAGAGGATATGAGAACGTTTATTTCAAGATAACAATTGAGTTATTTTTGTTAGAAGCAAATCGGACAAATACAATATAACAAAAAAATGAACTTTTTCAGGTACACAGTAGTGTTTTTTTAACGTTTCATTAGAAATAGTACAGAAATTGAAGAGGCTGATCAAATGTGAACATAAAATACTAGGCTACATATTCTTCACTATATGAATTAAATATATTTTTGTTCTTATTAAAGCTGCTAAAGTTATTCAGTCAAGAGTTTCTCTTTAGTGTGATTCACATTATGTATATTAGGCTGCTGTCACTTTAAGACTGAATGCACGGGTCCATTACACTGATACACACGCGGTTTACTCTCACTCGAGACATGAGCTGTGTTTACAGTAATACTCCACACGGTGGGCATCTCGGCATAACTGTGTGTGTTTATCTGAACATTAGAGCGCAATAAGACGTGAAGGAGAGCTGGATTCATGACATGGAGTTGGTTTTCATTGCTCTTAATGCTCTTTATTGTCTCATCCCTCTAGAGTGTTAATAGTGCTGTGTTTGTTTACATACCGCAAAATCTCTAACAATGTTATACCGTCGCCCTATCTGTGAGTGAACTACAGAGGCAACTGTTTGATACACTCACAGGTCAAAGGTCATAGGCTGAGTATGACCATCAGTCAGATGCAGAGGTGTGAGTCATGAGCGTTGAGTGTGTGTGTGTGTGTGTGTGTGTGTGTGTGTGTGTGTGTGTGTCAGCTTTAGTGAGGATTTGAAAACTTCAGCGCTTTACTTGACCTCCCTGTCCGTCACACTCCGGATGTTTCACTTCTCTCTAACCACGTGTCTCTCTCACTCGGTTAAACTATAGCAAGAGGCCAGTGACTGTGTAGCAGGAGTAGATGATCATTAGTGGCGTTCGTGATGTGATCAAGCCTCTAGAGCTAAACGTTACAAATCCTAGGAAATGTACATGCAAAGCTACTTAATTTATTATAATATTGTATTTTAGTGTGTTTTAGTAAGTTAGTAAAGACCTAACAACAGTTGATGAACCTCTTTGATTTCCGTAGTGTGAAAAAAAATACTATGGAAGTCAATGGGGTCCAATCAAATTTGGTTTCCCATATTCTTCTAAATGTCGTCTTTAGTTTCAGCAGAAGAAGAAGAACATTCATGCAGGATTGGAGGAACTTGAGGGCGAGTAAATTATTACAGAATTAACATTTTTAGGTGAACTATTCCTTTAAGGGAAAGTTAAAAATCACATATTCTCTAAAAATACATGTTACAGTTCTAGAAAAATAGAAATTTCAATTTTTTTTTGTCACATATCTATGTGACCCTGGACCACGTCACCCAGTCTCGAGTCGCACGGGTATATCTGTGGCAATAGCCAACAATACATTAAATGGGTCAAAATTATAGATTTTTCTTTTATGCCAAAAATCATTAGGATATTAAAAAATTGTTCCATGAAGAGATTTTGTAAATTTCCTACCGTAAATATATCAAACACTCATTTGTGTGAGTGAATGCAGCACAATCGCCAACATATGAACAACTTTAAAGGAGATTTTTGATTATTTCGACCCTCAGATTCCAGATGTTCAATAGTTGCATCTCGACCAAATACTGTCCTATCCTAACAGACCACACATCACTGGAAGGCTTATTTATTCAGCTTTCAGATGATTTATAAATCTCAATTTCAAAATTGTGACCCATGTGACTGGTTTTGTGGGTGACACGGATGTGAGTGAAACGCCCACAGCCGGTGTTCAGAGACTGTAGAGACTGACAGATTCAGTCTCGTGTTCGTGTTTCTCTACTATTAAAAAAGTCAAAATAAAACGTGCAGATCCAGTCTCGAGATGCAGACAGCGCTTCATATTCCTGATGTTCAGCTGCTCTCTCGCGTGTGTGTGTGTGTGTGTGCGTGTGCGTGTGCGTGTGTGTGTGTGCGCTCATGTTCATGGTGTTTCTGCAAACGCATGTGACCTGAAGATCCAGTCTCGAGATGCAGACAGCGCTTCATATTCCTGATGTTCAGCTGCTCTCTCGCGTGTGTGTGTGTGTGTGTGTGTGTGTGTGTGTGTGCTCATGTTCATGGTGTTTCTGCAAACGCATGTGACCTGAAGATCCAGTCATGAATGTGGATTGTTTAGTTTTCCTCCGGTGAGAATGTGCTGAGGATTGTGTGTTTACTGTATGTCAGAAAATATCTCTTCAGTAGCGTTTCCTTTAGAGCCTGACACATCATACCCTTCCTTCTCAGAGATATGGACTGATGTCTACCCATTACACACACACACACACACACACACACACACACACACACACACACACACACACACACACACACACACACACACACACCCTGCCATTTCACACAAGTGTTTGTTTGCATTTAATAGATGCTCTTCCTGGTAAATGATACTTTTAAATGAGGAAGCAACACAAAAGAGAGTTTGATTGTTGAGTGTGTGTGTGTGTGTGTGTGTGTGTGTGTGTGTGCCAGTTAAAATGCTGAAACTGTTTTTAATGATTATATTCTGAATAAATGAGATCATTGAAAGCTGTGAATGATCATTGAGCTGTGAGACCAATGCTAAGTTTAGTTTGATATCTGATGAATATCTTCATATAGTTCCTGATTCGAGCTAATAATAATGTGCAGAGGAGGAAGTGCTTCAGCTGAACATGATTCACCAGAGTTTGGTGTAAAGCACCTGTGTTACCCTGACATGATCAGATCGATACGGCACGGTCTGCGTCTCACAGCCAGCTTCAGCTGAACATGATGTTTAGCTCAGTCTTTAAGCTTCTGCAGGTGATTGTGTTAGCTGTGTGTTACAGCTCAAACACAGCAGGATCTGTGTGAGCGGTTATTTACTTATACTAATACAACCTTTGATTTTAATAACGCATTAGTAAACGTTGAAACTAATATTAGCTAAGATGAATAAATGCTGAAGTAGTGTTGTTTATTCTTAGTTAATGTTAACTAATGAACCTTATTGTAAAGTGTTACTCCTAATATGATGAAAATGGCTTTGTTAATGTTTCTTGTCTTGTCACATTGACGTCCGTTACGAATTGCATCAAATTAATAACGTAAATTATATATTTTCACTTAAAAAGGGTGAAATTGGACAAAAGTTTTTTAGTTTGCATCCCTGATTATTTCCTAAAACATCTGTCAGATATTAAACGTTTAGTTGATCTACTTGCATCTTATCTCGCACTTTTATGAACTGAAGCTTCTGTGAACCTAAAGCCCGCCTACTGTGATTTGATTGGTCGTTTGACATTAACGCGTGTTATGTGACCTCTGGGTCAGCTCAGAAGAGGAGATTGGTTATTGGCGTTGTGTAATATATCCTTGCAGCATCAAAGTAGAGTAAATATTAGCCAATTATTTCACAACCTTTATCATTTACTCCTCAGCACATCAGCTCTTTTCTCAAAGAGTCTGGTTTGTTCCAAGATTCAGTCCCTCTAAACCCTGCCTCTCTGAGAGCTACTCTTCTCTGATTGGTCAGATGACCTAGTCTGCCATTATTGGTTGGAAACTAAACGCTCATTATCATATCTGAATCTCAGCTCTTCATCAGCATGGATTTCACCCATAGCCAGTAAAAAAATATTATTGTAGTGTGTGTGATGTCACTCGTAGTGTTTCTGAAGAGCGTTTCTGAAGCCCAGAGTGGGCGGAGCTGGCCGTCGCCATCTTGGCCGCGCGTCACTCCCGGATAAACGTAAACGTGCAGCGAGGCGGATTAGCTGAGGTGACGTGACGCTAACAGACAGCAGACAAACGGCTAGTAGTGACATCAGCGGCAATCCACCTGTCACTCAAGTGGCCACGCCCTTAATTATGCAGAATTTTTAGGCTTAATATAATTTCAACGGATGAGTTATAAAAAAATGTACCCGCCTCACAGTCGTCATGAAGGGCACAATTAGCTATATAGACCAAAACCACTTTTTGCACCAGACTGTAAACATGTTTATTTCTGCTGTAAAGTTGGGCATTTTAACATGGGGGGTCTATGGGACTGAGTCTCTTCTGCAGCCGGCCTCTAGTGGCCAGTGGATGAACTGCAGCTTAAGTCTCTTCAGTGTTGGATTCAAGAGAGAAACTGGAAGGTTGCCGCTTGGTTTTACCGTATCAATCTCATCAAAGTGGATTTGCTTTTGGCAGCAGAAAACAGCGTCTTCTCGACATGAACAACACGAACCAAACTCTTCCAGTCTCAGATACACTACAGTGTTTGAGGGCGGAGCTAAGAGACGCTGCTCAGCCAATCAAGACCACAGGCTGGCATTATGCTAATGAGCTACAAACATGTTCAGCAGTTTGTCGTGCACTTTGATCTTTGAAACGTTGCAGAGCGTTTACATCCACAAACCGCTCTATTACACACTATATGAGAGGAGATATAATAGGGACACTTGTAATGCTCATGTTGCACAGCAGATATCTGTGGCTCATCTGACTGATCATAAACTCGACTGGAAAAATGATCTTATCTGAGCAGGAAAAGGAAATTACAAACAGGAAATTAGCTTTTTTTCTGAAACGCTGTGTCTTTATGATGTGGGCATTGATATTAGGTTTAGTCTGTGTGTGTTATACTGCAGAATAAGACAAAATCAAAGAGGAATAAATGAGCAGGGTTCAAACGCACTACTGCCAAACTGGAGCTGAAATGGTGTTTAGTGAGTACATGTACTGGTGTTCTGGTCAGTATAACCTTATTAGGTGGTTCAGCCATAAAATTAAAGTTGTTAAAAAAATTAACTTGATTACATTTTAAAAGATTCATTATTATTAATGAATTATATTAATTTAACGTGTTAAAGTTGCATGCATTAATTTCTTTCACGCTGCTTTTGATAATAAATTTGGATTAAATAAATAAATAAAACCCACAGGATCCAGAAAAAGTAAAACAGAAAACGCAGAATTTGTAATGAAATCAAACGCATTTGTTAATATTGTTAATATTTTAATAAGTTATTCAATTGTTAAATAGATGTTCATTTTAATTATTAAGATGACGAATGAATTTCGTAGTGAGTAATTAAAACGAATGAATTTTGTAGAGTCCTCTTTGCTGTTGAGACTTTGTGAATGTTAATGAGTGAGAATGTTATTGCTCTTGTATGACGAAAGGCTGGTGATGTTCCTCATTTGTAAAGGCATCTGCTGAATGACTGGCATCTGAATGTGTCCAAGTTGGCGTTTCTGGGATGCCTGAGGTTCAGTTTCTCGTGCAGGAACTCTGTGTGTCATTTCCCACCACATGTAATGAAAATATGAGGAAGAACATGGCAGTAAATGTCAAGCATGCAGGCTCAGTTTCACTGAGAGAGGTAGACGCACTCGTGCCACACACACACACACACACACACACACACACACACACACACACACACACACACACACACACACACACACACACACACACACACACACACACACACACACACACACACACACACACACACACACACACACACACACACACACAGGTGATTTATGAAGTTTTGGCCGGTGACTTTCTGTGGAAAGCTGCAGTGAAACAACATTGTAAAAAAAGTGGAAAAGAAATCTGTAGTCCATCATTAGTGATGATATTATTGACAGGGTTCTTGAACTGGAATTTGACACTTTGAAATGTAAATCTTGGAAAACTCTTGGAAACATCCATACTTGAGAAGTGCTTGAATTAGTGGAAGACAATAGGCTATATTAGACAATAGTGTTTCATTTAGTTGATAAAACTATAAAACATTGATATAGAGCCATTTCGCATGGCTATGAGCGTGATATTGCTCATATCATTATTCAAGTATATGATACAGATTTCATTCTTCAGGTCAATCATATATTCAAAGAAGAGCAAGTCAGTTTTAATAAGGAAAGCAATATCTTGGTCATATCGCAATATTCTTTTAACCCTCTGGTGCTCTTCACGTGTAGGTACAAAATTTACGTTTTTTTTTTCCGTCAATTAAATGAATACTGTATTTTAGTTTGATAATGTTTTTTTATTTAATATTTTGTATTTTTAG
The DNA here is from genome assembly GCF_965113295.1 of Leuciscus leuciscus. Classification (NCBI taxonomy): domain Eukaryota; kingdom Metazoa; phylum Chordata; class Actinopteri; order Cypriniformes; family Leuciscidae; genus Leuciscus; species Leuciscus leuciscus. The sequence goes on along the minus strand of NC_138733.1, from coordinate 1,770,433 downwards.
GAGATTTTATGATACTAAATTATATTTACGCTGTATTTATAACCCATTTATTCACTTTTTGAGCATGAAAAATACATTTCCAGCTAAAACTGTGGTAAATCTTGACGACAGACTGAAGTTTGATCTCTTCTCAGAGACGACATTAGGCAGACTATTTCTGAAGAGAAAAAAGTTTAAATAAGTGAACTTAAAGTAACAGAATTTTACGTTTATTGTTATGAAAAATGCACAAAAATACTATTTTCAATTTTTATATGAAATATATATTTTCAAAATCACGTTTTACTCTAAAACTGCAAGAAAATCAAAGCCATAAATCTTAAAGGTTAATGACTCTAAGATTTGAGACTTTGTGAAGTTTTGAGTGTTCGTTTAGGAGTTATAGGCTTTTGAGTATGTTTTGCCACGCCCATTTTCTAAATGACCCTGTTATAGTTATCCAAAGGGTAAAGTTAAACTTTTTTAATAATAATTATTGATCTAGAGAGTTCAGAGAGTTGTACTAGACTGGTTTGTTTCCGATCGGCGAAAAACCTAGGACTAGTTCGCAGAAGTAGGTTTTTTACATAATCTTGAATATTTAATGAACAATTTGATTGACTGCAGTGGTTCTTGAGGCAAAGTTGTTCAATATGGTTAAAGTTACGACATCCATTGCATGTGCTGAACTTTATGTGTACTATTTATTTATTTTTTATTTGTCTATTTACCTTTTTTAGAATTTGAAAGATAATAAAGATCTATATTGTTTGATTGTAATCCTTCAAAACCAAATAAGTAGTGCTTGAAAACTCCTTGAATTTCATTTTACAGTATCTGTACGAACCCTGTATTGATAATGAATCTCTTTCTCCCTCTTTCCCCAGTCCCGATGACTCCCTAAGCGTGTAGTTCTGCCTCATCCCAGAGGGTTTGTGGGCGTTCCCGTCATGTCCTCGGTCCCGCTGGAAGGATCCCAGCTTGTGTCGGAGTGGCTGAACCACCTCCGGCTCGACCAGTACATCTCTGCCTTCCAGGAGTCCGGGCTGGGAACGCTGTGGGAATGCCAGGATTTATCCTCTGCGAAGCTTCAGCGAATGGGCGTGGCTCTTCCCGGCCACAGAAAGCGGATCCTCGGGAGTCTCCGCAAAATCTTCCCATCGGACACCGATATGGAGGACGACGACGAGCGAGAGGACGACAGACCCGTCGCCAAAGAAAGAACGAAATTCGCAACGGAAAACAAGCGTTTGCCTCCCGTCCCGCCTCGTCTCATGCCTAATCGACCTCCCGTTCCCTTCACTCCTGGCTCCGTAACCACGGAAACACCTGCCACGCCCATCCCAACTCCGAGGCCACGCCCACAACACCTTCCTCTTAAAGGGCCGGCTCAGCAACTCCAGAAGAGCGAGCGCAAACACTCCCCTCAGTCCCCTACATCCTCCTCTTCTTCTTCTTCTTCTTCTTCCTCGTCTTCGGAGCGCTTCCACCTGTACGAACAGTGTTCATCTTCCTCTCAGGGAGAAGCAGGTGCTCCTCCTCTTCCTCCGAAGAGCTATGCCGTGGGCGTCTCTAAAGAGCCTAAAGATGAGCCGGTGCCGGTGCCGTACAGACCCCCCGTTCCTCCTCCTCGTGTGTCCGTGTGCCCCAGGACTACAAATCCCAGAAGCACGTCAACCGGAAGCCCTCCTGTTTTCAGGTACAACACACACTTTGTTTGGTATAGCGAACTGCTTTAGTATGTGCACTGCTCACTATAGAGACAGAGCGATGGGTTTTAAAGCTTTTTAAGAGTTATAGCGCCACCTATGGTCCGATCTCCATAAAAGTTTGCACGCTTGTTTAGAATCATACGTGACCCTGGTATATTTCCTTTAACCTTGTCTAATAGGTGCTCAAACTGGAGGTCATGTTTTTCAAGATACGCCAATGTCCTCATAGTCATACATGGCACTTTGGTCCAAGACACTGCATACCAATTTTCAAGTCAGTCGGTTTAACGGTCGGATGGTTAAAGCCATTTCCATGTTTTTTTCCTGTTATAGTGCCACCAAGTGTTTAATTTAGCGGTTATTTTACTGTGACCTCATGTTGAGCCCATACACACGTGTACTGAGTTTGGTGAAGATATCTTTGGAAAAAGTTTTGGTAAAAGTACTCTTTTTGTACATTTTGGTGCCCCCTAGTGACTGTGAATAGAAATTTCAACTTTTGTTTAGATAATTATTGATATTCGGACTCCAGAGAGTCTGTCTGCACTAGTTTGGTTCCGAAAAAACCAACGACTAGTTCGTTAAAGTAGGTTTTTGACAAAATTTGAAATGGCGGAAAAATTTGCATACCGGAAATGAAATCGGAGATATACGTGTAGTTCGTCTTGAGTTTTGCTTTCCAATGATATAAGACACTTGAGTCTGGGACAAACGGTTCATGAGCCATTTTGCACTTTTGATCGCTGTAGCACCACAATCAAATAAATTAATTAAAACATTACATTAAAAAAAGCAAATTTTTCACTCGGACAAGTGAATGACCTGAGGCGCGTCTCTATTCACATATTACACACTATTCTAAACCGTTTTGTAGTTTAAATAGTGTGAGCAGTGTGTCAAATTGCAGTTTATTCATTGAGTGCAGTGCATTGTGGGATACAGCACCTCACACAGGGTGTTTATCCTGCAATGCACATTTCCCAGATTCTGCAGGAACAGTGAGAGTAGTATCATAGTGAACACTCATGACACTGAATGCTTTTACTCAATGCATTTGCACAATCTAGTGTTTGTGTCTCCTGTGACTGGAGGTCATTGAGTCATGTGACCCGTAGACCATCACAAGGGTCAAACGGACCAGTGGAAATGAGTCAGCGCTGGGAAATGACGTGTTTCTTCCAGGCAGTGGGAGTGTGTTCGGTTATTGTGATTCAGACCAACATCATCACACACACTCTTGTATTGTGATGGTGAGAGCGCCACCCTGTGGTGTTCACAGAAACTGCACCCAGTGTTTATATATCTAGTGTAATGTATAAATTGGAAACCATGCCACTTTTTTGTATCTTAAAGTCCCCCTGTAGTTAATCATTTTATCCCTTAAAACTCATCTTTGATCACCAAAAATTACATATTTAAATGTTTTTTCCTTTAAAAAATGTCTTAAAATATTGACACCCTTGCCTCATTTAGTATGCACGGTTCTATGAATATGCAAATGAGCCCCGCCTCCACTCACTCACTCAGCTCAGAGAACCACTGGTTGACGATCACACGTTGATCTGATTGGTTACAAGGTAGTTTGTGACGTCAGAAACACCAGCGATTTCAAAGCGTGTTTTTGAGACTGTCTTTGGTTCACTGCAGTTTTAAGGAGGAAATACTCAGCAATGCTGTCGACTTATGAATCTACACATGGTTTGTCTTAAAACATATTAAAAAACCCACATAGACACATAAACAACATTAAAAACTGGATTTACACCACAGGGGGACTTTAAGGCTCGACATTAATCCTTGTCATGCGCTTGTCTTTCAAACAAGTAAATCGGTCATTCACATATAGTTGCTTGTCCGGGAAAAATAGGATTTAATTTAATAATGAAGCAATATCCTCGTCAGTGTTCAGTCAGCTTTGACTTATTTAAATCTGCTTATTTTAAAATAAGAGCTTTTTAAAAAAAAATTTTTTATTAAAGCGGGGGTTGATTATGATGTCACTTTTCTAACTGTAGTTAGTGTGTAATGTTGCTGCTTGAGCATAAACAACATCTGCAAAGTTACGACTCAAAGCTCAAAGCAAAGGGAGATATTTGCTTTTAAAGAAATCTCTTTATAAGGACTACAACACACGGCTGGTAGAGACTACACCACATTCCTCCCGGGTTAGTGACATCACCAACCCTAAATTTACATAACCCCGCCCCCGGAACACGATTTATAGATTATCAAGACAGGATATGCTAATCAACAGTGGTGGAGGAAGTACTGAATCTCAGTACTTAAGTAAAAGTACAAATAACCAGAGACATATTTACTTTAGTAAAAGTAGAAGTACCACAATGAAAACCCTACTTAAGTAAAAAGTAAAAAGTACCTGATTTTAAATGTACTTTAAGTATTAAAAGTAAAAGTACTTGCATAACAATTTATTCTCTTAATGTCTATATTCTAATAATTAGGGCTGTAACAATATGAATCCGAAATCGCTACACTCAGATCTACGAACCTGTGTCGCGGTGTGAGAAGGCAGAATCGCGACACACCCCTTTTTTGAAGTTAACATTATACAATACGTAGACCTACACCACAAAACTAGTTGAGGATAAATTATTTAATATTTGGCAATTCCATCGTTATAAACGGGACATTTGCAGTAAAAACTTGAAATATAAATTCTCAGAAAATGCATTTAATACATATTGAAAAATATCAGTATGCGTTTTATATTTAATGGGAAATCTAGGCTACACATGCGTTACGGGACACAAACAATATTTAACTTTTAGGTAGAAAAATATTTTTTTGTAATTCTGTGAATTCACATTCTGTGAATTACACTGCGCAAACCAAAAGTAATACCCACCGGATGAAGGGTTGGCTCTCCACAGAACATAACATATTCATTTTATTTTATTTTTCGTGTTCCCATTTATGAGGAAAAAACAATGTTACAGACGTGACCGCTCTGAAAGGCACTAAAAGACTGCTTTAAAACTTTCACTGAGACCTCAAACAGAAAGCACAAAGCCTTTTTTAAATTTGAATTTCGTTTTGTATTAATTGTATCTCAATTTTAATCAATGTTTCATCAAACAATTGCCAGGATTTAATAAATAAGTAGAAAATAGATAATCACGACACGTAGGCGCCGGCGAGTGAACTGGAGCTCGTCTCATAAATGAACCGAAACTCAGCGTATAAGGTATCCTACTTGCCTCACAGACCTGATAAATATATCTTTAGACAGCTTTAAATGTGTACTTTTAAACAGAACAATTCAAAACGAAAGAAAACCGACTGCTCTCTGCTTATAATCCGTATGAAATGCGCATTTCTCTCTGGCGCGTTCACTACTGCGAAGATCGCGTATCAGTATCGTCAACCTCATCTTTGCAGCCGACACAGAAAACACTTGTTTATTAATAAACAATTAAAATGTCTTCTTGCTATATTTGACATATTCATTACTTTTGCTGGTTCTTTGTGACAGCTTTTAGGTGCTTTATTGGCAGCGCCACCAACGCGATCAGCACCGAAAACATGGAGATTTTTTTCAATCCCTGTTTTGGCAGGGGAAAAACTGATCCGAAAATGTAACGAAACGTTGTAGAAATGTAGTGGAGTAGAAAGTATAATAATTGCTGCAAAAAGTAACGAAGTAAAAGTCAAAAGTATGCACTATTGATTCTACTTAAGTGAAGTACAGATACGTGAAAAATGTACTTAAGTAAAGTAACGAAGTATTTGTACTTCGTTACATTCCACCACTGCTAATCAATGACTAGAAGATAACTACACATAAGCTGCATAAATTCATCAACTAACCATTCAGAAATGTCCTGTTGCTCTACATGTTCTTCTTGAGTCTCTCCATCATTGTCTGACTCCGGTTTGAACATGAAAGGCTAAACGTTTTTTTAAATGTTCAGTGCGTTCTGTTGTAGCTCCGCCCACTGTGCCGGGAGCAGCAGCTCATTTGCATTTAAAGGAACAGACACAAAACGCGTTTTTGCTCACACCCAAAAAGTGTCAACTTTATCATGCGATATACAAATATCTGTGAGGAAGTTTGAGCTAAAACTTCACACACACACACTCTGGGGACATCAGAGACTTGTGATCTTGTGAAAAGGGCATTATACCACCCCTTTACATTTAATTTCTGTCACTGCCTGAACATGCCAATAACACACTCAGCAAATTATTGTCTGATCATCGTTATCGGCAAAATTCATATTGAGATATAACTTTTTGTCAGTATCACACACTCCTGCCAAAATATTGGATTTGACCAACTTTACCTGTTTTTGTAGCCGATTGATCGCAGGTCTGATTGATCCTCAGTTTTGGAGAGTAAAACATGTTCAAGTGTTGTCTTGATCTGAAGTGTTTCTGCACGCCAGCACTAGATGGCAGCACTTCTCTCCTCATCAGTCCTCTAACCAGAAGCTGCTGCTGACCCACAATGCCGTGCGAGAGCACTTCTGCAGCTGTATCCCCACAAGAAATGAGTTTTAGTGGCTTTCCAGAAAGTCAGCCTGTGATTCATATCCTTGAGAACTTGTGGCTTTAGATCCCCATTTCTGAGAAGTCTCGTCAGACATAATTTACACAGCAATTAAGCAATTAAGTTCTCAATCTCATTCTTATTAATGCACGTAAATGTTTTACTTTTGGAGTTTGTTTCTCAGTAATGCTTGTATAGCAATGCATTTTTATTATTTTATATATAGCCTAAATATAATATATATGTAAAATTTACTTTTATCACGTTTATATTGCTGTAATAATGATTTAAAGACTCGCATGAAGTTTGAATTTTTTACAATTCAGAAATATCATTCTTATTAATGCTTGTAAATGTTTTACTTTTGAGTTTGTTTCTCAGTAATGCTCATTAGTATCTTTATTATTGTGTATATATAGTATAATAAATATAATATAAGTAAAATGTACCTTTTTTTTGGTCTTAATTACTAATAAAGATTGCTGTAATAATGATGCATGACGTTTGAATGCTTTACAATTTTAAATAATAGATCATATTTTTCACATTACACATAAAAACAATGTTTTTTTCCCCCATTGCAATAATGAGAATTTAGAAGAAAAAAAATGCCACGATGCAGAAACACCCATGAATGCACAGGGTTAGTGTCTGTCATGCCCTGTGTTTCTGCATGTGAGTGTGTGGTGCAAGCGTGTCTGTGAGCATGAGAAACGGGAGGCAGAATTCAGGAAGCTCTTTGTTTTTTCAGTTTTTGTGAAGGTCTCGGCTCAGAGACTCGCGTCTAAAAGTGTTTTCCACTTCCGTCTGTTCTCTGTGTGGTCGGCTCGCTCATTCTCCACGGGGTTCTCTGACTCTCTCGGGTCCTCACACTCGTTTACGGGACCCTATCTCCTGGTTTATCACTGTATAGTGGGATTCTGCCGACTGCGATGGCCTTATTTGGCATGTTTGAGCACGTAAGTTCAATGTGGAAGTGAGTGTTTGTTGTTCTGTGATGTTGAGGATCACTGTTCTGGGTGTGTGTGTGTTGTGGTTGTCTGTGTACTGCTGTCGTCACTTGATTCCTCTGTGTTGTGTAGATGATGTTAGTGCCCTGATGTTGTGTTGTGTTGTGAGTGCAGTGTGTGTGATTCTCGTTAGAGCCTCACGTTCACTTCCGATGGCAGTGTTTCGGAGCTGATGTGCTGCACTGTAAAACCACAGGTTTGTGTTTCTCATGTCGTTTCTCTCTGTGTGTGTGTGTGTGTGTGTGTGTGTGTGTGTGTGTGAACGTTTCACAGGTATAAACACACTTTTCTTGCACAAAAACTATCAGTCATCATCAGTAACTTCCTGCTGATCTCCGTGGTCGTGGTTGACCGCTGGTTGACTTCCGGGCGTTCAGCGAGAGAGCTCGACTGACCCGTTCAGTACATGCTCTGCTCTCATGCTCTATGATGTTGGTTTGCTCGTTTCAGATGAAGGTTTGTTCTGATGAGCATCAGTATAAAGCAGCTTGAGGTCGACCGACCTTTAAAGACACGTCAGAAACTCAGGGTCGAGTTCATCACGGGTCGTTCTGCTGCGCTGAGATCAGTTAGATAGATATTAGTGTTGGGTAATGGATTGATGTGGGTTTTTACAGCAATGGTTGAGGCTGAAAACTTCACAATGCCAAATATTGACCAGTTAATCGATGACTGATCTAGTTGGACTCACTTTTAAGACGTTTGATTATTCATTGATTGGCATTTCTTTTGGTCAAGTGATGTTTTCACTAGTCGTCTTTAACACAGTGATGTTCTCACTAGTCGTCTTTAACACAGTGATGTCCTCACTAGTCGTCTTTAACACAGTGATGTTCTCACTAGTCGTCTTTAACACAAGGCGGTTTTTATTATTATTTTGAATCAATCCGTCCACATACTGTAATGATCCGTGGAAACATCCATTAGCGTCGTGTTTTTTAAAGTTTCCAGACTTAAACCGTATGTATATCGTGAAAAACCTTTAGATGCCTGAATCACTTTGTACAGAATCTCAGCTGTGCAGGTCCTAAAAACTGCTTCAATTTGATGTTTTAGGCTGTGATTGTAACGTGCTGGAGAACGCAGGCGAAGGCAAGGGTTTTAGGCTGTGATTGTAACGTGCTGGAGAACGCTGGCGAAGGCGAGGGGTTTAGGCTGTGATTGTAACGTGCTGGAGAACCCCGGCGAAGGCAAGGGTTTTAGGCTGTGATTGTAACGTGCTGGAGAACGCAGGCGAAGGCGAGGGGTTTAGGCTGTGATTGTAACGTGCTGGAGAACCCCGGCGAAGGCAAGGGTTTTAGGCTGTGATTGTAACGTGCTGGAGAACGCTGGCGAAGGCGAGGGGTTTAGGCTGTGATTGTAACGTGCTGGAGAACCTCGGCGAAGGCGAGGGGTTTAGGCTGTGATTGTAACGTGCTGGAGAACGCAGGCGAAGGCGAGGGGTTTAGGCTGTGATTGTAACGTGCTGGAGAACGCTGGCGAAGGCGAGGGGTTTAGGCTGTGATTGTAACGTGCTGGAGAACGCAGGCGAAGGCGAGGGGTTTAGGCTGTGATTGTAACGTGCTGGAGAACCTCGGCGAAGGCGAGGGTTTTAGGCTGTGATTGTAACGTGCTGGAGAACCTCGGCGAAGGCGAGGGGTTTAGGCTGTGATTGTAACGTGCTGAAGAACGCTGGCGAAGGCGAGGGGTTTAGGCTGTGATTGTAACGTGCTGGAGAATGCAGGCGAAGGCGAGGGTTTTAGGCTGTGATTGTAACGTGCTGGAGAACCTCGGCGAAGACAAGGGTTTTAGGCTGTGATTGTAACGTGCTGGAGAACGCTGGCGAAGGCGAGGAGTTTAGGCTGTGATTGTAACGTGCTGGAGAACCCCGGCGAAGGCGAGGGTTTTAGGCTGTGATTGTAACGTGCTGGAGAACCCCGGCGAAGGCGAGGGTTTTAGGCTGTGATTGTAACGTGCTGGAGAACGCTGGCGAAGGCGAGGGGTTTAGGCTGTGATTGTAACGTGCTGGAGATTCCCGGCGAAGGCGAGGGTTTTAGGCTGTGATTGTAACGTGCTGGAGAACCTTGGCGAAGGCGAGGGGTTTAGGCTGTGATTGTAACGTGCTGGAGAACGCAGGCGAAGGCGAGGGGTTTAGGCTGTGATTGTAACGTGCTGGAGAACCCCGGCGAAGGCGAGGGGTTTAGGCTGTGATTGTAACGTGCTGGAGAACCCCGGCGAAGGCGAGGGGTTTAGGCTGTGATTGTAACGTGCTGGAGAACCTCGGCGAAGGCGAGGGGTTTAGGCTGTGATTGTAACGTGCTGGAGAACGCAGGCGAAGGCGAGGGTTTCAGGCTGTGATTGTAACGTGCTGGAGAACCTCGGCGAAGGCGAGGGTTTTAGGCTGTGATTGTAACGTGCTGGAGAACGCAGGCGAAGGCGAGGGTTTCAGGCTGTGATTGTAACGTGCTGGAGAACCTCGGCGAAGGCGAGGGGTTTAGGCTGTGATTGTAACGTGCTGGAGAACCCCGGCGAAGGCGAGGGGTTTAGGCTGTGATTGTAACGTGCTGGAGAACGCTGGCGAAGGCGAGGGTTTCAGGCTGTGATTGTAACGTGCTGGAGAACGCAGGCGAAGGCGAGGGTTTCAGGCTGTGATTGTAACGTGCTGGAGAACGCAGGCGAAGGCGAGGGTTTCAGGCTGTGATTGTAACGTGCTGGAGAACGCAGGCGAAGGCGAGGGTTTTAGGCTGTGATTGTAACGTGCTGGAGAACGCTGGCGAAGGCGAGGGGTTTAGGCTGTGATTGTAACGTGCTGGAGAACCTCGGCGAAGGCGAGGGGTTTAGGCTGTGATTGTAACGTGCTGGAGAACGCAGGCGAAGGCGAGGGTTTCAGGCTGTGATTGTAACGTGCTGGAGAACGCTGGCGAAGGCGAGGGGTTTAGGCTGTGATTGTAACGTGCTGGAGAACCTCGGCGAAGGCGAGGGGTTTAGGCTGTGATTGTAACGTGCTGGAGAACGCAGGCGAAGGCAAGGGTTTCAGGCTGTGATTGTAACGTGCTGGAGAACGCTGGCGAAGGCGAGGGTTTCAGGCTGTGATTGTAACGTGCTGGAGAACCTCGGCGAAGGCGAGGGTTTCAGGCTGTGATTGTAACGTGCTGGAGAACCCCGGCGAAGGCGAGGGGTTTAGGCTGTGATTGTAACGTGCTGGAGAACGCTGGCGAAGGCGAGGGTTTCAGGCTGTGATTGTAACGTGCTGGAGAACGCAGGCGAAGGCGAGGGTTTCAGGCTGTGATTGTAACGTGCTGGAGAACCTCGGCGAAGGCGAGGGTTTCAGGCTGTGATTGTAACGTGCTGGAGAACGCAGGCGAAGGCGAGGGTTTCAGGCTGTGATTGTAACGTGCTGGAGAACGCAGGCGAAGGCGAGGGGTTTAGGCTGTGATTGTAACGTGCTGGAGAACGCTGGCGAAGGCGAGGGGTTTAGGCTGTGATTGTAACGTGCTGGAGAACCTCGGCGAAGGCGAGGGGTTTAGGCTGTGATTGTAACGTGCTGGAGAACCTCGGCGAAGGCGAGGGGTTTAGGCTGTGATTGTAACGTGCTGGAGAACGCAGGCGAAGGCGAGGGTTTCAGGCTGTGATTGTAACGTGCTGGAGAACGCAGGCGAAGGCAAGGGTTTCAGGCTGTGATTGTAACGTGCTGGAGAACGCTGGCGAAGGCGAGGGGTTTAGGCTGTGATTGTAACGTGCTGGAGAACGCAGGCGAAGGCAAGGGTTTCAGGCTGTGATTGTAACGTGCTGGAGAACGCTGGCGAAGGCGAGGGGTTTAGGCTGTGATTGTAACGTGCTGGAGAACCTCGGCGAAGGCGAGGGGTTTAGGCTGTGATTGTAACGTGCTGGAGAACGCTGGCGAAGGCGAGGGGTTTAGGCTGTGATTGTAACGTGCTGGAGAACGCAGGCGAAGGCAAGGGTTTCAGGCTGTGATTGTAACGTGCTGGAGAACGCAGGCGAAGGCGAGGGGTTTAGGCTGTGATTGTAACGTGCTGGAGAACGTAGGCGAAGGCGAGGGGTTTAGGTTGTGATTGTAACGTGCTGGAGAACGCAGGCGAAGGCGAGGGTCTATCTGCAGGGTTTTAATGAAATAACACACAGAACAAATAATAAAGAACTCCAGGGATAAAGAAACAAAGCCACGAGAATGACCGAACTAGAAGCAACCATACATGTACAACAACTGACCAGAGTAACAACAAGTGAAACTCAAGGGCTATAAATACACAGGGGCAAACAAGCTTAACTAGGAAATGAGGAAACAAGATACACCTGGAGAGACTAATCAACACTACAGAAGACTACAAGACTTAGCACATGACAGGAAGTGACAAAAGTACACACGAAACAAGCGGAACACAAGACAGGGAGCATTGCAGTGATACGGTCGGATTAGAATATATATTTTGTGCACATCATTTGTTTTAATGGAAAGATTATACATAATGTCTTGTAGAATAACGTGCGCTTATGAATCATTCACAGAAAGAGAGTGTTGTTTATCCCCAAAAATACTAATAATAATTTTGAATTCACATTGATAGTTTATTTTACACATTCGTCACTTATAGTGCAGGAACAGTGGGTCGTGTTTATAGGAGTGAAGCTTTAATCTGTTTTGTTAACCCGTTAACTTTTAACCCTAAAAGGAACCAATGAGAATTATTCTTCAAGTTCAACAAAATATTAGGCTATCTCAAGTCAAAATTTAAATTTTTATCTGGAAAGTATAAAACAGTGAAATATTACTTTAATATTAATATTAATTTATTCCTGTGATCAAAGCTGAATTTCAGCATCATTACTCCAGTCTTCAGTGTCACATGATCCTTCACAAATCACTCTAATATGAGGATTTGATGCTCAAGAAACATTTATGATTATTATCAGTGTTGGAAACAGTTCATATTTTTGAGGAAACTGAATTTTTCAGGAGTTTTTGATGAATAGAAAGTTCAATAGGACAGCCTTTATTTGAAAAATAGTCTCTTGTAACATTTTATGTCTTCACTGTCACTCTTGATCAATTTAATGCGTTCTTGATGTTTTTGTTTATTTTTTTAATATCTAAAACCCATAAAAAAAGATAAAAAAAGAAGGAAAATTCTGAAAAGTCAGCTTTGCCATCACAACAATAAACTGACTATATTTTGAAATAAATACAAATAGAAAACAGTTTTTATCACTGTATTTCTGATTAACTAAATGCAGGCTTGGTGAGAAAAAAAAAAAAAAAAAAATTGTTGTCGTTATAATATCCAGGCCATTTTCAGTGATCTTAATCCATAAGATCTGTACCATCAGATGAGATGGAAAGACTTCGTCACAGGCTCTGGTGGGTTGAAGGACAAACTCCCAGAATGCAGCGGTGTCTGTTTTCACAATGACATGTGAACTAGTGAAACTTCAGTCATCTCGGTCAGTCTGCGATCTATAAAAGGATGTTTGTATGGGAGCAGCTGCTGTCACATGCTGAGTAATCACACTACTGCCTTTTTTAGAGACGCCTCACTGCAGCATTTGGTGAAGTTTGCATTAGGGCTGTTTATCCAAAGCGACTTACAAATGAGAACAACAGAAGCAGTTAAACTAACAATAGGACAACAATATGCAAGAGCTATGACCCTTCCCAGTTTAGTCTAACACAGTACATAGAATAGATATAGAATAGAAGAGAAAGTGTTAGTATTAATGGATCAAGTGTTGCCGAAAACGATGCGTCTTCAGCCGTTTCTTGAAGATGTCCCCGGACTCATCCGCTCTGGTTGAGTTAGATCATTCCTCCAGCAGGAACAGTCCAGGTGACGGTCAGAGAAAGAGATTTAGTGCCTCTTTGAGATGATGCACCACAAGACGACGTTCACTTGCAGAGCACAAGCTTCTGGATGGCACATAAGTCTGGAGTAGTGAGTTTAGGTAAAGGGAGCAGAGCCAGTGGTTGTTCTGTGGGCAAACGTCAGTGACATGGATTTGATGCGAACGGCAACTGGCAACCAGTGCAATTTAGTGAGGAGAGGAGTGATGTGTGCTCATTTACCACAGTATCAGGATCATGAACCAGATTCAATCCGGGACCTGCTGATTGGCGCCGCTTTCAAACGCACTCAAAAGCATTGAAGGTTTCTATTTACAGTGTATTTTTGCAGGGTTGAGCTTTGTAGACGTATCAGACGTATCTGTTGAGCGCATGAACTCAACGGCCAAACAGAGGCTTTTAAATTGGTGGTATAATGCCCTTTTCACAAGATGTAAAATAAGTCTCTGATGTCCCCAGAGTGTGTGTGTGAAGTTTTAGCTCAAAATACACCACAGATATTTGCATATCGCATGTTAAAATTGTCGCTTTTTAAAGGTGAGAAAAAAACGCTTTAAATGCAAATGAGTTGCTGCTACCGGCAAAGTGGGCGGAGCTTCAAGAGTTTATGTGTGTGTGTGTGTGTGTTTTTGTTAGCTGCCCTGATCACCTCACACACGCACTGAAAATCTCAAAAACGTTAGCCTTTTATGTTCAAACCGGAGTCAGACAATGATGGAGAGACTCAAGAAGAAGAGACAACATGTAGAAGCAACAGGACATTTCTGAAGGGTTAGTTGGTGAGTTTATGAAGCTGATGTGGAGTTATCTTCTTGTTATTGATTAGCATATCCTTTCTTGATAATCTATAAACCGTGTTCAGGGGGCGGGGTTATGTAAATTGTATGGTTTGTGATGTCACTAACCCGGGAGGAAGCTCGTGTAGTCTCTACCAGCCGTGTGTTGTAGTCCTTAAAAAGAGATTTCTGTAAAAGCAAATCTCTCCCTTTGTAACTTTGCAGAAGTTGTTTATGCTCAGACAGCAACATTACACACTAGCTAAAGTTAGAAAAGTGACATCATAATCAACCCCCCCCCTTTAGGTTAGTCAGAATCAGCTCAGTCTGCGTTAGGTTTGGCAGAACTCATGTCGTTCGCTTCTGATTCTGACTAAATGAAACGCATCTGATTGGTCCTTGAGTTCATTGGCTCAGCCTGCAGATCGGCAGCTCAGATGATGAGCACATAAGGGTTTGCTGGGACAAAGACTGATTTAGGCGGAGCCACCAAAATATTTCAAATGCAGAAAAAAAAACCCTTCAAGAACAATGAAGTGTGACTAGTATTGTCACTGTCACACCCCTAGTGATGTTCCTGTTATCTCTGTAAAGCTGAAACGATCTGTGATGATAAGCACTAGATGAATAAAGCTGACTCAGCATGAGTGGACGGAGGATCTCTGAGGATCCTGTAACGTTCAACAAGTGAGAGGAACAGTTAAAGAGTTAATGCATTTGGCTAATTGTATATCTTGTTATTGTCCTCTTCAGATGAATCCTCATTTGTACGGAGATATATATTTATGGTTGGGATAGTCCAGGAATGCGAGAATGAAGTCATATTTTGAAAGAAATCTGTCAGTTTTTGTGATGATTAAATGAAGTTGTTGGTTGATTTGAGGATGTGAAAGCAGAACAGCTCAGTCTGAGTGAGTGTCTTCAGCGTTCCTGGGGCTGGTCTTTGGTTATTTGGGCAGTGATTTCAACTCTCTGGATTTTCCTGAGGTCTCTTCTTCCCTGAGTCGGCGGAGAGTTTCAGAACCAGCAGAACCAGCAGATCTCAGTCGATCTCTTAGTAATGCAGCGGAAGTTTCAGAGCTGAAGGTCAAGGCAAGGGTTCATCCATAACATTTGCAGATGTTTTGTTTTTTAAAATCTCTCTCTCTCTCTCTCTCTCTCTCTCTCTCTCCACTCTCCACCCCCCCCCCTCTCCCTCCCCTCTCTCTCTCTCGTCAGTCAGTTGTTCTGTCGGGTCACAGGAAGCTTCATTGTTTGACTGTCCGCATGCACACATGAGAAAATGTGTTTACAGTGTGATAAACCTTGAAACAAATGCTGTTCAGATACTGAAATAAACCTGTGATTTCCTCTAATGCCTGTAAATGTAGGGTGAATGCCAGATGACGTGTATGGTTTGTTAAAAGAGCCTACCCTCTTTTACACAGAACACTTCTTTGTGGTGTGTTGTGTGTATATAACTTGTGTGTGTGTGTGCGTGTCTGTCTGTCTGTGTGTGTGTTTGTGTGTGTGTGTGTGTGTATATATATATATATATTAGTGGTGGGCCGTTATCGGCGTTAACGTGCTGCGTTAACGCGAGACTCTTATCGCGTGATAAAAAAAATATCGCCGTTAATCTATTCTCCAAGTTGGGTTGGGAGATGGCTCTATACTACACAAGCTATGATGACGCAATCTACCCGCGGCCGCGAGGTAAACCCGGCTGCAACGCATATTCGTTGTCATCTTAAGTAAACACGGCTGAAAGTGAAAGCTGGTGAAAAAGATCGGTGCAACATCCATTATTTGGACTTGGTTCGGGTTTAAGCCGTCAGACGAGCAGCAGCAAACTATATACAGAGTGTGTGGGGTAACAGTTCGGTAGGTTAACACATGACTAATCCGTTCTACCACCTCAAATTCAAAACGAAACATGATATCACTGAATACCAGCGCGCGCGTATTATTCCCATTCCAATATATCTTAGTGGTGTAGCACATAATCTCGATTTTAAGAATCGTTGTTGTGTTTCTTTTTAAAGCTGCCATCGGCAACATTTTTTTTATCATATTCAGTGTAATCGACACTACAATCCGACAGAACAACATAAATAAGGTGGTTTTAGAAAAAAAACGAGCTTCTAACTCCACCTGGAGCGTGTTATTTGTTTTGCAAAAATCCAGCGCTCCCGCTTCATCAGGTCCAATCAGCGCAGGGGGGTGTGAGATCTGACTGTCAATCACAGGTCGTGCACACGCCACAGATCCCCCCTCACTCGCGCACGTTAATATCACATGCACACGCCACGCCTGAAGTTCGCCTGGAGATTGCATCAAGCGTGATGGCGGAGAGAAAATCTACTAACAAGCTTCCAATTCCTCGGTTATTGCTATCTATGGATAGATTAGCCAGGGCAGCCTACCTCCGAGTCCATGGTGTTGATAGATGCTGAAGAGACGGACGCGTTCACAGAAAATCAGGTACACACGCACAGTGACGCACTGACGAGCACGACCTCGATGGGAGGGTGCTCGCTGGTAGTGGGGAGGGGCATGAGAGTTGTAAACATTCAAAATTTTGGCTAATCGACCCAATCTGCCAGACTTGCAGACGGCAGCTTTAACTGAAAATACATCAGTTAGACAATATTCTAATTTTAAATTTGGGGTTTCATAAGCTCCAAGCCATAATAAACATTAGACCTACTTAAGTCTCTGCAGCTAGTGTACTTACATTTTATTTATCTGCAAAATTATGTTGTATACTTACAGTTTTGCACAATATATGTTCTCAAAACTACATACACCCTTTAAAAAAAATACATTTAGCAGTTGTTTAGCATGGGTCTGTGTAATCTGTTCTGAAATGGTTTTATTATAATATGTATATCGTTATCGCAAGAGGCTGCAATGTATATCACAATATAGATTTTAGGCCATATCGCCCATCCCTAATTGATAGCCTATAGTAGTTGATAATAACATAGGCCTACCTAATGTTGCCTACGGACGGTAACAGTACAGTAGTAACCTTTTACAGTCTATGAGTAGAACAGCTTTCTCAAGCAGTTTGTGATGCATTTTGGAAACAGGAGATGAGCCCCTGGTCTAATGCGCCACCTGGCTTGAGAAACCCGTTCTCAAAGACTTACTTTTATAGTCATTATTTGGGTAGCACACATATTCTGAATGCCTTCGGCAGAATTCAAATGAGCCATTTTAATCTAGATTAATCTAGATTAAAAAAATTAATCTATGCCCACCTCTAATATATATATATATATATATATATATATATATATATATATATATATATATATATATATATATATATATATATATAATGTATAGTATTGTCATCATTTACTCATGTCGTTCCAAACCCATAAGACTGTCATTCATCTTCGCCACACAAATTAAGATGTTTGTAATGAAATCCAAGAGGTTTCTGTCCACGTAACCAACATTTTGAAGATCCATAAATGTGTCATAAAATTAATCACTATGATTCAAGCAAGTTGTGTGAAGAGATATGATTGCTTTATATGATGAATGGATTTAATTTAGGCTTTTTCTCACATATGAACAAACATCACATATGCTACACATAACAGCGCTGCTTTACCCCACAGTTTTAATTCGTCAAATAAAGTGAGTAGTAATTCAGCACTTAAAATAATGTAAATTTAATTGATAATGCAACTGTCACAAAGTTCAAGCTCAGGGAGGAAGAAGGGGACAACTTTAATTATTAAAACAAACATAAACAACACAGTTGAAAGAGTGGCAGCAGCATATAAGCATAGCATTAGTAAAACTTTAATAAATCCGCTCATCCATGAACATGGTTTCTGTCTGGATCCCGTCGGATTGCTTTCCATCGACTGTGGAGGTGAAGACTAAAACTCCCACGATTCCTTGCTCATTCACAGCATCATCAAGTTACAGCTTTGTTATTGTTTTGATGAATTTATGTAGCCGATGTGGAGTTAACTATCTTCTAGTCACCGATTAGCATATTCTGTCATGAAACTGTGCATTAACCCTTTAGAACCTGAAGATAAAATAGGTGTCTTTCACATAATTAGATTTTTTGACTGTAAAATTCTAAAACAATGTGAGCTATCTTCATGTGCAAGGTGTCATCTTTTTCAGAAAAAGATAAGCTTTCAACAAATTACAGTTATTGACCATTATGTTGTTATTACCATTGTGTGTGGTGAGTTTGTAAATAGATTTCAAATAGACAAAAATAAATAAAAAACGAGAATAAATGTACTGATTTTTATTTAGAAAAAATCAGAAATAATCATGAACGAAAAAAACTAACACTAAAGTTGAAAAATGAACTATAATACATATATACAAGTCTTTATTGTGACATTGGGTTGCACAGTTTTCATTTAGGACACTTTTTTTTCATACACGCGCACACACATGAACGCTTTCACAGGCACGCACACATACACATGCACACACACTACATGCTTAGATACGTGAAAGAGTAATGCCATCTGCCTCCCAAATTTCATTAAAAATCATCCCAATCCCCTCTTCTGCTGTCTAACACTTCTTTTGCCATGTATTTGTTCGTTTCTTTTATTATTTTATGCAATCCAACACACTCTAACCTGCTGAACGTCGTATCTCTCTGTTCAAATCCTTCCGTCCCGCTCTGCTGTCATTAGTGGATGGAAAGCATGACATTACTGTAATAAGCGGTAATAAGCCGTATATTGGCGAAAAGCGCATGATGTCTACTTTCAGGAACTATTTGAATTATTTTGATAGTGCAAACGGTTGAAGAGTTACAGTGACATGAATACAGCTAGGTTGGCTGTGTCGTCGACGACACATCCGGTTTTAAAGGGTTAAGGGATAGTTCACCCAAAAATGAAAATTAGCCCATATTTTACTCAGGATATGACATGCTGCTTTCAGGCGAATACAACCTAGAGTTATGTTAAACAATGTCCTGGCTCTTCCAAGCTTTATAATGGCCGTTTCGGTTTTGAAGTCCATAAAAGTGCATCTGTCCATCATAAAGGGATTCTCCACTTTAAAATGAAAATTCTGTCATCATAAACTCACCCTCATGTTGTTTCAAAACTGTATGAATTTCGCTCTTCTGCTGAACAGAAAGGAAGATATTTAGAAGAATGTCAGTAACCAGACAGTTTCTGGTCTCATTGACTTCAATAGTAGGAAAAACATATACTATGGAAGTCAATGGGACCAGAAACTGCCTGGTTACTGACATTCTTTGAAACAACATGAGGGTTAGTATATGATGACAGAATTTTCATTTTAAAGTGGAGTATCCCTTTCAGTTTTGGTTTCCTGGATTTTCATATGATGAATGATTAATCATCAAATGTGTGTGTGTGTGTGTGGAATGACACTGGAAATGTGTTGTTGAGTGACGCATGTGAAGCTCCGCACAGGTGTGTTGGTGGATGTGATGAACCTGTTGTGTCAGGTGCTTCTGAGACGTGTGGCGACACGAACCCGAGAAACACTCTCCCGCTCTCTCTCTGTCGCTCCGGCATGAAGAAGTTCAGTCGGCTGATCGGTGTTCTCCGCAGCTTCTCCTCTGAGCTGAAGGAGGAAGGTGATGATGATGATGATGATAACTCTTCCTCCTCTGTGTGTGCTCACCTCAGCTCTCCTGCGGATGATCTCTCGGACACGGATCGACTCCCGGACGTCCCGCCTCGGATCAGACCGAGAGAGAGAGAGAGAAGAGACGTCCCGCCGCCGCCCCTCAAGAGCAGTGAGTAGACCCGCACTAAACCCTGACAGGAACACTCACTAACTCTATTATAACTCTACTCTAGAGCTGCTGTAAAGCCAACACAACCTCTGTTTCATTTCCTATGATCACTGTAAAGCTGCTGTGAAACTATCGATAGTGGTAAATATATATATATACACACACATTACCGTTTATCATTCTCACTTATTTTGTACAATTTTATACATAGTAGAAATTATTTTTTTGTTTTTAGCTCATATCGTTTGTAAAGTGGGAGATTGATTTGCATGAATAGGATCGCTGCATATAATTCCGTTGCACTCGTTTGTAGAATGACAAATAAAGGTGTTAGTCTGGTACGGTGGCCCAGAGAGCTCAGCTGAAGAAAACACATGCAGATAGAAGAACTTTAATTAAGAAAACATCTTCATCAGTTTTACAACACGTGTGTGTGCTCCCAATACTCCCAACACAACCAAACGCAGAAACGTGATGAGACTAGCACACACCACACGCAAATGTTTCCGGGCGACCCAACGAGTGACGAACCCGTCCGGGACGTGCGTACTGATGGGCTTGAGGATTATATATGGGCTTGACCTTTATGATGATTATCAGTGTTGAAAACGGTTATGGACAATTTCTGTAACTTTTGATTAATTTAATGCGTCCTTGATGAAGAAAAGTATTGATTTCTTTTACAACCCCCCAAAAAAAATTTTTTTACTGACCCTCAAGCGTTTAAACGGTAGTGTTTCCACAAAAATATGAACTCTTTTCAACTGATAATACTCATAAATGTGTCTTGAGCATCAGATCCTCATATTACAGTGATTTGTGAAGGATCATGTGACACTGAAGACTGGAGTAATGATGCTGAACATTCAGCTTTGATCACAGGAATAAATTACACTTCACTATATATTCACATAGAGAACAGTTATTTTGAATTGTAATAATATTTCACTGTTTTACTGTATTTTTAATCAAATTAATTGCAGTCTTGATGAGCAGAAGAGACTCTTTCAGAAACATTAAAGGGCACCTATTATGACCCTTTTCACAAGATGTAAAATAAGTCTCTGATGTCCCCAGAGTATGTATGTGAAGTTTTAGCCCAACAGATATTTTTTTACAGCATGTTTAAATTGTCTTTTTTTGGGGCTCAGAAAAACGCGCTGTTTTAGTGTGTATCCCTTTAAATGCAAATTAACTGCTACTGCCGGCCCAGGGGGCGGAGCCTCACGAGCTCGCGCTTCAGTCAGGACAATCTCATCTGATAATATCAGAACAGAAACTCTCAGTAGCGTGTTCATTTTGACTCGGAGTCGGACAATAATGCCCAGCGCCAGAGAATATATACTGTATGGAGATTAAACAGGTATAGTTTAGCTTAATTATGGTTATAACTTATTGTCATCTACTTTTATCCACTATTAATACAAGCCTGCTGTAGCAGACCTCGTCCGAATGATGACCAAAATATACTGATGAGTTCAATGAAGTTTATTGTACATCACACAAAAGATGAAGCGTTAGTTTTACTCCAGAGAATCACTGTAGGAACAGCTAAATAAACACAGTATAAGATGTGAGCATTAAAGTCTTATCCATAAACTCTCTCTCTCCCTTTCATTATCATGGAACATACACAGCGAAGTACACAAAACACTCGTTACAACTAACAGCAAACAAATATATACACACCTTTTCAGTCTGTGCTTAATAAACTGGTACACTTTAAATCCGTAAAACTATTCGATGAGCTCGAGCTGTCATAAAGTGCGCGCTCTCACTTTCATTCCTGCCGTGGTCAGTAACGTTAGTCCTGTCGCTCCGGAGAGTGTAATCTGGATCACGAACAGTTGGTACAGATCCATCCTTGAGTAACAACGGGAGTAAATGAAGACTGATATGTTCATTCTGACATCCAACAACAAAACACCTCAATCACTTAGGAGACATTCTTGTCTACAGCTGCTCAAGCGTCGAACAATGGCGGACTGTGTCCAGCTCACTCAGGGCGGGGCTATGCTCAAACTGAAGTGTCACTCAACAGTCGTGGGAGGGGCCTGTGTCCAGCTCACTCAGGGCGGGTCTATGCTCAAACTGAAGTGTCACTCAACAGTCGTGGGAGGGGCCTGTGTCCAGCTCACTCAGGGCGGGTCTATGCTCAAACTGAAGTGTCACTCAACAGTCGTGGGAGGGGCCTGTGTCCAGCTCACTCAGGGTGGGTCTATGCTCAAACTGAAGTGTCACTCAACAGTCGTGGGAGAGGCCTGTGTCCAGCTCACTCAGGGTGGGTCTATGCTCAAACTGAAGTGTCACTCAACAGTCGTGGGAGGGGCCTGTGTCCAGCTCACTCAGGGTGGGTCTATGCTCAAACTGAAGTGTCACTCAACAGTCGTGGGAGGGGCCTGTGTCCAGCTCACTCAGGGCGGGTCTATGCTCAAACTGAAGTGTCACTCAACAGTCGTGGGAGGGGCCTGTGTCCAGCTCACTCAGGGCGGGTCTATGCTCAAACTGAAGTGTCACTCAACAGTCGTGGGAGGGGCCTGTGTCCAGCTCACTCAGGGCGGGTCTATGCTCAAACTGAAGTGTCACTCAACAGTCGTGGGAGGGGCCTGTGTCCAGCTCACTCAGGGCGGGTCTATGCTCAAACTGAAGTGTCACTCAACAGTCGTGGGAGGGGCCTGTGCAATTCTACGTCACATTGCGCTGAATCTGAGAACAGCTCATTCTGAGACAGTGCTCATGATTTATTGAGATTGTAAAAAAAAACACTGGGTGGATTTTTATCATTCTAGGGTGGTTTTGCTCACACACTGCCAACACACGTTCATATGTTCAAACACCATGTAAAAGTGAATTTTGCATAATAGGTGCCCTTTAAAAATCGTACCGATCCCAAACTTGTGTGTCATTGAAACAGGAAGTTGTTGCAGGATGTTTAAAAGGGTTTGTTCTGTTTCTCAATAAGCCAGTAGGCTTTCGTTGACGTCACATGATTGGCAGCTGAGATCAGTGGGAGGAGCTACCTCATTCTACACAGCATCTGATTGGCTCAAATGTGTGTGCCCTGGAGTGCGCTTTAAAATATGATTCTAGCATATTAATGAGCTCAAAGCTACAGCAACGAACACTTACAGATGAGGCGTTTGAACCTCTGTCTTTAATATCATGCCCATGTTTTTTGTTCTGTTTTAATATCTAATTTGAATATCTGACAGTCTTTTCCTTAGTTATTTTTCAAAAACTAGTAACAGTGACGACACCTGGCAAACTAATTGTTCTTTATTGTTATTATTATTATTGCCACTTTCCTCAAACAATGATTATTATTTATTTATTTATTTTTTAAGGTAAAAATACATAGGTGTCATGTTTTTTTATTTATTATTTCCTAATTTTTAATATCTCTGGTGGATTTGAAATTCCTTGAGGACTTCTTGACTATTAGTCAGAGACAATGATGACACAATTTGAAATCTAATTGTTTTCTTTTATAATTGTCACTTTCCTTAAATTTTTCACAGCAGATTTGCCCATGCGGCATCTTTTATTATTATTTACTTATTTAAATTTTTTAAATTTTTAAATTTAATTTTTTTACATATTTTATATATCTCATTTGGTCCATCATTCTCATTTTTAGTTTTTGTTTTCATTGTTGTTGTTGTTGTTTATGTGTGTGTAGTTGCTTGGTCCTGTCCTGTGATTGGACTGTTTATTTGTCTGTAAAACTGAAAATACTACAATAAATATGTGACCCCGGACATTAGGATATTAAGTAAACATCATGTTTTGTACATTTTCTACCGTAAATATAAAAAATATATATTTTTGAGAGTGAATGCAGCAAAATCATGAACATAAATTGACAACTTTAAAGGAGATTTTCTCAATGTTTATTTTATTTTATTTTTTGCACCTTCAGATTCCAAAATTTCAAATAGTTGTACCTCGGCCAAATATTGTCCTATCCTAACAATTAAAAAAAAAAGGTCACATATAATATTTAGGAAGAAACCAAGATGAACCTGTAAAGATGAAGGTGTTCGTACTCTAGTAGCCATTCTGCAAGAGTCTGACGCTCTAAACACATGTAGTGTCTGGTTTGATCTTGTTTTCTCTTCTTCTGCTCTGTAGAGTTGGATTCAGGGGAAAGTTCAGATGAATATGACGACCGCGAGCCCCGCAGAGACGCTAAACGCATAGACATGGCCAACAAGGTGCGTAATAATGAGCATTCCTCAACACCTCAGATTCGTCCAATCAGCACAGCCGCTGTGTGATTGACAGCTGTTTCCTCCAATAGATGTCCTTGCTGGTTCCCAAGGCGACGAAGCCCCGTTACAACAGCCTGTGCAGCGACGACGAGCTGCTCGATGACGACACAAGCTGTTACCAGTCCGTGTCCATCAAGTGAGTCTATTAACAGATGCTGCGACGTATTTACATTTCTTTCTGCAGTTCTGCAAACGTGTTGCTGTAAGGCTTTAGTGGATTTGGCAATAGGAGAAGTTCATGTTCAATGTAATAATATTACACTTCCTTCTTTTCTTGACTTCTCCCATCTCTCCCTCTTTATCTCAGTTCAGTTCACAAAGCTTTACTGGCATGACCAAAAAAAAAAGAAAAAAGATGTATTTTGTATTGCCAAAGCATTAAAACAACATAGAAGATGATTTAGAACGTTTAATAAAGCCAGAAAATAATACAACTAAATAAAAAAAGACTATATATATATATATAGGTCCCTATTTTAACGATCTGAAACGCAAGTGTCAAGTGCAAAGCACAAGTAACTTTGTGGGCGGATCTCCGGCGCTGTTGCTATTATACCGGCGGGATAAAGGCCTCTTGCGCCCGACGCAAATCTAAAAGGGGTTGGTCTGAAGTAGCTTCATTATTCATAGGTGTGGTTTGGCCGTAACGTGAAATAAACCAGCGTCATCTCACATTCCCTTTAAGAGCAGGCACGCTTGTTCTATGGCGGATTGCTATTATAACGGCGGATTTGCCAGAACTCGGAGCGGTTCACAGCCGAGGAGACCGACGTTCTCATCAGGGACATTGGGGATGGAGAAACCCACCCAAATTAACTTTTTAAACAGGTTAAACAGGCGTATGATAATTTGGGTAAATGTGTAAGCTAGATGTATGCTTTTATAATAAATTGTCTGTCTGTCTGTCTATCTATCTATCTATCTATCTATCTATCTATCTATCTATCTATCTATCTATCTATCTATCTATCTATCTATCTATCTATCTATCTATCTATCTATCTATCTATCTATCTATCTATCTATCTATCTATCTATCTATCTATCTATCTATCTATCTATCTATCTATCTATCTATCTATCTATCTATCTATCTATCTATCGTAATAATGTATGATTTGCAAAAATGAAAACTGCCGCTTCTGTGTAGATGAGAGAATCAAAGTGCGCGTTGTGCACACGCTACATTGATTATGGCCAAGCATGCGCCCTTAAAATAGCCTATGAATAACATGCGCAACGCGCCACTGACTTTAAACTATTTTTTCCTGGTTAGTGGCGCAATTGTTTTCTAAACCTGCAAAATAGCAAGAAGGAACGTTTGCGCCGGAACACGCCTCCTCTTTGCGCTGAACCGCCCCCGGGAGCGCAAGTGTATTTCCTAACTTACCGACGTGCTTCTGTGGAGGGAAAAGTCCGCTTTGCGCGGGTGCAATATATATATATTATTATTTTTATTATTTTTATTTTTTTCATGGCTAGATATAGCAAAATAATAACATTAAACAATAATAATAAAATAAATAAAGAGTAATAATAATAAATAATATGAAAAGGATATAATACAGAAATCATGTAACAACTGAACTTAGAAATTGAACATTAAATACATGTGTGCAGGTCTGATGGGGTGTGTTTATTGGCTGTGAGTGAGTGTGTGTTTATTGGATGTTTGCTTAATTAAGTTTGCCTCTCTCTCTCTCTCTCTCTCTCTCTCTCTCTCTCTCTCTCTCTCTCTCTCTCTCTCTCTCACACACTCACTCACTCACACACACACACACACACACACACACACACACACACACACACACACACACACACACACACACACACACTCTCACACAGACGGGGTTCGTGGATTGATGACTTCGGCTCGATCTCGGGCTCTCAGAACAGCATCTATCTGCCGTTCACTGGTCATGTTAGTGCCTCGCCTCCTCGAGAAGACTTCGACTCCGTGAGCGTTCCGGTTATTAAAATGGGCTGGTTGGACAAGAATCCTCCTCAAGGGTGCGTGAGTGTGTGTGTAAAGGTTTATATTACATTGACAGGACCAAATGCCCCCACAAGGATAGTGAGATCTCCTGCATCTCCATGGAGAAATAGGTTAATAAACATACTAATGATGTTTTTTGAAAATGTTAAAATATGTATGTGTGTGGGGTGTGTACAGTGTGTGTGTGGGAGATGGTGTGTGGGGTGTGTGAGTGTGTGTGTGTGTGTGGGGTGTGTGAGTGAGTCTGTGGGAGAGGGTGTGTGGGAGAGGGTGTGTGTATGTGTGAGTGAGTATATGTGTGTGTGTGTGTGCGCGTGTGAGTTTGTGCGTATCTATGCTTCCATCCAAATTTGCAAATGTAACTTTTGTGCAAAATTTTAATATTGCGTAAATCAATTTGTGAATGAAGCAGTTTCTATCCCACATGCCCAAGAGAACAAAACCTTCAGCATATCTGTAATAAATAAGGAAGTTGCTGCAATCAGGCTTTTTTTCGCACAGCATAACTACTGCAATCTGTCCTATATAAAATAAACTGTGTTATGTCAAGTCAAGTCAAGTCAAGTTTATTTGTATAGCGCTTTTCACAATACAGATTGTATCAAAGCAGCTTCACAGTATTAAATTAAAATAATACAACAAAGTTTGTTTCAAGAGGAATTTATTGATTGATAAAATTAAATTAAATATCCCCAAAATATCCCCAACTGAGCAAGCCAAAGGCAACAGTGGCAAGGAACCGAAAAACTTCATCAAGTGACCTAATGGTGTCCTAAAACTCCATCAGGTGACCTAATGGAGAAAAAAAAACCTTGGGAGAACCCAGGCTCAGTCGGGGGCCAGTTCTCCTCTGGCATTTATGAGCTAGAGGCCGGATTGTAGTTTGAACTGTAGGATTATATGAATGCCTGGCTGAAGAGATGCGACTTTAATCTAGTTTTATGTAATGTGTGTGTGTGCAGGTCTCTGATCTACCAGAGACGCTGGGTCAAACTGGATGCTGAGTACCTGAGATACTTCGACACTGAGAAGGTGTGTGTACTGCTCTAGTCTTTTCTTCTCTATTCTAAACCAGAACTTTCCATTTATTTCATGGTGACTAATAGCCGCGTTTCCACCGACATTACCCGGAACAATTTGTCCCAGGAACTTTTTTCCCAGGAACTTTTTTTGCCCCAGACCGGTTGCTTTCTGCGTTTACACCGCGGTCTAAAGTACCGGGAAGGTAAACTGCGCGCAACTGCTCCTCCCAGTCTGCGACGGACAGTAATCAGTTTTGAGCGCCACATTTATAATAAGTATGGAGGGGATTCAAACTGTGCTGCAGTTATGCATTGGTTTACTAACGAGGTAATTAACAAAACAAAATAGACGAGCACTGATACTAAAGCGTGTTCAGAAAGCTCGTATGCGTATAAAATTAGACAACGTATCAGTTATTGTGAGATGCCTGGGACGAACGCGCAAAAAATTTCCTCTTTCGCAAATATGCTTAAAAAAAAGCCTGAACCCCGTCTATCAATCATAAATAGTGACAGTCTTGTAAATAGTTGTTTGTTACTCTAACCTCAAAGCGCTATTTCAATCCTGTTATAGTAAATTTGTAACATTTGGAGTGCCTTGCAATGGATGACAATGTGTAAACAATAAACATAATGACTTAATAATAAAAGCTGTGGCAGAAAAGAGACGAGCACTGATAAAGCGTGTTCAGTAAGCTCGTAATGCTAACGTTAGATATAACATTTGTATGTTATCGGCTATTGCGGACATTGACCGTGAGATGGCTGGGACGAACGCGCAGAAAGTTTCCTCTTCCACAAATAACGTTACCCTTAATAAAGCCTGAAACTCGTCGCCAGTCCACCAGTTTTTTTTTATTAAATTCCATATTTGCAGACAGACAACTCTTACTGCATGAAGCCACGAACCGCAATCGATTTTTTAAAAAGGGAGGTTAAAAATAAATAAATGCTGCGTGGAGTCATCCAACCAAAATGCGGCGTGAACACAACCAATCAGCTTGTGCAGCGCACAAGTCCCACCCCTGAAAGTTCCTGAACTTTGAAAAAGTACTACCTCATGAGCAGGGACTATCGGAGGGGGAAATATTTACCCGGAACTTCATTTAGACCCTGGTTCCTGCGGTGTAAAC
Source organism: Leuciscus leuciscus (assembly GCF_965113295.1). Taxonomy (NCBI): domain Eukaryota; kingdom Metazoa; phylum Chordata; class Actinopteri; order Cypriniformes; family Leuciscidae; genus Leuciscus; species Leuciscus leuciscus. The sequence continues at coordinate 1,742,433 of NC_138733.1, read as the reverse complement.
ACATCGAGTACCAGCCCAAAGTTCCTAGTTCCTGGGGAAAGTTCCTGCGGTGGAAACGCGGCTTTAGAGTACTTTAGTAGTTTACGCTCATCTGGTTAATGTATGATGTGAAAGGACATGATGAACGTGTCTCACCGCACGTGTCCTTCATCACCACTGACATTTACTTCCGCTGCTGATTAAACACACACACTTGTGTTTGTGTGTGTGTGTAGGACATCTACTCGAAGAGGATCATACCGACAGTGTCCATCACTGGCGTGGTCAACGTGGGCGATCAGAAGTTTGAGGTCGTGACGCACAATCGCACTTTCCTGTTCCGCGCCGAGAGCGACTGTGAGTGTATAATGTGTGTGTGTGTGTGTGTGTGTTATTGTTTAAAGCAGATAATAAGTGTGTTTGTGAACGTGGGACGCACAGCTGTGAGGTTTTGTGGTCTGATGAAACAAAAGTTTGTGTGACCTCACGAAAACACACCAACACAGGGCTTGGAAAGGGATTCAAAGAGATTCAAAATTATTTATTTATTTACATACATACATGCATATATATATATATATATATATATATATATATATATATATATATATATATATATATATATTAGTATACTGTACAAGACTAGAATTTTAAATATTTCAGGTTCAAACTATTTATTTAATAGTTATGGAATTGAAATACCAATAATAACCAGCCAAACTATGTTCTGCATAATTGGGGTGTTTTAATTATAAACAAGCCTGGACTCTTGTTTTGATTTGTCTTTATTGCTTCCAGCTGCTTATTTCACATATGAGGGAGAAGATGAAACACACAATACACAATACACACAATACAATCATCTAAAACAATTACAATATAGTAAACACTGTCATAATTCAATAATTATAATTAAACAGTCACTTTCACTCAACGACTAAAGTGTGTGTTTGTGTGTGTGTGTCAGTGGATAGGAACGAGTGGGTGTCGGTGTTGAAGAACTGTGTCGGGGTGTCTCGGGGGCGGACGAGCCTGGACTTGACCTTTAACCCCTGTGTGAACTACGAGATGAAGGGTTATCTGGAGCTGCGTGGCCTGCGCCACAAACTCTACACGGTGGTGTGTGCGGATAAAGTCTATCTCTACAAAAACACAGAGGTAAACCGTCTTCCCCACTGAAATCCTGACCGTGGCACAAGTCTCGAGGTCCATTACTGTGGTTTAGCTTTTCAAATAGGAGAAAAAGCCCCGAAAACACAATTTTCTGCCCTGATTTGAAGGCTCTGTTGGAAGGGGCGTGTCTAGTCAAGTCAAGTCACCTTCATTAGTCTAGTCAAGTCACCTTCATTAGTCTAGTCAAGTCAAGTCACGCAAACCTTGAAATAGGTCCCAATGTGCAAGCCTTGAAAGTTTTTGAAAAAGAGTTATCCTTCAAAAACGTGAATCAGTGAAAACGCTGATGGCGTGCACATGCGTATTACGTGTTTAGTCTATAGGTATGTGCGTTTGAATATATATGTGCGCAGGCGTTTAGTCTTTCTTTACAAATTGACCTCAACAAACTACTTGTCTGGCCTTAAAAATTTATAATTACACGCCCACTGCTGTGATTGGCTGAAGGTCTTTGCATATGAACGAGCATTATATGTGGAAGTCTCGTGAAAACTTTTACTATGTTTTTGCTGTCACAGCTGTCAATATTAACTAATCGTGAAAAATATTGATTATAGACAGACTTACAGATTTACTGATACATAAACAGCAAGGAATGTCTGACTGTACATGAACCATTAAACATCAGAAATCACTGGCATTAGATTGAACACGGTTACGTATATGTGGTGGCATTACTGTCGGTGTCTTACTGTAAAATCTTGCGCCGAAATTGCGACTGATTTACCTTTCCACAGGGAAATGTGTTGAACAGACAATAATGCTCTATAGTTGAAGATAAATAGCTTTAGGATCCTTTCGAAGTTAATGTGATCCTGTATCTCTCATCTTACTAACACACCAGTGGGTGGGGCTAAATAAGTGGGTGGGGCTAAATAAGTGGGTGTCGGTCTGATTCTGGTCTTTCGTCACTCTGTTACTGTATGTTATTATGTGACACAATCTGAAACCCGTCGTCTTCAGTGCTTGGTTTCAATAAAAGCTGTTTTTGGACTACCAAGGACGTTTTGAGTTCTGAAACTTACAGGATGTTTTTATAGTACAATGACCTCTTATGTGTCAAAAGATCAAGGAAAACTTTGAGTTCTCAAAACATGACCACTTTAGTTGCTGACATGGACTCTTATAAAGTTGTCGTTTCCTGGATGTTAGTGTGAGTGTGACTGTGAGAGTGTGAGTATCTGTGTGTGTGTGCGTGCGGGCGTGGGTGTGTGAGAGGGTGAGTATCTACAGTATGTGTGTGATTATCTGTGTGTGTGTGTGTGTGTGTGTGTGTGTGTGTGTGTGTGTGTGTGTGTGTGTGTGTGTGTGAGAGTATCTCTGTGTGTGTGAGTATCTGTGTGGGTGTGTGTGTGCATGTTACTTTTGTCTAATTGTATTGCTCAATGTTCAGTTGCATAACTTATAACTGTATGTGTGTGTGAACATAATGGTTTGTGGATATTAATAAACTATGATGCAACTGTCCCTGTTTACATGGTCAAGTAAACGTGTTTCTGCTCAGGACTATCGTCTTGGAATCGGGATCACCTCTATTGATATGAATGTTGGGAATGTGAAGGAGATGGACCGAAGAGGGTTTGATCTGACCACACCGTACCGCATATTCAGGTGACACACTCACACACTCTTTCTGCTTTCTGTTCTTTATACTTCTTTCCATCCGTCATGCGTTCATTCATCTCTCAGTTAATCTTTGCTCCGCTCTGAGAGTCACTGAGAGTCTTCTTCTGGCCAGCTGAAATAACTGTGTGTGAGAGAGATAATAGTGTGATACAGTGTGTGTGAGTGTGTATGTGTGTGTCTCTCTCTCTCTCTCTCTCTCTCTCTTTCTCTCTCTCTCTGCGTGAGAGTGTGTTTATGTGTGTCTCTCTCGGTGTGAGTGTGTGTGTGTTCTAGCTCTCACAGATGTTGTGGTTTTGTAGGTTTTTTCTTTATCTGCTCAGTGAATATAAAAGTCAGATGTAGTGAGTGTGTGTGAGTGAGTGTGTGTGTGTATCTGTGTGTGAACGCACTCAACAAATGCACCAGTTTTATCTCAGACCCACAGAAACTTATTCAAACACTGCCAGTGTTCTTATTATTAACTAAGCTAAAACTAAACATGTTCGTAATTGCAATATAAATAAATAATAGATGAAAAGGGAAAACAACGTGGATAAACTACAACAATTTAACATGTCAATATTAATTTCTCAGTTTTGATTTGTAATGTTATGGGGTTTTAAAAAAATCTTAACTCTGTGTTACTTTTAATATGAAGAAAATTCTCAACTTTAAAATTCTGTCGATTTTAATACGGCGTGACAGTATTAAGTTCAAGTATCAGTTCAAGTGGCAGTGAACCGATCATCTCATATCCTCTTTACTACTAAGTTTGAGAAAAGTGCTGTAACGTGTGTGTGTGTGTGTGTGTGAGAGCTGAAGGATCAGTAAAGGTCTTCTGAGCAGGAGAGCCCTTCATCTTGATCTGACTTAGACGTTTTCCCTCTTTTATTTTTCAACAATTTAGGTGCCATATTTGTTAGGAATATATGAAATATCAGTAAAGACTTTGTATTAGTAATGCAAGAGCAGTTATTGGTGAAATTAGATGAAACTGGAAGCGACGTCATAACCAGAAGTCCAATTAATGTAATATTTATATGAATATTTAATATCAGAGAAGTGCAAATAAATGAAGTTTGGAGGGATGTGCTGCACATTGCCTTCATCACAACAGCAGTGAATCATGACGTGATGCAGACAGCGCTGTAAGGTGTGTGTGTGTGTGTATGTGTAGTTTTGTAGCGGACACGGACCAGCTGAAGGATCAGTGGGTGGAGGCGATGCGCGACTCCATTAAAGAGGCCTTGTCCAATTATGAGGTTGCTGAGCGTATCTGGGCGGAGCCATCCAATCAGATGTGTGCGGACTGCAGTGCTGCTAAACCCGAGTGGGCCGCCATCAACCTCGCCGTGGTGTTCTGCAAACGATGTGCAGGTAACGACTAGCTGACCAATCACAAGCTTCTTTCACTAGCTGAACCATATCTGAACAATAGATGTACAGGTAACGACTAGCTGACCAATCACGAGCTTCGTTCACTAGCTGAACCATATCTGAACAATAGATGTACAGGTAACGTTCACTTCGTATGGTTAGCTGAACCATATCTGAACAATAGATGTACAGGTAACGACTAGCTGGCCAATCACGAGCTTCGTTCACTAGCTGAACCATATCTGAACAATAGATGTACAGGTAACGACTAGCTGGCCAATCACAAGCTTCGTTCACTAGCTGAACCATATCTGAACAATAGATGTACAGGTAACGACTAGCTGGCCAATCACAAGCTTCGTTCACTAGCTGAACCATATATGAACAATAGATGTGCAGGTAATGACTAGCTGGCCAATCACGAGCTTCGTTCACTAGCTGAACCATATCTGAACAATAGATGTACAGGTAACGACTAGCTGGCCAATCACAAGCTTCCCTACAAACAAGCACAGCAAACCTCGATTTTTTTTATTCTTTTTTATTGTGTTTTAAATCAAAATTGCAGTTTTTATCAGAATCATGCAGCTCTGGTTGTGTGTGTGTGTGTGTGTGATAGGAGAGCATCGAGGTCTCGGCCCAAACATTTCAAAAGTGCGCAGTCTCAAGATGGACAAGAAGGTTTGGACTGAAGATCTCATCCAGGTACGTGTCGTGTTTTTCCCGATATCTCGGATCCTGACGCTCATGTTTAACACACACACACACACACACACCCTGCCCTGGTGTTTCAGCTGTTCCTGGCTCTGGGAAACGAGCGAGCGAATCAGTTCTGGGCTGCAAACGTTCCTCCCAGTGAAGAGCTGACCCTGAACAGCAGCAGCGACGAGAGACGACGCTTCATCACCGCCAAATACAGAGAGGGCAAATACCGCAGATACCACACACTGTTCGGCAACCAGAGGGAGCTCAATAACGTGAGTGACACACAAACACACTCACTCACTCACACAAACACTCACTCACTCACACACTCACTCACTCACTCACTCACTCACTCACTCACTCACTCACTCAATCACACAAACACTCACTCACACACTCACTCACTCACTCACACAAACACTCACTCACTCACACAAACACTCACACACTCACTCACTGACTCACTCACACACACACTCACTCACACACACTCATATACCACAGATACCACACACTGTTCGGTGAGCTGCGCGTCCGGTGTGCGGCTGCCTTTACTCACTCACACAAACACTCACACACTCACTCACTCACTCACTCACTCACACATTCACTCACACAAACACTCACTCACTCACACACTCACTCACTCACTCACTCACTCAATCACACAAACACTCACTCACTCACTCACTCACACACTCACACAAACACTCACTCACTCACTCACTCACTCACTCACTCACTCACTCACTCACTCACTCACTCACTCACTCACTCACTCACTCACTCACTCACACACACTCATATACCACAGATACCACACACTGTTCGGCAACCAGAGGGAGCTCAATAATGTGAGTCACAAACACACACTCACTCACTCACTCACTCACTCACTCACTCACTCACTCAATCACACAAACACTCACTCACTCACTCACTCACTCACACACACAAACACTCACACACTCACTCACTCACACACACACTCACTCACACACTCACTCACTCACTCACTCACTCACTCACACAAACAAACACTCACACACTCACTCACTCACACACACAAACACACACTCACTCACTCACTCACTCACTCACTCAATCACACAAACACTCACTCACACAAACACTCACACACTCACTCACTCTCACACACACACACACTCACACACACACACACTCACACACACACACTCACACACTCACTCACTCACTCACTCACACTCACTCACTCACTCACTCACTCACTCACTCACTCACTCACTCACTCACATACGCTCATATACCGCAGATACCACACACTGTTTGGCAACCAGAGGGAGCTCAATAACGTGAGTCACTCACTCACTCACTCACTCATTCACACAAACACTCACACACTCACTCACTCACACACACACTCATATACCGCAGATACCACACACTGTTCGGCAACCAGAGGGAGCTCAATAACGTGAGTCACAAACACACACACACACTCACTCACTCACTCACTCACTCACTCACTCACTCACTCACTCACTCACTCACTCACTCACTCACTCACTCACTCACTCACTCACTCACACAAACACTCACTCACTCACTCACTCACTCACTCACTCACTCACTCACTCACTCACTCACTCACACACTCACTCACACTAGAGCCCTGCACGGGCCAAAAACTCCAGCCCTAACCCGGCCCTGGCCCGTGGTGTTCAAGCCCTACCCGGCCCCAGCCCGACAACGGCTGCAATTTTTTCAGCCCGAACCCGACCCGACCCGAGACCAACATCAATATCACTTTAAGCTCTCTCTGACGTGCGCGCTCTTTGATGCGCGCTCTCTGATGCGCGCTGTCTCTGCTACACGCAAACACGGCATATCATACGCTACTAAAAGGTAAACTTTTAT